>NW_024044220.1:0-25719 GCF_014851395.1 Micropterus salmoides
GGACACGAGTGGAGACTGGGATCAGGAGGATAGACGTGAGACATCAGAAAGAGGACGCACGTGTAAAGCAAAGGAACAGAAGGAGGGATTTTGTGTTGACAGATTGAAGGCGGATACAAGGAATGAAAAGGAAGAGCAGTTCAATCTTTCTCAGTATGACTGGTTTTGTCGGAGGACTCCCACATCTTCAGAGAAGCTAAGCTACATGCTTAGAGGATCAGAAAACTGCTCTTCACGCTGCAGTGAGCCAAGCTGATTGGAAACATTCATCTTCATTTAACAGGCAAAGACCCTGCTGATGCTGCTACATGTACAGACAAGGCTAGGTCGACACCACATACTCATACACACACAGGTTTCCACAGCATCTTCTGCAGTTCATACATTAACAATGGTAGCAGTTCATATTTGACAAAGCTCTGCTAATGGTTTCATCTGTGTGAATTTACTTTCTAGATAAACCATTCTGCAGTCTGCAGGGAAATAAGTTTCTGTATTCATGAAATTTTAAACTGATAAACTGCCTTGCTGTTAATCAACCAAGGGATTGTCTTTCTTCTAGCATATTTCTCCGTTTGTGGCACAAACTACCTCATTTTTACATTTGCTCTACCCATACCGTATTGTTTTCCCTTCTCTTACTTCTTGTGTGCGCCTTCCCCTCTCCATCTGTCCCTCACACCCTCCCTCTCTCTCTCTCATGGTCCATTTAAGTTACTGTTTTCCTCTCCCTGACTTCCTCCGACTCTCTCTTGTCAGGGAGGCGGAGGGAAATTGCGCGTTGGTGGTCCCTCCTCAATATTTAATCCAAATTAAACATATAAGGACTATTCTATCACTTAATTATTTATACCCAGCTGGGAGATACCAGGACAGTCATCTTGCATCCATCCTCACTTAAGAGAGAGAGGGAGGGGGAGGGTGAAAGAGGCACTTCTCTTTTAATTAGACCTACATTAGCAAAAAAAAGCTAAAATCAGACCGTATAAATATTTAGAGACAACCTGTTGTCTTTTCAGTGTGCTTGTATGACATTCATATGAAACTGTTCCACCTTTGTGAAGGTAGAATAAAAGAAACAAGATAAGTAATGCGCATATACGAGGAAGATAATTACTCTTATCATCCAGACAAATTGATACAAATAAGGCCTATGCTTTATTTTAGTATTCCTTTTCATTGCACTTATAAACACTAATACACATACTATTCAGTATTATTATACTACATATGTTACCCCTCAGTAACACTCTTGCAGTGATTTGCTTCGCAATTATTTCCCCTTACCCTTCCTTGGAATCTAATAATCTATCATCTATCAGAACAGATTTTTTTCACTGGGAGATGAGCCAGCACACTCCTAAATTAGACCAAGAGAAAGTATAAAGCAGATAATTGGGACTATTGTTTGTAGATGCAAAGAGCCCTTCTTTGCAGCTACAGAGCCCTTTTTTTCATTTGATACTGCCTAACAAACTACACAACAATATCCATCCATCCATCCATCGTCAACCGCTTATCCTGCGTACAGGGTACATAACAATATATTAATGGTCAAATTCATCATGTGGCATCTTAAAATGACAAGTTTAAAGCAAAAAATGGCTACAAGGCTTCTTCCACTTTTGGTAAAGATAGCACGATAATATTCAACCACATTATTCTCTACATACATATAATATTTAACGGGGGCCCTCCCCTAGCTAACATTGCTCCACAGCAGCCACACCGACAAGGCCGCTGCACTTGTGTCCGCAGACATTTATTTGTTTATCACCTTGTGAGTGCAGGCCGATTAATTGGTCTATCACTAGTACACACAGATATACCTTTCAGTGTGCACGCATTGCGGTTGAAAGTTTATTGCATTCTTGATATAAAGCATAAACAGCTGTGCGTATGATAAACAAAGCAGAGGCAACAGGGAAATAACTGAAGCATAAAATGTCTACATGAATAAACCAACATGCTGAAAATAAGGAAAAAGCAAGACACAGCCTTTCTTAAGTCTTCCTCTTTCTCTTCACTTGCCCTCTTAAGATGACACACACTCGCTATCCCTCTCTCATACAATATCCCAGCCAGTCACCTTTAGTCTTTCTCTTTCCCTCCTACTCTCTGGCTTTCGTACTGCAGAGCCAGAAAAATGAAAGCACGGGCATACTGGCACACAGACAAACACGCACTCTCATTGCCTCTATCTCTCTCACACCGTTACCCCTTTCAGACCGCTGCACTGACCCTGGATAAACCCACACTTGCTGCCAGTGTGAGTGAGGAAACCCAACTGTTTTGCGACCCTGCTCCTGACCTGAGTGTTAACATGGGTTTGACACTATTTGACTTTGGTATACAAGGGTAAATCCAGGTTTCTATAACTGCTATGAGATTGCAGTACAGCTGCTACAGAACTCGAACATGCATCCCTATAGTAGGTATTAGTTGCATCGTCTAGACCTCTCAAGTCTAAATGACATTCATGTCATCTGCATTAACTTAACAGTGTGAATAAATGAATAAAAGTAATTCACCTACCCCCCCTTCAGTCTCAGTAATGTTTTTTTTCTAATCTCCAGTATAAATATTGCAGCCATCAATTTTAATAAACTGAAGCTCATCAATCCTGTGCAACACTGTTTTAAATATAGTAATGTCAATGGGGGTGCATTTTGAACTGCACTCATCCACTACATGTTAATAGTGTTGCATGAATAAAACACAATGAACTTGTAGGTTTTAGGTATTTTACGTGGATCTGGGACTAGTTAGTTATTTTAGATTGTTTTTAAGTGTGCTGTCCGTGTGGTTGGCAGGTTTCTCAGGAAAAAGAAAGAATGCAAGTTTAAGGCACGTCCGCATTGGCTTCACTTCTCAGACCTGGAGATTCTCGCTTCAGTATGACACAGAAGACCATGCAGACAGTAGTTAACTTACTGTTAGACATGATGAACAGTTTGTTCACAATTTAGGACCATATTTGACGTTATTGTGTAAGTAAGGATAACAAACAAGTTTAGAAATCTGGTCCTTCAGACCCTGCATGTTAAACTACTGTTGTTGGGTAGGGTCCAGAAGAACTTCTCCTGAGACATTGGTTTTGGCCTCATCTCAAAAGGGATGTGCTGCTTTTATCAAGTTGCCCTTTAACATTTGAATATTTGAGATTTCAAAAGTTTGGTCTGAACGGGAATCAAGTGAGTGGCTTTAACACAGGTTGTATGACTTTTGGAGGACTCCTGACTTACTGATCTCACTGATACGCCATGCTCTGGTTTCTCTAATCCCCACACAGTGACATGTGTATGGTCCACTTTTTGGGGTGTCTTGAGCCCAGCCAAGACAAAAGTGTTTCAGGCTTTACATGGGGCAATGGGAACTATCTTTTGATCATTGTCATTTTCAGTAACTCCCCTCCAATCAAGGGCTTTCTGAGTGTGATCAGGAAGGAACCTCTGTGGTGCCTATCAGCCTTATAAATAAGAGGAGGTGACACATCCATCTCTCTCTCTTTCTCCCAACAACCATAATCAACTTTGTGTCTTTGAGACTCTCTGCATGGTACATGGGCACTAATGACTGCAGTATGTGTCCACTGAGAAAAGCCTGAGTTTTTATGAAAGTAATACAAGGATGAGGATTGCTTCCACTGAATATATTATCAGAGAGTATGCTACCAAAGTTTTATGTCATTGGTAAATGTTTTATAGCTTTGTTAAGGTTATAAGCCACATATGACTATTTCTTAGTGTAGCCCCACATGTTTGCATTTGAACAAACTTCCTTTGGCAGTAAATGGATTATCAGACAAATACCTAACGGGCCTGTAAAATGCAGACATATTAATGCAAGGTGGTGGACTTATATTATATATAAGTGAATATATTTATTCACAAAACGAACATTCAGTGCAATACATTTCAGTTTGAGAATGGCAGAGGCAACGGTTTTATAAGTTCAGAGAGATGCAGCATCAGATTATCTGGCCTCTACAGCTGCTCCTGCTGAGTGACTCACTCTCTATTGTTCTGCTCTGGTATATTGTGTTCAGAAGATCCATCAGTGTGAGCATCAGTCAGCCAGTGGAACCCCACTGAGGACGCAATCAATCCACTTACACGCTGCACAACCATGACCAGTTCTGGGCTGCCTGCAAAATACTACTTGTGCTCTGTGTGTGCTGTTCCGGTGTTTCTTCACATATATGTGTGTTTGTGTGTGTGTATATATATATAAACATACTGTATAAACTGAAACATATAATAAAATATTTAAATTATTCACATACAGTATTTTTATAAAACTGGAAGACTATCGTATGATTGAGCCACCTCAAACACCTCAGTCATTATGTTTCAAGATAAACTGGATTCTTACTCAGCACTTTCATTTTCACAAGTTGTGATAAAATTAAGCTTGAGTGTGTTGGATGCTACTAATTATTAATTTATTAGCAAAATGACACTGCCAACCAGCAGTACCAACAGTCACTGATCTGGGAAATATTCACCTCACTTACAAAAGACATTATACAATATGTTCAGTGTGAGTTGAGGCAAGAGCAACCAAGTAGTAAATAAGTCAATACTGATGCAGAACTAAGATACAGTAAACACTGCTAGCTTTTTATTTGCAGCATAGATGATGTGTTACATTATCATCTTGTCAATGAGTATAAGGTTGTGTGTGGGTGTTTGCATGGGCACTGTATGCACTGCTTGTTTAACTCTTTCAATGACAGTGTGTGTGTGTGTGTGTGTGTGCCATATACCACAATGACTGTGGCAAGAAAGCATCATACCCTCTGCTACTGTGATCAAAATTACCAAGATAAACATGTGCACACAAACGTACAGATACACTACACATAGAGTCACATAAATACATATCACAACTACCTAAGAGGTTGGCTTCATGTGAATGACAGTGTTCTAAAGGGACTGAGACTTCTCCACAGGGTAGAGGCATGGGTGTGACAGCCACACTTGACAAGACGTGTGTCTTGACTGAAACACACTAAACACCGACTCTCAAGGTGGAGGCCATTTGGTCCTGAAAGTCATTTGAATAGATTTACATCCACTTAACATTACATGTCATGCATAAAAGATGGGATTATAATTGCTTCAATAAGAGTTTCATGATGAGCAAGCTTCATTTGACAAATCCATTTTGTTCCTCGTTCTTTATACAGCAGAGACATCGAAGCTTAAGTGGATGGCAATATTGTTGTTATTAGAGGTTTAATGTGGTGTGCACATGTGAGCCTGTGTGTGCATCAGTTTTATTCTGTATGTACTGCTCATATGTTATATACTGTACATGCATGTGCAAATACTGTATATGTGCATGCAGGTTTGTATGTGCACATGCATGAAAGTGACACTCACCAGCTCCTTCTTCTTCATGCACTCCATGAGAATGATGAACAGATGTTGGGCCTGTGTGCGGCTGTAGGTGAAAGTCTTCTGGATAGTCACCAGCAACTGGTCTCTTAGAGACTCATTAATTATGCTGTACAGAGATGTGTGGGGATGAGGGTCAGAGGCAAGGAGAAGAAAACGGTTAGGGGGAAGGAGGCAAATTAGATTTATTTGTCAGTAACTGAAACCAAGGTTGACTGTAGTCCCAGCACTACTATATCAAAGTCCTTGGTGAGATGTGATTCTGCCAGTTTACCTTTATCTGTATCTGGATATAAAACCATTTGAAGTCATTTATGTGTCTCATGAGGTATGTAACCAAAAATGTTTACTGTGTGTTATTAAAGTAATGCATCAGCACATTTCAGAAAGTGTATGCACTTTTTTAAGCGATTGCATCACTTCAGGTTTTTATCCTAATACCATATCTTTTTCCAAAAAAACTTAGCTGCAGAAGGACAATTCTGATAACAATCTTAGGAAGAATATTCCCACAGAGTGACTGCTTTTTCTACACTAGATAAAATGATTATTACTAAGCGTTTCTCCTTCGATTACAGCATACTGTGCACATGTACACACGTACCCTCCCTCCTCAGAGTATTTGTGTCCAAAGGCCAAGATGTCAGAGGCCCTGCCGCTGCCGTCACACACCACCACAGGGACGGGAGGCGTGTCCCTGAGGTACTCCAGTACAATGGAGATCACATTCGGGCCTCCCTCTACGATCAGAGCCACCACAGGCACACCTTGACCAATACCTGCACATGAAAACAAGTGGGTGCAGGGGAAACAGCCAGTGGAGAGTGATTGTAGAGAAGAAAACAGGGATGAACAATACAGAAAAAGGGGCAGAAATGTGGAGAGGGAAGTTAAGGAAAGTAAAACAAGGATAGTTAATAGGCTTTATTACATCAGCAGTATTTAATCTATAAATAAACTGAACTTTTTTTAACAATGTGCAAATGTGACACTTGTGATGTCTCATGACTGTATTGTCAAGACACTGTAAGCTTTCTACTTATTATAAAGAGTTTTTTTTTAGTACCTGTACTAAAATTAACCAGCCCACTTTGTTCTATCTGCTCTGTTACTGTGGCATGAGTGTGTGTGTGTGCGTGCGTGCGTGCGTGCATGAGAGAGAGAGAGAGAGAGAGAGAGAGAGAGAGAGAGAGAGAGAGAGAGAGAGAGAGAGACTTTCACTGATAAATCCCCCACTGTTCCACACAAAATGGCTCCTTGCCTGCTAATCACGCTATTTAGAGTAATTATGCATAATTAGCAGGTGGGTTTTTCTGCACACTTTGTACAGGAGAAGGGACTGTAGATATCAAAGTTATTGTCAAACTCTCGAATGAATTCTCTGCCTTACTCTTTCTTGTGTTGCTCCCTTTTCTGCTTCTGGTTTCCTTTCCACAATATATCTCATTATACAACTAAATATCGCCTTTAAGATACCATGAATCCTGTAAACCCCAGCGTCCCATTTTCTCTTAGCCCCAAATGTTCTTTCCCCTTTCAGTGGTCTCAGTCCAATCCATTTCCTAAACCCTTCTCCCCCCATCCGGCCCTTTCCTACTCTGTGTCTCACTTCCTGTCTTCCTCTCCCCAGTTTTTCTTTCTATATCCACTTAATTCTCATTCTT
This sequence comes from Micropterus salmoides, assembly GCF_014851395.1. Taxonomy (NCBI): domain Eukaryota; kingdom Metazoa; phylum Chordata; class Actinopteri; order Centrarchiformes; family Centrarchidae; genus Micropterus; species Micropterus salmoides. The sequence goes on from NW_024044220.1 coordinate 7,067, forward strand.
TCCCTCCCATTCTGTTTCACGTGGTTGTGTTTTCTGCCTGGTGTTTTGACTCTTCTAATTTGAAAGCTGTGTAACTGTCGGATCTTCCCCGCCCTGCACCCTCATCCTGGTCTGCATAATTCACAGAGCAGAAAGCATTGTCTGTCTTTCAAACACGCAGGAATACGAGCACATACAGATGCGCACTCATATACTGTACACACACACACACACACACACACACACACACACACAAGCACATGTACACATTCAGAGGCATACCCAGCACCATCACACATTCCCTCACACAGCCTCATGCGGCCTTGCAACAGGGACAGTTACATAAGGAGAATATTTTAGGGGCCTCGCCTACTTCAAAGAGGTAAAACGTCACTGTGCCACAACACATCACACGACCATACATCAACAGAGCTGAATGCGAGAGAGACGCAGACTAATGACTTGCATTTTGTATCTGATTCTTCCATTTCTTTTGGATGTCTATTTTGGCTGTTACCTGCATGTGTGCATGAGCTTGCAGTTGTGTCGGATCAAGCATTGATATTGATGACTAGTGAGCTTTGGAAGCAGCACGGCAGTATCTAAAGCAGATTATTGTTCAAATGAAACCCACCGAGGAACAGATGAGGAGGGAAAAGCACAGCTGTGTCATTGCTAATTGGTAGGAGAGAATTCTGCCTGTGCGGACGGGCACACGCGCACACACACACACACACACACACACACACACACACACACACACACAAATACAGACAGAGGCACACACACGTAAACAAACCACAAATTACGTAAAATGATCTTTTAAATACAGTCTTAACTACTTTATTTATTCTGTGGGAACTCAGATGTATTAAAACGTGGATGAGGAAGGTAAATAGCGGTCTATTTATTTAAATTAAAGCTGTCCACCCAGTGCACACACCTAAAATGTCCTACTGTGGGTGCCCATAACAAACATAAACTGCACCAAATCAATGTTATGATACAATTCTTTTTGCCTTAAAATTTTAGTGGGCCTAATGGTTGTAACTGTGATAATTCAATGAGAAATCTTTCCATGTGTGATGCCCAGGGAAAGCGCTTTTTAGTTTACAGACATTAGTATTATTATGTATGTGTGGAAAGTTTTTCTGGATCCATGAGCCTGGCACATACCACACAGTCCAGTGCTGTTCCTGAAGGCTTGAGTGGGAATTGAAGTCCTAAAAGTAGCAGTGTTAACTCTCCGCCAACTGCTGCTTCTACGGAACTTGCAATTTTATACTTAAATTTAATCCTGTGATTGTTAGAAAGCTGATAGTCCTTTGAATTATTTTATCTGTGGAGGCGGATTTTGTGGTCTGAACTCTTCTTTTATATCACATAAAACACTAAGTATTAGAACACATGCATTGTGGTTACATGAGTCAGCACTTTCAGAAGACCTATTGTTCTAGATGGAAAAGAAAACCATAGCTGGAGAGCTAATCTATCAAGTGAAGATGCAATCTTTTTATTGAACTACACCAACTGTTTACTCAGCCAAAGTGCAACACTCTTGTGCAGTGGACTGTCCATGTACATCTGTTTTTTCTCTCCATTTCTCACAACACTGTGTTTTTGATCATTCTTTCTTTGTGTTTGCTAATCCAGAAGTGAGTCGGGACTCTCCGTAAATAAAGGAGGAATCTGTACTGTAATGATAAATGCCCACAATTAAAGCAGAAACACTCTTGCATCTTCCAAAAACAAATCAAAACAGCTGTGTTTGCAGGAAATCTTGTTTATGCTACCCCCTCACCTTGCTGCTTGGATGCAGAGGTGTACTCCAGGGTTTGTCAATTGACCATGACATCACTGCTTGGTGTAGGTGCAGGTGCAACACTTCTGACCACATCCAACTACAGTGACTTGATAATCCTTAAGTGTTGTATATGCTCTTGTTTGTTGTTTGAACACTACTTTACAAGCGAGCTGCTGATCATGTCATTATAGGCTCTACATTCATGGCAGTGCAACAACCAGCGCAAGCAGCGCTCCAACCATTATTTTCCTGACCTTCCTGATTCGCTTTGCCTGTCTGTGCGGTATTTTATCCAGAGCACAGCATATGGTGCACAGGTGCGAGGAGAAGCACAAACAGGTGGGAGGTGTAAAGTGTAAAGTGAGTTGATTTTGGTGGAAAGGTGTGCTATGAACACATATCACATAACCTGTCTGTTTCTGCCGCAAAGTCCATCTGTTGCCACTTTGGTGATTTTATCAACAAGAGATAGCTAAATGCTTTGTAAGAAATACACACTACACAATATACCCTATACACGCTGTATTGTCTCTCTCAATGCTTTAAGCCCTTCCACCCCCTATTCTAGTATTGACTGTATCCATCCACACACTCCAACGCATCAGATAGCACAATCATGAAACCCCTACTCTCTCCTTCTCTCCCCGTCTTTCTTCATCTCATACATAGTTTTAACCCACTGCCCACGTCTTGTCTCTCAGGAGGGAAACTACCCTGAAAACTTTCTATATTTACCCACGACGAGGAAGGAACGAGGAGCAGAAGGAATTAGGGAGGGAAAGAAGAGCGTGTAAGCAAGACACACATAACATGCTTAAATGGTCCTAATTAAGGATCCTGCAATGACTCATCCTCTGCGTGTGTGTGTCTGTGTGTGCGTGGGTGTGTGCGAGTGTCTGCGAATTTGTCCTTGTATGTGTCAAATTAGTATCAGCATGACTGGAGGAGGTGTGCTAGAGTATGTGGGTCATTGTCTTCGCGCCCCCCCCCCCCATGTAAAAATCACAAAAACACTCACATAGACGCATATAAACTGTCATATAATTGTGTCATTGGTGTGGAGAAAACATTTTCAATTGGAATATATGGGTTAATGGTATTTTACCCCACGAATCTGCATCAACGTGCGGGTGTTTCTTAATTTTGTCAGTGCTGAAGATTATAAAGATTATATAGTCTTGTATATACTGTATGTTTGTGGGTTCAACAATTGTTGAGCTGCATCTATAGAAGGCAATGCATTATTCCCTGCAAACCAAACGAAATTATTTAGGTGAAAGTAATAAGTATTCAGGAAGCTTGAACATCAGACCCCATTTACCCCATTCACTTCAAGCATCGTGGACGAATCGGTAGCTATCGGACATCAAGTTACACTGAGATTACACTCAAATTAACCGTAGTACTTCCTGTGTCATTAAAGCAACAGAAAAAAAGTATCTCCGGTGATTTCAAATAATTCACTCATAGTTGAAAAATACAATTCATTCATGTGTTTGTGTTTATGGATAGCTGTTAACTCACTAGCTAAATAGTGGTAAGTGCAGAAGTTATTCTTCTATTAGCTTTTTTCGCAGTTACCAAACAACAATTATTAAGCAGTTTGTGCCGCAATTGGCATTTTTAAAAGGCACAATGAGAAGGAGTTTCCTAAGAAACAATGCATACACCCATACAAAAGTAATTCCTCTCTATGTTCACCTGACCCACTTAAAGTGTGTGTTGGTGTCTGTGTCTGCAGAGACCCTGCCCTCTGTGCCTGCATTTTCTTAATTTGCTGTGTTTGGGACATTTCTGGTCATCAACTTTTGGCATTCACTCTGCCTTTGCCTTTAGTTCTAGCTCTAGCTCTCATTCCTCAACCTCTTCTTCATCGTGGTAATCAAAAATCCCAAATTTTCCCAAAGGTAGTTAGGTATACCGCTCTTGAGTCACAGCCTTATGTAGGTATTTTTTGCTGCAGGTGGTACATTGGGCTGTGTTCTGGCAACTGCGGTCAGGGTGCACGTGCTTCTGGTGTTGCTGTGGCAAGTAAAAGGGGCAACCGACAAATCCTACTCATTCTGCATTTAAAATCAAACTTTTGTCCAGATTCTTATATCATTATGTCTTTAAAAACAATTTTTCCCCTTTAAATAATAATACAAAAGAAACACTTTGGCCACAAAATTCAGGGGGAAAATAACAGTAACAAATAAACTGATTCACACAGTGACATTATCAATACAGAGTATATTCTCTGGATACATGATTTGTGATGAGATGCACACATGTAGCCACGTATAAATGAAAGCGTATTTACTAAATGTAATTGAGATTTTATGTCTTACTTTACAACTTTGAATCTGTTTCTTGTATGACAAATAAAGAAGTTTACTTGTTCTTGCCAAAAATTCTGGATTCATCTCATATCACTATGTATCAGCAACTAATGAGATAGATATATTTCTACTCAACTGCACTGCCTTTAAATGACCATGAAAGCAACAGCGAAAATGTCATCACACCACAAGTGCAACAGTCCCCGTCCGGGTAGTTGTAAATATGTCACTTTGTTTTGACTCTCACTCCAGCCAATCAGTGAACTGTTGGAAACACAGTCAGGTTTATTGCATAGTCACAGAAATCCTAAACACTAAAATTAAGAAATAATTGGTAAAAAGAATAAATTATACCATAGTAAAAAAAAAAAATGCCACTCCTACTTTTCCAGACGACATTTACCAGTTCACACTACTGATCATGCACTCAAATTCTTTCTACACCACATAACATGTTGTCATCCATGCACATCCTCACCCTGGAACCATACCTGGAGCAAGTCTTGTATTCAACCTTACCCACTACTGCCTCTGTTATCTCCCCACCACAGGGTTGAACACTGGCAGTTCATGTTTATCATTTTGACATGTTTTTTGTATCCGTTCGTGCATGAACACACCTTACCCACAGTGACTTCAACTGTCGCCACACTGCCTGCGTACACTTACTCTCACGTGTCCGCAACTATTTTATCTACTGATCCACCCCCACAGCGTCAGATCAGCCCCACTGATTTAACCAGTCATTGAACCAGCACCTCCACAGGGACCAAAACCATTGACCAGAGGGTTTAATAAAACAAATATTAATTTATGTGACCCGTAAATGATCGTCTTTAAAAATGAATGAACTTGTAAACATTTTAATGGCTCTGACTCTGCAGCTGTGTGATGTGTCAAAGAACAAGGGCAACCAAATAATCCAGTTGGTCACGCAGTTGGACAGCATAAACAAGGCGTAACATTAGCTATATCTGAAAAATCACGAGTTTGTCCAGGTACTGCTTGTAATGCTTGAATGAACAGCATTACAACCCTCTTGACTTCACATGTACCATAGCTTAACTATAATTTCTTCTGTATGGGCTGCTCCACCGTGGAGGACACAATGTCACACCCAGACTGCAACGCAAGGCCTTATGGCTTCTGGATTCAATTAGCTACGTATGCTATGATTAATGAAACCGCTGCTATAGGAGGGTGAGTGAAGGTTACACAGTAGACACAGTTAAAACACACACATGCCTGCACGTGTGCACACAATCACTATACAACATATGGCCATTTTTAATAATCCGAGCCATTTAGGTGAAATGGAAGAGGGCATGCCTCATTCATACTTGCAGACCTTTTCTGAACTTGTATAAACTAATAACTTTTATTCCTCGTTGGCCATGACGTGTGCATCAAGTTTAAGATCGCCACATTGCAAAACACTAAAGTGTGAGTGAATAAGATGCAGGGTTTTCTTTTTTTTTCTTGTTCGTTTAAGAGAGAAAATAAGAAAACATTAATGGATGAAGCCTATTATGTCCATTTTCTGGCTGCCTTTTCATTACCTCTTCCTGCCTTTTCAGGGAAGACACCTCAAGGTAATATCTCGCCTCTCTGTCTGCATCCTCCTCAGCTGCCTCACACGTCCTTCGCTCTTCATTTTCTCACTCTCCTCTCATCCTCTTTTACTTGTCATCTCTCTGACACAGGTGTGTGATTAAAAAGCGTCATGGCCACTGCCGGAGACACGTCAAAAGAGGTGTGCAGCGGTCGAGTGAGCTGTGCTGAATGGTGCCAATCGTTTTATGGATTTTCTTTCATCTTTAAGTTTGACAGTTTCTGCTAGCTTCAGGAGGATACTTTTAAATAGAAAAATAGAAAATATATTCCTGTGTGACCTTAAAGACCATAAATAAGAAAATGGATGAGCAATACAATTTTTACATCAACAATTTGTCTATGATTATGCAATGTATATTTATGTTTACGGGTTAGAAGCTTTATACCTCTGTTGGTGTGGAAGGCACAGTGTGGAGCATTTACCCTAGCGTGTGAGTGCACTGGCTCCATCCACCATATTTACAGCCTCCCAACCCCAGTTTCCCTTCTTAAAACATTTCTTTTGTTTACCCCCAACCAGCTGTCCCTCACATTTTCTTGTCCACTATCCACTGAAGAATGTACAAAACCGCAGGAAGCGACACCATCAAATATACAGTGCAATAGACACTGGAGAAAGTCTGCGGAGGGAATACACAGATCTTGTCACTAAGGGTGGTGTTAAAAGGTTTAAGGACTGCACAACTGTGCTCCAATGATGAGTTTTGACAGGTGCCAACAGTGCTGCTATAACCTGCAGTGAAAATGTGCAATGGGCAAAATTACCACAAATATCTTGTGGCACCAGGAAATCCAATGTTTCAGTAAAATGACTATGACATAGAAGATTTGTAGAAGACATTATTTGACTAAGTGCAGTCAGACCAAAACGTTCACTTATTTGTTATATATAATCAAAAAATGTTATAATATTGTGACGGCAATTTAATTGCTACAGCATTTCCGGCAGTCACACGGTGATAGCTGTTGCATGGAAAATCATACACAGGCACAGTAGGATTAGCTACAGGACTGCCCAGACATTACAAAAATACCACAGGGGGAGATTACGCATATCTATCCACCACACTTCTTTCATCTTGTGTGCAGTGTGCAGTGGCGTGACTGTCTGTTGAAGAGAAAAAAGAGAAAATAAAAATAAAGAGCTTGTGGTTACGTGTGGTCCACAACCCACACGTTAGGCCATTCAACTAAACTGCTTTTTCACTCTTTACTTTCTTTATCCTCCTTTCCTTGACAGGACCTCGGGCTACACTTCGATCCCACAGGAGCGCCGCTGTGAGGAAAATTGATGCGCTCCTCGAATGACCGTGGACAGGTAATCAAATCAAGAAATGGTCCTTGTCTGCCAATGCTACAGTGGTGAATGAGGAAGTAGAGGATACACACGCACAACAAGGACATATACATGTGTAGTAACCGCACAATGGGGCTGCATATTGACTGCGCAATATGAATTGTAGCATTCGCAAATGTAAAATGTGGCAGTTTTGTCAACAGTGTGTTACCCTCTTCTGGTAATAAAATGGTCCGTTTGCTGATGTAGCTGTTTTAGTGGAGTTTTTCCAATGTTAAGAAGCTTAAAATGATTTAATGGGCATCAAATTTCACAGCCATGAAAAGATTAAATAATGATATGTATGCACTTTCTTTGATTTCTTCTTCAACATCACATTAATGACTGTATGCATGTGCAGCTGCCACACCTGTATTTTTCATTGGTGTTTACCATTAAGATTATTATTTATTTAAGCACTTCTGCAACACTATGCATTGGCCATACTGAACAGGTACTTATAACCAGTGGGGTGATTTTATATATTAGCTTTGTAAATCTACCAATCAACAACAATAGCTAGATTTATCACATGTTCTCAATTTTATTTAAAACACTGCCCAGAAAAATAAAGTAAAAGTTATGAGAACCATTTGGATTTAGGGCTAAGGGTCTGTCTATGAAGATTCTCAGTCATCCAGGTCATAGTTATCCAACGAGGGTTAAAATGAAGGGCAACTGGACTTGGTTGAAGATACTGGAAGACGTTTCGTCCCTTATCCAAAGGACTTCTTCAGTTCTGACTGACTGGCAGGGAAACTCAGCTATTTAACCTCAGTGGGGTCGTTGGCCCGGGTCATCGATACCGCTGGTTCGTTAGTGTTCCTTGGTGTTGTGACGACAGTCGTTACAGTCGTTAAGACTACCTGTGGCCAAGACTGAACGACCATCGTTGGTATCTTCACCTGAGGCCAATGGGTTACGTTTGTTGAGTTTCCTGGGAAGTGATGAAAGGACAGCATTGTAAGTGGGGGATAAGTGGTGGCGTAGACCCCCTCCCCTGTTCAATGACGGCTTCTCAACCCTGTACCCTCAACGACTGTAACGACTGTCGTCACAACACCAAGGAACACTAACGAACCAGCGGTATCGATGACCCGGGCCAACGACCCCACTGAGGTTAAATAGCTGAGTTTCCCTGCCAGTCAGTCAGAACTGAAGAAGTCCTTTGGATAAGGGACGAAACGTCTTCCAGTATCTTCAACCAAGTCCAGTTGCCCTTCATTTTAACCCTCGTTGGATGGCTAAGGGTCTGTTTTTGGGGTGGCACGGTGGTGCAGTGGTTAGCACTGTCACCTCACAGCAAGAAGGTTGTGGGTTCAAACCCAGTTGCCCCAGCCTTTCTGTGTCTCTTTGTCTTGCATGTTCTCCCCCTGTCGGCTTCCTCCCACTGTCCAAAGACATGTGGCCTAGGTTGATTGGCCCTGCGATGGACTGGCAACCTGTCCAGGGTGTACCCTGCCTTTTGCCCAATGTCAGCTGGGATTGGCTCCAGGCCCCCGCGACCCTGTACGCAGGATAAGCGGTTGGTTTGTTTTTGGCTGATACACGACTGCACCTCAAGATGCAACTCCAGCCAACTTGAGAGACAGGTTATAAAGTTGAAGTTGTTTATAAATATAACGTCAGACACTACGGATTTCAAGGTGAGTGTGAGAGAATCCGTGGGGTGATAGTTCTGTGTTATGGATGATCAGCAGCAGATATAAAGTGCACATGATCACCTATCAACCTGTTTCATTAGTAAATTCCAGGCAGTGTAAGTGCTCGCCTTGGATCCAGACAATACAGTATGTTAAAGCTAGTTCTCCGATGGATACATTAGGGATGGTACAGTACTTTACCATCATGTGGATGGCCCGATGCTTGAATGACGACTGGGCGTCCCTTTGCCTTCCCCGCCCCTTTTGTATGAGTCCAGGCATAGGATGACAAAGGGAAGTCCATAGGTCACATGAGTGGATGACGAACAGCAATGGAGTACATTAGTGTATCCTGTCAGCTCCAGGGACATTTCTTAAATCTCTGAAGTCAAGGGGTTAGGAGGAACATGGTAGTGGTTACACTAGTGAAATAAAAGCCCAGTTTTATTCTGACATTTAGCATACACTTATAAAGTCCCTACAAGTGAACATCAGTAGGTCTGACAGTGAGCAAAAATGGTGGACAAAGGTAAGGTTTGAGTCATGATCTTGCTCTCGACACTATAACCAAATATCCATTAGGTAAAATCTATTTCCTGACACCCACAGTTTGAAATAAGCATTGATGCTAAAATGTGTGCTTTCATGTCACCCAAACCCTGAGGAAATTATTATAAAACCGCTTTATGTTGACAACAAAAGAAGGTAATAACAAATAAATCAGGGCCGCAAACAACATTGCTCTGACTCAGGTTTGTTCCCGGCCCTGACACCTTTTAAACAATGCTGTGAGAGGCAATTGAGAAATGTATTTAAAAGGGTATCAGGGAGGTTTGTGTGTGCTTGTGTCTTTGAGTATGTGTGTGTGAGAGAGAGAGAGAGAGAGAGAGAGAGAGAGAGAGAGAGAGAGAGAGAGAGAGAGAGATAAGAGAATGAGACAGAGAAATGCATTTTTGTATTCATGCAAATCCATTTGGTTTCTAGCTAAGGTATAATGTGGAAATTGAAAACAGAGAAATGCAATGTGACAAGGGCTCAATGGTGGATGAACACTCCAGACAAAGGCAAATATGTGCCCGTGCAGACTCAATTACACATTAATATACACACAGGACATAAACGCCTACGTCTTTAGACACAAAAAACTGAAACCCACTCCTGCTGCCCTCTTCTGAGCATAATGTACATTTGATGCAACAAATTAGAGCTTCACAGGAATACATAACAGAGTGAGATTCTGTGGAGCTTAAACAGCAGAGCATTATAATACCCTGTTATTCACGTGTCTGTCAATATATACAAAATACACCAACAAATTAGGTCATCCTACAGTCAGTGATATTGACCCATTGCTTTAAAATGCCTCCTGTGTACAATATTCCGATTGGTTTGAACTATCAAATAAAGCTAAAAAATACTATACAAACATATTTGATGTAGCATTTATATCTTTATGTGTGTTGATACGTACTTGGCGTATAACATGTAAATGTGTATGTACATGTACAGTGGGTGGGTGCTGGTCATTATGTCTGCGTTTGGTAGCTTTGTGCAGCACCCTGGAGCAGCGAGACTATCAAACAGGTTCATTTGAGGAGTTCATCTGAGCTGTCAGGAAGCTCCTGAAGGGAGGGACAGTTTCAAAGGCTCATTGAGTTTCACCACAGCTGGCTAAAAATACACTGCCTGACAGCATGTGTTCAGTATAAAGCAGGTAATGATAATTTTAGTCTGCTATAAAATAGATTTTGAACCCAATTAACCCACCGTGGCGGCGTTGATAAAACAAGGATTACAGTTTCATTGTGTTGTCATAATGAAACTTGCCGTGTCGTTTAAAAACATCTCCTCTGATTTAGGGTAATTAGTTCAGTCTGGCAATAGCCATGACAGGCAGCTGCAGTACATTTCACTCACGTGTGTTGATCTTCTGCAAGGAGATGTGTTTCTCTAGCTGCCGTCGCAGTTTGACCTCAGCGCCGTACTTTCCAGTGGTGCCATTGTCTGCCAGAATGAAGTGGGAGTGGAGACTGTTTAGAACTGTCAACTTGCTCATGGGGTTGGACATGGTCTGGTATGGACGCACCACCTAGCCAAGAGAAGATCACATTAAAAATTAAACATCTGAGAGGCCCATGGCTGACAGGGGTATGTGGAAACGTGAAAAACGACAAATGTATGGTTTAATGATGACAAGGGCATGATTTATAAGCACCACTGATGTAAGTACGGGCAAAAAAATTAATCTGGCAAAACATTGCAGTATGTTCTGATTGTCAGGTGTTTTAATTAAAGAAGCACTCCACTGATTTTTCACCTCAAGTTCAATTTCCTTGTCACAGGGAGTGTGCCTCAGAAACAGTTAATGTCCTCTGTGGCTCTGGAGAAAGCTTTCTAAAGTTTGATTATGTCCTCAGGGATTATCTTGGTTTAGGCTTGGAGGCTACACATTTTTAATGGCAAGCCTATGTTATAAACTGGGGCATGGAGTTTGAAAGGCATTAGCATTTAACAGGCAGAGAGAGACTAACGAAGAGACGCTACCGGTTGCATCATGGGAAATGTAGGATCCAGCATTTCGGAGCTTGACACATACTAGCAACCAAAAGTCAGGATAACTCTGCCTCTGCTGCACCGAGATCAGTCTCTTGTGAGTCCTCCAACCTTAATAACTGGAGTGTCCCTTTAAGACATCAACATTTAAGCATACAGGGTAATTAAAGATGTTTGGTTCCTAATAAATAATTTCACAAAAATAAAAAGACTCTATTTACATATGTATATTCAATAGCTGCTGCATGTCTTTTCTACAGCATATTCTACTGCAAGAGTAGCTCAGACACCCTGATGCATTCACACAATCTGTAATTTTAAACAACACATATTTTTTGTACTGCTATTAAAGTTCCACAAAATTACACTAAAAATATTAATACAATATTAAACAGTTTCTCTGAAGCCTAGATTAGGTCTACTGGGGCAGCGCCTGACAATCTGAGGTAAATTCATCTGGTCATTAACCGTACAGTTCAGACCAATCAAGCATAAAAAAAGTTAAAAAAAGAGCTTCAGCACTTAATAATCTCATTTCAGCCACCGACATTAATCGGCTCTGTTTGTCTTGTTCTGGTGGACAGAGTGCAGCACATTCTCATGAAAGTTTAACTATAACATAACACTGATTCCAGAGATTTGAATGAGTCAGCAGCATGTGCTCTGCTGTCTCATGTGGACCTGCCAGCTGTCTAACTCACTTTGAAGGAGTGTTTATCACAGACAGAATTGGTTTACTCAGCATCTCAGTTAATAAACTGCAGTTTACAGGCAACTGTGGACTGCACATGACATTTATCACATATACACACGCAAACGAGGGCTTTAAGCATGCAAACACCCACTCTGTTTCATATTGGTCCATATGTTTGCTCCCAGAGACTTACATCTTTGCCAACAAGATCCTCTTGATTTTCTACGATGCCCCATGGAGCAATGCCAATGGTGCAGATCTTTCCCCTTGACTTGGAGGCGTGGTCTTTCAGTGCATCACCCACATGACGAATCACCCCTGTGTGTGTTTGTTGGTGTGTGTGTTTGTGTGTGCATACATGTGGACAGAGAAACAGATTACAAACTTAGTATGGATACGATCAATCCATAAACTTTCATAATGATACACTCTGCTGAGGAAGATAAAGATGCTGTGAAGAATCTAATAGGCGCAGAAGACAAAAGAACACACACAACTTCAAACGCAGACAGGTCGTAGCTCCAGGCCTCTAGTTGTTGTCCTCAGGGGAGCAGAAGTGAGACCTGGAGGCGATCTCATCCCATCTCTCCTGTTGACATTCATTCCTTCTCCGCCATCAACAGTCCCTCCAATCCATCCCTACATCCATTATTCAGACCTCTGTCTTCCTCTTTCTTGCCTCTGGACCCATTCTGTCACTAAATCTTACTTTCTATTTCTTTCTGTATTCAAGTGTGGGCACTCTACAGCATCCAACGCTGTATAATGTTTTTTCCATCTGTTCTTTTTCTTTCCTGTTCTTTTCCTGTTTCCTAAACATTATTGTCCCGTCTTTTTTTTGTTTTTCCATGCCTGCTACATTGAATCTAAGTTGCTAAAAATACATCTCTTTTTATAGACCTAGAAACAATACAAGAACAGTACAAACAGTGAACTCATACAGACAAAGTGAAACAGTGCTCATATGAAGTCCAATAGCAACACCTTTGATAAGGTTTGACCAAAGGTAAAGCTACTTTTTAAAATGAAATAGCTGTATAAATTTTCAAGATACTAAACTTACATTTAGCAATTTTATGACTATCAAGATCAGAAACATGAGCCCCTTTTCCACTGCATGGTACCAGCTCGACTCGCCTCGACTCTACTTGCCTTTTTGCTTTTCCATTGTGGAAAAGTTGTACCTGTACCTGCTACCAGGTACTTTTTTTCATATCACCTCCGTCGAGGTTCCAAGCGAGCTGAGGCAATCCTAAAATGTGACGTGAAAACACAGCAGACTACTTATTGGTCAGAGAAAATTGACACTATTCACTGCGTCATCATTGCGCGCGCCTTTTCGATTTCATCACTAAATCCACTTCTGAGAAGTTTTGAGGTGAGAAGTCAACTGCGTAGATTCCAAATATTGATAGTTTTATGAAAAGTGATGGCGGAACAAAAATGTACTTGAAAGTCTTCGGAGTTGAGGAGCTCCGCAAGTGGCAGCGGGGAAAGCCTGCGCCAACCCGCGCGAAGTACACATGAGCCGCCCGCTCATAGAGCCCTCTGCTCCCACCGTCACACACACCGCTGCAGCAACAACGGCAGAGGAAAACTCAGTTGTAAGGTTTTCATACGGCTTATCTGTCTTTACATTCTGAGTAACGTTTTAAATTAAATCAAGAGACAGCTGGATGTAGGTCGCTGGTGTGTGTGTCGCATTGAACATTACGTCGCGGCAGTTGTGTGTGGCGTTGCTATGACATCCAGCTACATTGAGGGGTACTATCTGCAATGGAAAACGGAGGACGGCGAGCCAAACCCGAGTCGAGTACAGTCGAGGCGAGTTGAGCTGGTACTGGTAATGGAAAATCGGCAAAGGTGGAGCCAATGGTGAAGTTCCCTCACAGAGACTACTTTCCATATGCATCATAAATCTTGGTTTTCCTTATATTATTTTAACTTCCACCTCCTACTGTATGTTCAAGATCTAGTCCACTGAGCTCGTCATAATCCCTACTCCAGGCCAAATTCATCCACCTGCTTAGTACAAGGAAATTCTTGTATTGCTTTCACTGGAATGCCACTCCTTGAAAAGCACAAGTCCATGATAGACCCAAATGAAACAACCTTTCATTGACTTTCAGCGATAAGATAAATCAGTCTAGACTCCCTGACATTATTTTCATTAAAGATGAATGAAATAATAATTGAGAGCTATCGCTTCACCTGTCTGGTTTGACTAGTGAGTGCTCATAATATACTTAAAAGAACCCTTTCACAGTGAGCCAGTGGTTTAACATTTTTACAGCCTTGAGAGGCTTGATTAATGGTTATTTAATAGCTCATAAAGTATGACGGACATTTTACACACTCATCATACGCACAAGCACCTGGCCACTCAATTTTTATAAAAAGTGACGCTGCAAATTAAAATATCCTTATGAAATATTTTTACACTACACATGTATGAATGTAACATGTTTGAGTTTTACGTGATAGTAATGGTTGTTTCTAAAATTAAGCTGCGTGTAGTGTACTTTACCTGTGTTGACCCCGCCGGTGAAGATCCAGGCTCCTGTTGTCATGGCAGCCTTGATGAGCCCTTTGCCAAAGACCTGTTTGAGTTTAGGCTGTAATTCAAAGTTCTGCAGGCCCCCGTGGACTGAGATGAGCAGCTTGGGCAGATCCAGCTGCCACTCCTTGGTCATCAGGTGGAGCAGCAGGTCAGGCTTGGTGTCATAAGACACTCGCACGTACTGAAAACAGTGGCGGATGTGTCAGTGATGTACAGTAAAGTGGCACATCTGCATCACCCTCAGGCACATGATGACTTGAAGTCTGCATGTGCCCGAGGCATAAAGACACAAACAGGAACACACAAATAAACAAATGTGCATACACTACATGATAACATACATAGAAGTATTTGGTGTGAAACAAATCTGTGAAGGCAATAATTTTTCAACTTACAACAATATTGAACAGATGTTTGCTATGATTGGAGAACCACATGCACTATAGAACATCTGTTTATCTACCTAATTCACCATCAGACACCCAACCTGACATGTGCCTGGATGAATAATTTAACACTGGGAATAAATCAGACATAATTCAGCCTTAATCATCTGAATTCCCTGAATGCTACAGAACGTGTGATGTTATTCTGTCAGCGTGGTTATCATAGACCATGACTGTGTGAATAATCAGACTTTTACTTTTTGGATGGATCGAACTTTTATCTACTGCAATGTCTACACAATTAAGTCTTTCAAATTATAATTATTTATTATAATTATATGTAATTATGCAATAATTATACTAATTTGAATGATTTTGTGGTTATCTACAGGCATGATAGTGTGATGAATTCTGCATATGGGTGATGCTTTTACAGTGTACAGCTACAGTGTAATTTGAAGAGAAGCTGGATTGAGGAAGGTACACAAGGATTCTAGATGAGTCCTCACTACATTTGTACTAGGAATATGTATGAAATTCATTAAGTGCCAAAAAAATCATTGAGCTGTTCAGATCAAGGAGTGAATTCATTTCAGTCAGCAAGGCACGCTCTCTCCTCTGTACCTGTGTGCTGTCAATCTGTATCAGTTTATGACAGCGGAGTTAAATATCTACAAATCACATTCAATTATTATGCACTTTCAGCTGTAGCTACTGCCTTTACCAAAGTTTTTACAATCCTCTTTTTACAGTATATTCAGATGGGGCCACTCAGTTTACTCAAACTTTGACAACTCATGTCAATCCAACAGCTCGTGTTATCTGTCTCGTTCTTGACACCCATGTTTAAATCTCCATTCATTTGTCCATCATTCGCAAAGAGTCAGATACTGAATATTAGATTTTGACAAAATTTGGGAATGAGGCATCTCGCTAACACATTCTACCATTTTCAAAAGCACACTTATTAACACAAGGAATCATAATAAAAAAACAGGTGTCACAAGATGACTGCTTGCCCTTCTGTTGTTTGGATGTGTATTTTTGGACCTCAAAAAGTGTAATGTTGTTCTGTTCTGGTTTGTCTTGGGATGTTCACTATCTCGAGAAGCAATGTAGATTTGTTAAGGGAGTCACCATGGCTTTGTTGGAGTGTCCTCCTCCCTGGAACTCAATGGTGCCAAAGGCATCAGTGGGGCTGAGCTGTGGTGTTTGCTGATCGACCACTTCTCTGACAGGCTGTCATTCTTGGCCAAACGCTCTGCCTTATCGTTCTGACTGGATGAGATGCCCGGGGGCAGGCCCACATGCTGACCTATCAGACGACCACACAGCACCTGGATGAGAAGAGAAAGTAGAAGTGAATGTAATTGTATATTGGCAATATTACACAGTCCTTTGCAGAGTACAAGTTAAAGCCACAGCTCTGAGAGAAACTACTGTAGCACTGAAGAAAAAAAAGAAGAGGTTGACAGGGAGAGATTGCGTGTGACTGAGAGAGGGAGAGAAAAGCACGAGAGCTGCCATAGTCATGTGCCTAGCAGTAAGAGGAGGGCAAGGCGAAATGAATGAGCTTGTCATCTGATTCTTCCATGATTGGGAGGAGAGGAGGAGAAAAATCTGTAGGCCGCTGCAAAATGTTATTGGCTCTGTCTCTTTTTGCCTTTTGAGTTTTATCTCCCTTGTTCTACTCTCCTCCTCCCTGTCAGCAACTACAGGACTTAGCAGAATGACAGTTATATAAATTTAGTATTCCTATATGGGTTCATATAGTACTGAATGCAGCTTTCTTATGCTGTGTTTTAACCTTGCAGGATGGAGTGGGAGCCTGAGAGGAAAGGGAGTCAGGAGGCTTTGATTATCACTTGACCTCTGGTAAGAGATGACTACTTTGTCTCCTTCTGCCTTGTGCACCAACCAAGTGTTTTGACTAAAAGAGAAGTTAATTTGATCTTCAGGACATCTCTTTCCCTTTCCCGAGGCTTCCACCCGCTTTCTTCCAGTTATGCTAATCCTGTTTACCTAACAAAAAGTGGCATTCCTGTGTGAGTATGAGGGCGGCACTGCAGAAATTAGACATGCCTCTGACTTTGACACCGAAGCAACAGCATCAGCTGTGGAAAAGATTCGATAACATCACTGTGACAGTGAGCAGAATGAGAGAACGTTGAGACGGTCTCTCTCAAAGTAAACTGCACTTTCACAGTTACACTTGCTACACTGGTAAGCAGTGTGCTCCTCTCTATCTTTAGCATAGCTTAAATGAATAATGTTTTAAAATGATGCAAAACATTTTACTGACTTCATGAACTGTCCTGGCCCGAATTCATATTTGTGGTTTTATCAGCATAATGTCGTGTTTGGCTCATTAGTGTAGAGCATCTACCTGTGATGCAAATAGAGGCCAGCGTGGCTTTACTCTGAGGCATGTTTGAAAAGGTCAGTAGTGAAACAGGGCTCTTTATCTGCTTTACTGCTTGTGATTGAGCTAACACATTAGC
This sequence comes from Micropterus salmoides, assembly GCF_014851395.1. Lineage (NCBI taxonomy): Eukaryota > Metazoa > Chordata > Actinopteri > Centrarchiformes > Centrarchidae > Micropterus > Micropterus salmoides. The sequence continues at coordinate 24,458 of NW_024044220.1, forward strand.
TTACTCACTCATTACGGTCTTGTAGCTTTTGTAGCAAATAACAAAACAGACATTTTCCCCATTTCCTTTACACACATTCTTACTCACCTATGGGGGTCTTTGGCGCTCACTATGATATGAACACATTCTCTCTGCTGAATGCTCTTTCTATCCACGATTTCTGTGCCTGCAGAAATGAAGACAGAAGAACAGTCAGTTTCTGTCAGATAATGGAGCTGTGACCGACCATGCAACGTGAAAGCATACTTTGACTGTTTTCTTGTCCTATAATAAGACAGGTTTGTTTGTTGTGTAAAATTAAACAATCTGAGCTTGTTGTATACAGACTTATCTTCCACAGTTATTTCGTCGACAGCAGCAGTCCATTTTGGGGGGTGGCAAACAGAGACAATGTTGGACCTAGTGTACTTTTAAAAACTTAAAAATGATAATTTCACCCGCCTGTTAAAAAAGAAAAATCACAGCACTTTGGAAATGGCATACATACACAAAGCAACAACACACACAGTCCCTCACATAATTCAAAAGCAAAGACACTCTGACAGAAATGTTTTACGTTATTCGTGACTCCAGCCCAAACCGCATGAGATGAAGAGTGGAAAGAGAAAGTGGATGTTAAATGCAGTGAGGCGGTAAATAATCAGAGTTCCAGTCTAGGATACTGCTGAGTGTGTATGTGTGGTATGTTCTATATGTGTGTGCTTTTGTACAGTATAGGAAAACATCCTCAGCATAACGCAGCCACTGAAATGGCGTATTGGGACACGTGATGCTCTGCAGTCACATCTGCTGCAGGTCTGAGTGACAGAGAGACTGACTGGAGCCAAATCCTGCTAAGGACACCAACACAGAAACGCGTAGTCACAGGGCTTGCCTCCAAAATACATGCGTGAATGCTTGTTCCATACAAACATCATAATCAATGTATGACAAAAGGCAATATGTTTGTATGTATGTAGTAAACCTAATAAGTAATAAGAAGCGGCATGTATCATGAGCTTTATGATAAAAGTAAGAAACATGTCTGCTTGTTTATTTAAAGTGGCAAAGTGAGTTTTAAACATGCACAGTTAGGAGATATTCCTTCAGGTTCACAGAGGAAAATAAAACTGCAGTAAGTCCTACATAGCAACTATTTCCACCACATACATTCTTTTGTCTTGGCAGCCAGAAAGGAATTCATACTAAATGAAATGGATGAAATCCAGAGACACACCCTGGATCCAGCGAGAACACAAATTCTCACATGTTCATTAACCAAA
>NW_024044221.1:0-17791 GCF_014851395.1 Micropterus salmoides
GATCCGACTAAATCCCTAGGAGGAGTTCGTTAAAGTACGAAGTGTGTAAATCATCCAAAAATGGCCATAAAATTCAAAATGGCCGACTTCCTGTTGACTTTAGGCTATGGGTTCTTGAGGCTTTTTTGTGCGTCTTGATACGATACATGTCCCCAGAAAATTTCGTACATGTAGGTTGAACGTGAACGAGGGGCTAATCATTTCCAATTTTCAAGGTGGCGCTAGCGAGTCATTTTGCCACGCCCATGTGCGAAACTTGTAGAATACGAAATTTTTCACCGGTTCTGACATGTTTGCAAATTTTGGTGAGTTTTCGAGTATGTTTAGGCCATGTCATTTGGGCCTACTTTGCAGAAAAAAAAAAAAAAAAAAAAAAAAAAAAAAAAAAAAAAATATCCGAGCAGATTCAATAGGGACCTCGCACGGTCGTGCTCGGGCCCTAATTAAAGTACCTGGCGGTCTCTTTTTAGGTTCACATTGTCCTCCAAGAATGGATCCTGTTTGAGTCTCTTTGCAGCGGTAAAAGTCTGCGTGAAGATGATCGGACACGGTCTTCCTCTCGTGTCCATTGTACTTACTATAATTGTTTGCGTGTTTAGCAGTGTAATGCCGCTTCATATTATATTCTTTATATAGTACTTTCTGCCGGCAGATGAGGCACGTAGCGGTCGTGTTCAACTCCGTGAAAAATAACTCCACTGCCAGAGCCTCCTCAACATACTTCTTCACCGGCTCCACGTTTCTAATGATAGAAACAGGCATCTTGCTTTGCATCGCGTCTCTGTTGCTACGAAAACAAACGAGCTAACGTACTTTACAGAGAGAATATCGCCGTGTAACAAGTTAATTCATTCCGTCTTGGTGGTTTAAAATTCAAGCCCACATTGCTCCGAGGTTCCGGTACGTTAGTGTGAGAAATCGGAAGTTGTGTTTTCAATGTACAAGCTAAACTTTACAAAACGTCCAACAACACATTTTAAACTTTACATTTATGCGCACCATTGTGCCACATTTTTACATTATTTCTCCATCATAAGAGTGAGCCGCTTGATATTTCATTGTTTATATCGCTATTTAGTCAATAACCTTATTTTCCGCAAAGGACACATAAATCACCGCCACCCTCACTGGACTGCAGCAGAACTAAATCCCACAAAAATTTTGGCTGAAGTGCTTCACATCTGCAAAAATCACATTAATTGAACAGGAAGTACAGTCTTGATATGAAACACATTTAAAACGCACTGTTTTGATAAATCTTTTTTTATTTTAATAATATAACTTAAATGATATAACAAAGACAATCTGAGAGTGGAGGGGTTTACATTTACATTGACTAATTTGGCAGACCCTTTAATACAATAAACTATCAAAAGAGATCTACAAGTGATAGTAGATACTAGTAAGAAAGATAAAAAGATATGGAAAGACTGTGGCAGGTGCCCATAAAAGCTGTCCTATAATAATAATAATAATAATAATAATAATAATGTATTAAATTTAAACAACGCCTTATCTTAAGACACTCAAAGCGCTTCAGAATGAAGGGGGGAACTACTCTCTACCACCATCAATATGTAGCTTCAGCTCATTCATGATATGTGTGACCTAATATCATGACTCACCTTTGATTCTCCTTTCAGGCTTCACATGAGCCTGTCCAGCAGCTGGTTCAGTCTGGCACCGGATCTCTCTGGTCAGTTCAGGCTGAAACAGAACAAAAAACTGAATAATTCCAAGAAACTACTTTACTTTTTGTAACACCCCATAACAATAATGACTTCAAGAAAAACATCTTTTCCAACATCAGGCAAGAAATCCCTATTATTGGTCCTCGTTTATGATGCGGGCACTATGGAAGCGGTCTGAATAGGATTATAAAAAGTATATAAAAATATAACTGTTACATAAAATCTCACTTTTAACTTCGGGATTTGATAATATTCATTATTAAACATTTTCAACAAACATTAAATTACTTTTTCATAAACTGTGGCTAGATTATTAAGATTTTCTATAAACATTGTATTTCATTATCTAACAACAGATACAAACTGCAATTTAACTCAGTTTTATTAACCCAACTAACCCAACAACAATAACAACAACATAGCACACATTAAAACATTATAAACTGACTGAATTGGTCATCTAAATAAAACATATAACTTGTGTGCTTTTGGCATATGTGTGTGTACGTGTGAGTGTGTGTGTGTGTGTGTGTGTGTGCACGTGGGTTTGTGTGTGCGTGCGAGTTTGTGTGTGTACTTGGTCATCTATCATTTAGGACCATTTTGAGTTTTAGAGTTGAGTTGAGTTAAGTGAAGACATTTTAGAAGGGGACATTTGAAGTTTGAGGCTTCAGACTAGTGTTAAGTTCAGAATTGGGTTTAGGTTTAGTTTAGTAGGGGTTGGGGTTAGGCATTTAGCTGTGATGGTTAAGGTTAGGGGCTAGGGAATGCATGATATCAGTGAATTTCTTCACTAAGATAGAAGTACAGTAGTGTGTGTGTGTGTACGTGTGTGTGTGTGTGTGTGTGTGTATGCGCCTCTTGCTTAATGGCATTCAAAGTCTAGCCCACACCTCTTTCAAGAGCTCCACATAGCGCTTTGTCACAGGCTGTGGGGGTGGTTTCAAGGACATTATCAAACAGGTACCAGAGGATATCATCCGGAGTTGAACAGAAGAATCGGTTTGGTTCAACGCGATGCATACATTTCACTTGGACATGTGTTTCATCTGTGCTAAAGATGATGCCTGGATACAGCTCTTCATCACATCTGAGCATGCACCACTGCCCAACCAGCTCTAAACTTCCCCACTGGATTTCCTTTTCTGGCGGTGGATTCCCTTCACTGGCTGGCTGTGGCACAGCTAAACACTGTGTTGAAGAGCTTGCAGTTAAACTTCTCAGGGGCATGATTTGGACTTTGTGGAGAAGTGGTTAAGTTCGTCAGTACTTCTCTTCTTTCCTTGCTTCTTTTGTAAGCCACTCTCCACTTTATACGCTTCTGCTGCTGTTCTCTTTCACTTAAGTCATTGATTCTCTTTTGTTCCCCTGTCTCTGTATTTTTTCTCCATCTCTGGCGTTCATTCTGCAGGTATTTCTCCCTTCTTTCAGGATCATCGTTTAGGCGTGCACGATACTGCCTCTGCCTTTCTGCCACTGTTGTTGATGCCATCATAGACTCATAGATGTCTGTAAATGTTTAAATTGATATACTTAAATCAAAAATTTGTTAAGATGACATTAAACACATGCATGTGGTATAAGACTGTTAATCAAATATAATAATTAATTTAAATAATTGGATAACTTCACAACCAAAGTGTTAACACAACCCGTCACAATATAAGTAACGGGGTTGAGTGTGACAGGGTTGTGATTTTTTGCTAAAGATGGCTGCTCCTCTACATGTGGTTCATAACAGGAGAGCACATGGCATGCATAAGATTAAAAAATCATATTTGTGGTTGAATTAACAAAGATCATTTTCACATCTACAAATTGTAACAAGGTTGAGTTGTTAAGCTTGACGACCACAATATCACAATATAAATGACTGAAATGTGGTTAAATGTGTGCACAATGTTGTTCAGAAGACTTCGATGATGTCACTTCCTGTTGTAGATGTCACTTAAGGATCAGTTTATTATTTTTATTTGGGGGGGGGGGGGTGATATGTGTAAACAAGGTTTAGGGGTTGCTGAGGTATGGAACTAAATAATGTGATTTTAATGAATAATCAGGAATTTAATTTGGGGAAAAAACATTGACGGAATAGAAGGATAGATGTTTGTGACTTCTATCCCAAGTACACTTTCCTAGAAGCAAGAAAAAACAAGATCCTTTTTGATATAAACTTAAAATCTATGTAATGTTTTTACACTTTATCAAAATAAAAAAATGTTTTAAAAAATACACATAAAAGAGGTCAGAGAGACTCAAATCATACTGGTTATTCAGTATAATAATAATCAGTCATATTCTAGTCTATCCACAATTATTTTTTTTTGAAAACAACCATGTTAATAGATGTTAAATATGCAGTCAGTCAAACAGATATTCTAACCAAAAAAACAATTTACATAAACCGCAACAACAGCTCTGAAATTTACATATAAGGCTAATGTTACCAACTTTTGCCATATTAACCACTCTCGCCATTACAACACAGCCTAATTGCAGTTTTCAGCACTTTACAAGCCTATGACGTCCTCAAATGTCTTGTTTCGTCCACAACCCACAGTTATTCAGTTTACTGTCATCAAGGAGCAAAGAAACCTGAAAATATTCGCATTTAAGAAGCTGATATCAAAGAATTTTGACTGTTTTAAAAAAAACTAAAACCAATTGATCGATCATCAAAATAGTTGGCAGTAATTGATTAATCATTGCAGCTCTAATTGCTTTGTAGGTAGGTAGATTTTAAAAATTCCATAAAAAAACTAATAAAACTTAACTACAACAAATTAATGCACTGATAATGCATTCCTGTTTGAATAATGGGGTCAAACGTTGAGTTGGGTGGGTAAATTATCCATTTTTGGGGATTGTAGCATGAAAATTTATTAGAACTGTGTCAAAGTGGTTAATTGCATGGATTACATGTGGATAACAATTTTCATAAAAACATATGTGAAATTCCCACATCAGCTACTGATAGTTTAATGGGGACATTACAGTCATGACTTCAAGTAAGCCAATAAGTCCTATATTACTTTCAGTTGACATCCAGATATTTATTTAACTTAACTACAACAAATGTTCTTGCCACAATCATTTTGTCAAGCTATTTCAAAAGTGTAAAATGTATTACCTATAAATATGCCTATACTTAACTATCAATATTGTAAGGCTCTGAGGTTTAAGGATATGCTATCTTGTCTATCAGCATGTTAGTGTGTCATATGAATTCAAAAAAGTTGACAAAAGTTGAAAATGTATGTGGAACATGGAGATAAGAAAACTAACCAAGGGAAGACATCCATCCATCATCAACCGTTTATCCTGCGCACAGGGTTGCAGGGGGCTGGAGCCTATTCCAGATGACATTGGGCGAAAGGCGGGGTACACCCTGGACAGGTCGCCAGTCTATCGCAGGGCCAAACATAGACAAACAACCACTCACACTCGCATTCACACCTAAGGACAATTTTAGAGACACCAATTAACTTAGCATGCATGTCTTTGGATGGTGGGAGGAAGCAGGAGCACCCGGAGAGAACCCACGCAGACACGGGAGAACATGCAAACTCCACACAGAAAGGCCGGGGCAAACGGGGTTTATGGGAAGACATATGAAGGAATATTGAAGGAGTGCAGGTAAATAAATAAAAAACATATCTTAAAAGAATATAATGTTAGGAATACCTGGAAAACTCGATAATGACAGGATGGGTTGTTTATTTATTCAGATATCTCATTATGGGAAATTGCTGGGAAATGATGAAGCAACATTACATCCATGTCAGAACCAAACAATAGATAGATATTGCTGACAAAAAAAATTCTGATCTGAAAATGTCATGCAATGATGAAACCCAGACTGCTTGTAGCAAAGTGGGTATTTGTTTTGACTTTGCCATTCCAACATTTAGGAAAATGTATCAGTAGACCCAACATGAACATCATCTTTGGTTTGATAAACTAAGACCAAGGATGTTATCATTGATTTTCAGAAAGAAAAAGGCTGTGGTGACCCCCCCAATGTCATGATTAAAGATGAAGCTTCCTCTAATTGCACTTCGGTGTCCTTGTGAATAACAGGCTGGTCTGGAAAGAGAACACCAGTGCCATCTTTTACAGGAAGCTGCAGCCTTTTAATGGCAGCAGTTCACTCCTGCATGTGTTTATGAAAGCATTTTAGCAAGTGTCCTATTTTATGCAGTTTTTTGTGGCTTAAGGAGGACGAGGACAAGAACCAGAAAAAATAAACTGAAAAGTAAGGCAGGGTCTATTATTGGCTTGACCCCTGACACTCTAAAAGGGTAGGAAGCCCAAGAGTGATATGCAAAATGAGGATCATCCAGTGTACAATGTTTAGCCACAGATCAGCCAACAGCAAAATTCAATTGCACTAGCCAAGTTTCAACCAGTAGAGGGCATATGCATACCCACCAGACCAGGCAATTTTTGTGTTTTATTTTTTATTTCAACTTCCTCATCTCCTCAATTTATTTGCAACTATTTTGTCTCAATGGACTTACTATTAATGATTGGTGTGTATAGTGTTTAGTCTGTTTTATATTTTTTGTTTGATGCATCTGTCCAGTGCATGCTTCATCAGATCTTATGTGTCATTTGTTGAAACTGCTTCTGTCCACCAAAGTGGCACTTGTGCACTCCTGTGCTCACTCATGAAACTGTTGCTACCAGAGTACACAGCTCCCACCCAATTCAATCTCTCATACTCTTCATTCATACTGGCTTCTTTCCAGTGAGCTAACATCATGGCTTGCATCTCAGAAAGAGCCATTTCTAATTTTGATTGATTTGCCCCTTTGTGGTTGTGATGTCAATAGCTGCATCACAAAATGTGGCTGTCATTTTATGTATAAACCATTGGTACGTCTTGGACCTGTTTGATGCAGCATAAGTGAGTGCTTACAATGTCAACATGAAGGATCCTTACCACCCATTCAGTTTCTGTGTGAATTTGTATCCGGCCACCACCCCTTTCCTTTTTAGTGGAGTCACAGTCTACAACCAGCAATGGAACAATGTTCAAGTCTGCAAAGAAACATAGTTTGAATCCCCATTTATTTTGGGCTTTGCCTTCATGTGTTATTCCGTTTTGAGCTTATGTTAACAGCACCACATGGCAAGCACGGTAACAGTTAACATGGTTCTGTAGTTCACCTTTGTTGAAGAAATATTAGCATGAATGAATTAATGTGATTTGGGGCAATAAAGCATATCCAGTTAAGAGGGTCCCAAACACTAAAGAGCAAGCAAATTCTTAATGCAAACATTAAGTCTGAAATCTCTTTGATTTGAAAAACAACAACAAGAAAAGGACAAATAAATATCTATTTCTCTTTTTATAATATGTCAGGTAAACTTACACCCCAAAAAGTAGCCTACTGACTCTGAACTCAATATCAAATACCTACATACCTTAATATTTCATTAAGCTAAGCAATTTAATATTTCTTCTCATCTTGCTCTGTAACATGTCCTACCTTTGTGTTGGCTGTGTACAACATACAATTTTCAAGACATAGGCCATTTGTTTGCAGTTTGTGCTCGCATTGTCAATGAATCACTTATTGAAGACTGAAGTACTGAAACAGCTACTGTCGTGATAACAAACAAAACAGGTAATGTCAAAGTGTTAAAGCACAACATGATGTGCTTTTCAGACATCAGAACACATAAAAATAATGAGCACATAAAATACACAACAAATACCTGATGCAGTTATAAAACAAAGTCTGTAATTAAATAATAAAATAATTTATGTTTACTATAAATTGTCCACATGACACAAAATGCATTTGTAACGTTATAATGTAAACAAGTAGATCTTATTTAGCTAAATGTCTTAAAATAGTGACAACCATTAACAGTCAGTATAAACTAGAGTTTCTAAATAATATGTTTTTAAGAGGCTGCAGGTAATAAATAAATAATTGGACTCTTCAGAAACTTTTTTATATTTATTAGACATACTAAAATGTCTTGTAACAAAGTTCAAGCGGAACTTTGTGCTTATACGTGTTCAGGAAGACCGGTTTCTGTTTGGGAACGGACGGATCGGGACTTCCTGTTATTAGACGCTTTGATTGCGTACTACAGAAAAGAGAGAAACATGAGCGCATGTTAATATCTCCGTTAATCTGAACGTGTTATCTAGTGTGTCCCATAGTGTCCGTGTGAGTCTGAAGCAGTCAGTAAGTATGCCAATGTCTGACCGCTCGAGCTCTGACGGCGGCGGGGAGCCTCGGAGCCCTCGGAGCCGGAGACCCCGGACTCGTTCCCGCAGCCGCAACCGCGGGGACAGCCGTGAACGGAGCCTGTCTCCGGATAGCTTTGGCCCCAAACTCCCGAAGCCACGCAACAGGGAGAGGGAATGCGAGGAGCGGGAGCGCCGATTCAAAGAGGCAAAAACCCTCAGACGGATCCGCATAGGAAGCCCCCACCGGAGCCGGTCACGGTCCCGGTCCAGAGAGCGGCACACCAACAACAACAACAACACCAACAACAGCAGCAGCAGCAGCAGCCACAACCACTGGCCCGAGCAGCGCGACGCTCCGGGAAAACACGGGAGCTCCAAAGACGACTACTACTACGAGCAGCAGAGGGACGATGCTCAGAGACAGAGACAGGAGGCTTTTATTGCCAGGTAACAAATGCAAAAATCAAAGCTTGATAATAGTAATCATGAGGAGACATTTACAAAAAAATGCTGTTGCTTTTTGGGAACGGCCTTTTGAAACGACATTTATGAATATTCTTTTGCATTGTCTCAAAAAATCAAATAACAATAGGTTAGACCCAAATAAGCCACATCCCACTCCTTTTTTACAAAATATTTTTAGATAGAAAAACAGATTAAATAAAAATTTTTACCAACGCCTCCTTAAACTTAGAATCTGTAATCCTACACAAATAAACAAATTTACATGTTGAGAAATACGATATAATCAAACCCTTGACTCGCGTTTTTGTAGCGTTGCTATTGGGCCTGAACTTTTAAAGTTAGCTAAAGTCATTTCATTATTTAAAGCGGAGGATCCCTCAATTTTTCTGATTATCACGCAGTCAAAATTCTCATACGCTTTTTCAAAAAAAAAAAAATTTTTCAAGGGACTTATAAATCATCTGAAAAAGAATAATATAATCTGTGCATGGAAACTGCGCTTTATGGCAAATAATCCCTTTGAATATTTCTCGATCTTTCAAAGGGTTTCGACACAGTTAACTGTGATATTTTGCTTTCCACAGCCCAAAGAAACATGCCTTAATCAGACAGACGGCTAGAAGACTTTGAGTATGAAGTTTAGAATGGTGTAAATCTGTAACCAGCAAGTCTTTAGGGTCACAGACTGATTTTCTGCTTTCGGCTGCTGTATGTGTTTCAGCATTACCTGCCGTCAAAAGCTGTGAAAAAAGTATCCTAAAAGAGCTTGCTTACTTTAAATGTTCAGACAACTCGTCTCTTGACAAATGTGCCGTATTAGTCAAACGTTCTCTTGACAAGGACTAGGTTGAAATCATTATCGAAATATCAATGCGGGTATTTTCCAACACTGCTGAAATTGAGTTGTTGAATGCTCTTCTGCTGATCGTACAGAGATGTATTTTTTCAGGCAGGTTTTATACAAATAGAGGAGCCGATAGGAAGTATTCCTCAAAGGTTTTCCCACATAAAAACTTATTCTTCGTTTATTTTAACACAACCAGTTATTTGTTGTGAAAATAAAATGAGCCAGGTGTCACGTGTGATGAAGAAGGTCTCGGAGACTCATGATGACTTACGCAGCATTGTATATTAATGCTCGGCCAAGGAGACAGCTAACAGCATACAGTGTGCAGACACAGAGCGTACTGCCAAACCAAATCTGTCCGAACCTTCTTTCATCCGAAATATTTATTTCTCTGCCTTTCCCTTAGTGTGAATGGGCTTTGCCTACACGTTTATCATTAACTGTCATTAATAGCCTCCAATGCATTACCTATGTCACGTTAAAATCTAATGGTCTCATGTATTTTCACTCCAGAGACTGTATGTTCTGTAAACATAGTTCTGACTCCATCAGCCAGCTGTCATCACCCTGACTAGAAGTGAGACAGAGGCAAAGAGCTATAACTTGAAAGTGCAGAGTGCATTTTACTTTTTGGGGTCTGCTAGTGACCCTGAGCGTAATACATGAGCCGTATGTCACCTGTTACCTGGATGAAAACTTGTTTAGACTGCATCTGTCTGTCTTGCTGTTACAGGCGTCTGCAGGAGCGGGAGAGGATCGGTGAGCTAGGTTGTCCTGAAGTTTGGGGATATTCACCAAGAGTGAAGGAGCCAGAGTAAGTCAAGAGTCTCTCCTCTGTTAGCTATCATCACAGCATTAACATGTTAGTGTTGTATATTGTGCGAGATGAGAGATACACAAAACTAAATATTACTTTACTGTTTTAAGACAAACTGACTTTCTTGATGGACAAAATTAGATTTTGAATTGATAAATGTCAGATGTGTAAATCGGGGCACAATTCAAACGGGATCAAAACATTTGTTGCCTCTCGCTGTTGACTACTGTACAGATTTTCTCAGCGGGGCAGAAGTGGAAGGGAGGGACTTAGGCTTTCTATATTGGATTATATGTTGTATTTGGGTGCAGAAATGAATCTCTTTCTTTTGTCTCCACCAGCTCTGATGAATTCACTCCGGTTGAAGACGAGAAAAACAGCAGCTCAGAATCGAGCTCAGAAGGTACAGCCCATACCGTGTTTGAACATAAATACATGACGTTAATATTATATGGAGTTTGAATTTACAAGGAAGTCTGTCTGTCATTCGCAGAAGAGAAGAGGAAGAAAAAGAAGAGGAAGAAATCCAAGAAAAGAAAGAACAAAAAGCACTCAGAGGATAGTGAGCTGCAATCCGATTCAGATGGTAAGACAATCAAAATTACGATTCATTTAAGAAAGCTCAGTCTTTTTCAGTTCACCAGCTGAACTGTTGTGTTTTTATCTTGCAGAAGAAGAAGTAAAGAAGAAGAAAAAGAAAAAGAAGAGCAAAAAGTAAGCGCCGATATGCAGCTACACGACAACTTCATTCACACAGAAGGGGACGTTTTGATTAACCAACCGTTACGTGTTTACTAACAGGTCTAAGAAGTCCAAGAAGAAAAAGGCGAAGAAGAGCCGCAAGGAGTCCAGCAACTCTAGTAGTGAAGAGTCAGAGGAGGAAGAGGAGGAGGATCCTAACGCGGTGATGTGGGTGGAGAAAACCTGCATGGACGAACATGTGGTTGGGCCTGAAGCGCCACTCACCCATATGTCCCAGGACGACAGACCTTTGGAGTGAGTCTATTTCACATTTGTATTTAATCTTACATTACTGTTGAACTTTACATCACTGCAACTTAGAATTTCCACAATAAAAACACTGCAGAGGTTGTCTGAGAACAAGCAGGAGTCATGAAGCTGACAGGTTATGTTTTCCATCAATGCCAAGAAGACAACTTTCTACTATAATTCTTTTTGGTTTCAGTGCAGTTCATCAGGAGGCTGTTATTCTTCTGTTTCTGGAAAAACTAGAAAGAAATGATACGATCGACTGTGTCAAATCTGTTGTGGAGACAGAAAACATGTCAGTGACCACATGTATACGCTAGAGTGAAAAGCAAAGCAAGTTATTACACAATCTTAGGTTATGTACAGTTGGTAGAGCTGAAATGATTGGACAATTATTCTATTGGTTTATTATCAGAAAATCAATCTGCAACCATTTAATTAATAATAATGGAATTGTAAGCCATGCTAGCCATGTGGTGGACACGGCCATCTCTCTATGGATGGCTGTGTCCACCACTTTGGTCCAGACTGAAATATCTCAACAACAGTTTGATGATTTGATTAGGTTGCCATGACATTTTGTCCTGACATTCACGGTGCCCAGACGATAAATACAAATTCAAAAGCAGGTTGAAGTTTTTTTACATAACTTGTGACGAACAGTTAATCAAAAATAGCAAGATGGCGCACGGTTGGTTGGGCTCCGTGCTCCTCCTGCTTTTGCACTCTGATAGACTTTCTACTGACACCAAGATTAATAAGCAGCAAATACGTGAATATGTCAATAAACCAGAAGCCGCAAGTAAGAAGAACAAACAACATCAACAAGTGAAATGCCGGCGTGGAGCAAACAAACAGCGTCAGCGTTCAGACCTGCTATTCACCTGTTTGGTGTGGCTTCTGCTGCTGCTAACATTTGGATCACTTGTCCTAAGGAGGAGGAGGAGGAGGAGTTCTGGTTTACATTAAAGACCCCTTTAAGACCAAGAAAGTCCAATTAGATTAATCTCATTCAGTTGAAAGTCTATGTGTAAATGTTGCTTTACATGCAGCATGATGTTTAACATCCCTGTGGTGTATAACCCACCATCTAGTTGCCTACAAACTTTCTATCAAAATTTAGAAAACATTTTCAAATCTTTTAAACCTAACAAGAGAGGTCCTTATTTATGGAGACACTAATGTTAATTGGCTAAATAAATCCAGTAGGAAACAACTCAAAGAACTAACATCAAAATATGATTCATCAATTTATAAATGGACCCACTCGCCTGACAAAACATCACAGACGGTAATAGAATTAGTTTTCTCAAATAAGCCTGAAAGAGTCTTAAAAACATACAATTTGGTGTGTGGCTTATCCGATCATAACATGATATTAATTTCCAGAAAACTCTCAAAGCATCTAACTGAATATAAAAATGACGAAAAGACAACAAAGTAGTTAACAATTCCCCGCAAGGATCTTAATAAATTTGAGAATGAGTTAGCAAACACTAATTGGGATGAAGTCTCACAACATAGTCAAGTGAATGAGTGATGTGATATATTACTTCTACAATGAGTAATATTTTAAATAAGTTCTTAAAACAATGCAAAAGGCCACAAAGACAAGTACAACTTCCATGGGTAAGTGATGCAGTGCGACAGCTAATTAAAAAAAGAGATTTTGCTCTAAAAAAACAACCTTAAAACCAGATTTGACACAGACCTGAAGTTATTTAAAGGTTTACGAAATCAAGTAGTAAAAGAATTGTGCAACTCTTAAGCAAACTATTATATTAAAATTCTAACTGAAGCTAACGGAAATTGTTGCTGATGCTTTTTTAATCAATTTTTCATTAAATCCATACAAGATGTTGCTTCTAAATTTTCAGATAGCGAGCCCAATAGTAGCAACTTAAACATACTATCATCAGCAAATGAGAATTCCTTTAAAATTAGAGCAGTGGATCAGGCAGTGGTATTGAAAACTATTTCAGACCTGAATACCACTTTATCCAAAGTCAACTACAACATAGACGCAGCTTTCCTCAAAAAATATGCTCAAATTATCATCCAACCTTTGACCCACATTATAAATGTCTCTATTAAAACTGGAATATTTCCAGATGCTTGGAAAAAGGCACTGGTTAAACCCATCTTTAAGTCCGGGAATACCGCAGACGTCAGTAACTATCGACCAATAAGTCTAGTTCCAGTAATGTCGAAAATACTAGAAAAAATCATTTCAGAACAACTAACTGAATATTTAGAAACACATCAATATACACCCTCAACAGTATGGTTTCAGACAGAACCATTCCACTGAATCAGCCATCTGCGCATTATTGGAAGATATTGTGCAGCCGCTTGATAAAGGAAACATCGTGGCTGCAGTATTCCTGGACTTAAAGAGGGCATTCGATACAGTAAACCATAGCCGTCTTATCTCAAAACTGTCATCCTTTAACATATCACACCAGGCATTATCATGGTTCGAGTCATACTTACAAGGCCGAGAACAATATGTAGTTATTGATCATATAAAATCTGCCCCATGTAAAATTAAGACCGGAATCCCTCAGGGAACCAAACTGGGGCCTTTTTTCTTCAGCCTGTATGTGAACAAGCGTCCTGAAGTTGGCCTTCAGATGTATGCCGATAACACTGTGGTTTATGTGTCCAGCAAAAGCCCTGCTGTTATTGGCAGTACAATGACCAAAAGTCTTGAGAATGTGTTTAATTGGCTAAACAAATCCTGTCTAACACTTAATCTGAAGAAAACTATATTATATATATATATATATATATATATTTCTATATTTCTATATTTCTATAAAAAGAACTCGGACAACAAATTACATTAACATCAAAATGAATAGCGAACTCATCGATCAGGTAGAACAAGAAAAATGTTGAGGAGTGATTTTAGATTCTCAGCTAAACTTTAAAAGTCATATCAAAAACATCTCAAGAAAAATGAAGGCCAGTATGAATTGTTTCAGAATGATCAGGAGCTGTCTGACATTTGAATGTGCTCATGTCTTTCTGAACACTATGATCCTGTCCCACCTGTCGTACTGTTTGGTCCCAGACCAGCCAAACTACCCTAAAGCTTATTGAGGGGCTTTATAATCGTGCCCTAAACATTTTAGATAAAAAGCCCATTTGATTCCATCACTGTTAAATTTACTAAACATAAAATCTTAAACTTTGTTAATTTTGTTAATCTTAGACATATAAAGTTGTTTTTTAAATGTTTGACTGGACTTGCACTTGAGCCACCTTGTAAATTTTTGAACAGGCTGGAACCCTTCAGATCAACAAGAGCTGCTACATGTGTAAAGTTCCATTTCATAAAACATCTTTTGCCCAAAAAGTTTTTTCTGTGAAAGGAGCCAATCTGTGGAAATGTCTTCCTACAAATATAAAGACTTTAACTAAACTTTCCACCTTCAAAAAACAAGCAAGCAGTGGTGTGATCATGCCATATGAAATGTATATCTGTGTATGTGAGGTGTGCATCTGTGTGAGCTCGAATGAATGTGTTTATTTACTACACTAACTCTTATTGGTGCTAACTGGTTTCTGGACATTTTATTGTATTCACTGTAAATTTTTACTCTTTCACTATCTTAACTGTTAAAAGCCCTTCTAGGGACAGGTGTTTTGCAAATTAGCCACGGCTATAAACAATGTGATACAGGCATCAGATTATTTTTATGTAATAATCTATGTTTTTTGTATCTGTCCCTATACAAATAAACTATTAATATAATAATAATAATATCTCAACATCTATTTGCACAACATTTTAGTCCAGACATTCGTGGTTCCCAGACGATGAATCCTTATGACTTTGGGGATAACCTGACTTTTCTTCTAGCGCCACCCTGAGGTTGACTTTTATGGTTGGGACTGAAATGTCTCGACATCTGCTGGATGGATTGCCTTGAAGATTAGCACATTCATGTCCCCCCTCAGGGTTATAATTGTAATAATTTGGATCGCCTGATGTAGTTCCATCATCAGGTCAATAATTTCAATTTTGTCCAATACTTTTTAGCATGCTAACTCGCTAAACTCAGAACGTTAATGTGGTAAAATACTTACCTGCTAAACATATACCTCAAGAGACAAGGCTGTAGACTCTAAGTCTTGTAAATGTAGTGGTTCCGGCTTCTTAAATTCTTTGATAGTAAACTGAATATTTATAGGTTTTCGACAGTTTGTTGAACAAACCAAGAGATTTTAAAAGGTCAGCTTGGGAACTTGTGATGTCCATTTTCTGACATGTTGTAGGCCAGACAATTAATCAAGAAAATAGAAAATCTGCAGGATAAAAATGAAAATAATCATTAACTGCAGACCTAGAAGTTGTCTTAATAACATTACTAGCAGCTGTATGAAAAGGTTTAAGAAGAAGAAGCACATTCAAAATCTTTTGGTTTGTAGTATTTATTTCTGCCTAAAGTAAATTTGTTTCTCCTTAGGTAAATGTTGCCTAATTGTTTTAATTTTCCCTCTCCTTCCAGTTTTGGCCATGCACTGTTGCCAGGTGAAGGTGCTGCGATGGCGGAGTACGTGAAAGCAGGCAAACGTATCCCTAGAAGAGGAGAGATCGGTCTCACCAGTGACGAGATCGCAAACTTTGAGAAGTCTGGCTATGTGATGAGCGGCAGCAGGTACGCAGTGTTTACAAATGGAACTATAAACACCACGATACGACTTGTATCGGTAGGATGCAGTGAATCCACCAATTTTTCCTTTATCACAGTTAAAAATTCACTTTAACTACCAAGGCCTCACTGGAAAAAGAAATGCATGACTTAAATGAAGGTGACTGATCACACAACCTAATGTGAAAACTTGAATTACATTTTGCCTCCAGCCACCTCTGCAAATATATCATATTATTGTAGAAAATAGATTTCAGTATGTGTTTGGGATGGTGCCGTGGTTTCAAACAAGCTTGCGTGTTTTAATTACTGTGATTATGCACAATATATAAAATATTGTATACTGGTCCATCTTGTCATTACTGTGTTACTGACAAATTTCGAACGTGACCCCTGCAGACATCGTCGTATGGAGGCTGTGCGTCTGAGAAAGGAGAACCAGATCTACAGTGCAGATGAAAAGAGAGCTTTGGCATCCTTCAACCAGGGAGGAGAGGAGGAGAGAGAGAGAGCAAGATCCTGTCCAGCTTCAGGGAGATGGTTTACCGGAAAACCAAAGGCAAGGAGGAGAAGTGAACGTCACATTTCTAGATCACCCTTTACTGGACATCTTTTGTTTTTGTGACTTAAGAGTAAAGTTTTATTTGTTTTGGAGGATAACCACATTCAGCTTTAAAGGAATGTGCAGTGTGTAGGGAGGATTTTATTGTAAAGAAATGTGTCTGAAATGGTAATCAGTTGTATTATTATTATCCATCCTATTTACTCACGGAACTGGTCTTTCCTTTCAATTGTTTCATTATTTTTTTTCTTGTACATTTTAGCAAATGATCCTGGTCAGAACCATAAATAAAATTTCATTATCAAGTCATCTTGTGGTTTTCACATTTCTTTTCACAAGTTTGGTTGCTCTGAGATAAATATTTCCAAGCAAAGTTGAGAGAAATGCCTGAGAAATGAAATGTTATTTTGTGTAGCATAAATGTTTTCTGTTGTCCTATTTGTGGATCATTTAGTGACCTCTCAGATTTATCTTTTACCACATATGATGACCCTAAAGTCCTGTTTCAGAACCACAGAATTACAGCAATATTTAATATTATGCCAATTCATATGACCTAATCTACTACAGGAAATATTCAGCTTGTTTCAGCAACTAACTGGAGCTGGTACTGTTGGTAAAATCCAGTATGTTTCTTGTTCAGACACTGATGAGATATTTTGGATGGGGACAGTAATTCAACAGGGGTGACTCTTTCAATGTGGACATGGTGTCTGGCCGGCTGCAATGATTATTTGTTGACTTGATGATCTATCAAATTCTGAAAAACAACTTCTCAAAGCCTGGCTGATGTCTTCAGGTGGTGTGTTGTCTGAACAGCCCAAAAGATATTCAGTTGACAATAAAATAAAACAGAACAGCAGCAAATTCTCAGATGTGATAACTGGAACAGTTATTTGTTTCGCTTTTTGGATAATAAATGACCTAAATGATTAACAGATTATAAAAATAGTTAGCGATTAGTTTCTGTAGATCAGCTACTTGATAAAATCGACCAATGGTGTCAGGTCTAATGGCAGGCAGTTTGTTCTGCTGACTGTGATGAGGCCTTTAGATAGGAAGAGGACATTTAAGATGAACTATTACTAGCCTCAATACAGATACTGATCTATCCTCAGGTGAGACATTATCACCTGTACAAGTGAATGACACATCTACAGTTAATAGAAGCTCCACAAAATATACCAGGTGTAAAGTATTTATTATATTAGAGCAACAATCTCTCGTCTTTTGAAATTTAACATATGAGCCTCGCAAGATTTCCAGTATGGAAGTTTTAATTGATAACAAGGACAACAGCCTTAAAAGACTGAAAACAAACAACTGAATGTAAATGTAATTTATTGACGTACAACGAAAAAACTTTTCTGATCGGGGACTTTCATTTTCCTCGTCCATCAGGGATGTTCTCAAGTCCCTGTGAGGAAAAAAATAAATAAAAAAAAGATCATCAACTCATTCTATCTCATTTTAACAGCTTTAAACTCATGTAATGTTAGCATAGCTCCACTCATCTTCAACCTGAGCAATTAACCAAATATAAAAAG
>NW_024044222.1:0-3501 GCF_014851395.1 Micropterus salmoides
TATTGGGTGTTTGCTTGTAACAAGGTACTGAGCCAATTTCTTACCCTAACCTAGGATTACACTGAGTAGTTCATTAATTTTGATGCAATCTTTTATTCAAAGATTCGCTTTTCTAATTTTGATCCAGCTGTATTTGAATAAAAAGCTTTATTCTCATTACCGCTGCAATATCCCTGATTTTGACTTTGTCATTTTGAAGCCTTTTCTGTAGTGCTATTTTTGATCCTTGCAGGAAATAAGATAAATGCAGAATAACATCTTGATTTGAATTTTTGTTAACCTTTGTTGTTTGGACTGACTGGAATTCTGAAACCTACATTAAGCTTGATAAGTTGAATTGATAGCTTTCCAACTAGGCTTTCTTTAATCCTTGTTCACTATAAATGTAATTTGGACTCTGACTTTTATAGCAATTGGAATTTTGATAACTTGATAACAAGGGTAATTAAAAAAACCTTCAGTTTAATCAGCTTTGATTTTTTTATTTAATCCACTTTAATCAGCCTGGGATTTTTGTTAATGTAACTTTGAACTTTGAGTTTATTCTCATTGCCTTTGAACTTTGATTTTGAAATTTAATTATTTTGATCTCAAATTTTAATTTTTCCAATTTTGAACTCTGATTCTAAAATTTAATTTTTCTCAAACAATTTTTCCCAACTTTGACTTTGATCATTAAGGACTTTGAGCTTGATTGTCAAGCTAGTTGTAACATGAACTTTGATTTGATCTATAGCATTTAACTTTAATCCCAAGTGGATTTTTTCATTTTCCGATTTTTGCCTTCACCCTAAATTTGAATTTTCAGTTGGGCATTTAAGTCTGACTTGAAAGTCAGCTTTCTCCAACCTGACATCCCCTTTTTCAACTAGTAAACACACTAGCTGAAACTCTGTTTAACTGAGGCTCAGGTCTGCTGTACCAGCTAACACCTGTAGTCCACTTCTGATTTTGTTAAAGCAAATTGTATAACTGAGTCCATAGATTCGTTTAGATCCTTTTCTTCAGATTCCAGCCTTCCAAATTAACTTAAAGGAACATCAACAGCTCCAGGAAGCTATAGAAGCAACAACCCATTTATTTTGTATTTTATGCATATCCTCTGAGTTGCCACACTCGTTTGTTGTCTGATTTGGTCACACCAAAGTCCTTAACCAAACCACTTGAGTACCTGCCTTGAACATGGCAGACCCACGCTTAGTGGCAGCCAGTGGGGGCGACCCACTGGAACACTTTGACTCCATCTTGGCCCACTGACCGAGAGCCATGGTACCTGGCTACTCAAGCCAAATACAAGGCACCGATGCGGTGAACCTTGAAACAATTTTTGCAGAGTTGCTAACAACTGCTCTAGCCACTTCCTCAAAGGACAAAGCCTTGTCCCAGATGCTAGGAAAACTGCTATTGTAATGTCTGCCCAGTCTAAGCACACGCACCAGCTTGAACAGCAGCTGGAAAACACCAGGCAGTCACTAAGTGAAGCGGAAGAACGCATCACTGACCTACAGGCTCCTTGCCACCTCCCCAGGAGGGTGGAGTCGATGAGGAGAAAATTGAGCTGCAGGAAAAGACCAATCAGCTTGAACACTCACTCTTTCAGCAAGAACAGGATTAGAGTGGACCAAAAGTAAAGTTAAAGACACAACTGAATCTTGACCAATCATGAAACCCTCCTTAGACAAGCAGTGGGGGAAATTAAAGAGCTAAAATTACGAGTCAAGGTTTATAGCAAACTTAGAGAAGCTGACCAAAAACGCATGCAAGAAATGCGAAGACAGCTAGAGGACAGGGACAGAGTAACCCAATCCCCGCTACAGCAGGAAAACAAGGAGGAGTTGGCTGATACCAGAAGAGAGTTCCAGCTCTCATGTGAGACAGCCAACATACTCCCTCCTACAAAACACTCCCACCAGAGAGAGACAAGGCTCGCTCCCCTTTGCCAGCCTCAGGAGGATGGTCTCCACGACCACTCCCACAACTGATCCCACAGGATCATACGACAGAGCGCCAGAGAAATAGCCCTCCACCTACTCAGGTGAAGACGGCTTACTCCCCTCGGCTGCATCCGCCGCCACTGCTGACCATGACTTAAGCCCCTCTGACAGGGACTTAGACAAAATCGCTCGCCACATAACACGCTTCGAGCCTGAGTCTACAGGCTCAAATGAGACCAGTATCTATCTAAAGATATTGAATACTACTTGCGGAAATTCCCTGCTGCCACCACTGACGACAAGATTTACCTGATCAAGGTGACATCTAGTCGAGAGGTCAGCAGCTTTATTGAACGCCAGCCCAGGTATGTCAGACAAGATTATGACTCACTCTGCCAGGCACTGGTAGAGGAATATTCTGACTTGACAGCACAATCAGGTCTAACAGCTGCACTTGCTGTTAAGCAAGGGAGGCCAGAACCTCCTCAGCAGTACTACAACCGACTCAGACAAGCGTACTTTGGTACCAAAAATGAGCCGATATGGAGGAAGAATTAAACTTCAAATATCTTTTTATCCAAAACCTCCACCCCACTACCAGTCATCATCTGGGTGTGGCAGCCTGCCCACGCACCCAAACCAGTCGACAGCTACGAGTTAGCTACAAAAGGTTTGAAAAGCAGAGACTCACCATGACGGCATCCTGAGCCCCATGGTGTCCTCACTCTCAGCATCAATTCCCTACAGGTGGAGCCAAAACGAGCCCTGGTCTTGAAACACCTGCGTCAACCTGCATCACCTCCCAGAATTATAGACCAAGCCAGAAGCAGAGGTGCAGCCTGCCTCAGCAAAATGAGCATGGTCGACGTAACTCAGAGCCATCTTGGTCTGAGAAGAGCCAAAATCTGAGGCCTGAAACCCATCGGCCCAGGTACACGCCCAACCGCTGTGAAACCCACCTCTTTTCACAGGGGGGGGACACAAGCAGCACAAATCCCAAAACAATTGGGACAGGCGATCTCAGAAGCTACACTCCAGAGATCCCACTATAGAGACACAAATAGCGATGACACTGAAAGTGAGTCTGACACACCCACTTTTAGTAAGGAGGAAATTACAGCGCTTAAGCGCCTGCTCCAAACCCTGTCCAAACAGGAAGACAAGAAGGCAGAGCACTTGGCCGCAGCTGCTGCAAAGCCAAAGTCCCCTTCTCCTGACACTTTGTCAAAACGACTGACACGCTCACACAGTGGACTGAGAGAACCGCTCCTCCAGGTCACTCCTGGTGGTACAGTCCGACTCAAGAGAGATCCTTCACAGAGTCCAAAGCCACTCAGGGCAGTCCGTCCTCCCAACAGTTTGTGTCACCTGACTGACTGAAAGGGGTTTCACGGAAATTCTACCTGCCTGTAACATTGAAAACAAACTCTGGTGCAGGAAGCATTCTTGATTCAGCCGCAGACATCACTGTAATGTCATCAGCCCTCTCAGGCAGCTACAGGCTATGACCCTCTCCCACACAGACCTGAGACTACAGACTTGTGACATTGAGGTCCAGCCACTCGGC
>NW_024044223.1:0-10000 GCF_014851395.1 Micropterus salmoides
TGGTGTGGATCAGTGTGTTCTAGTGTGGAATAACGTGTTCTGATGTGGATCAGTGTGTTCTGATGTGGATCAGTGTGTTCTAGTGTGGAATAACGTGTTCTGATGTGGATCAGTGTGTTCTGATGTGGATCAGTGTGTTCTAGTGTGGAATAACGTGTTCTGATGTGGATCAGTGTGTTCTGATGTGGATCAGTGTGTTCTAGTGTGGAATAACGTGTTCTGATGTGGATCAGTGTGTTCTGGTGTGGATCAGTGTGTTCTGGTGTGGAATAACGTGTTCTGGAGTGGATCAGTGTGTTCTGATGTGGATCAGTGTGTTCTGGTGTGGAATAACGTGTTCTGGTGTGGATCAGTGTGTTCTGATGTGGATCAGTGTGTTCTGGTGTGGAATAATGTGTTCTGATGTGGATCAGTGTGTTCTGGTGAGGATCAGTGTGTTCTGGTGTGGAATAACGTGTTCTGATGTGGATCAGTGTGTTCTGGTGTGGAATAACATGTTCTGATGTGGATCAGTGTGTTCTGATGTGGATCAGTGTGTTCTAGTGTGGAATAACGTGTTCTGATGTGGATCAGTGTGTTCTGATTCAGTGTGATCATATTAAAATATCTTGCTGCATATGATGTTATACTGTGTTTGAACTACTGCGTCTTACTTTATGTGTAAAGTGGATCTGTGTTTCCATCTCAGCAGACGTGGTTCAGCGGATCGGTACATGATTACAGATTATTGTGTCTCAAGTACCAGTATCACTTTGGGACTAATATCAGAACCTTCACAGTCTTTTTCAAAACTCTTTGCTACGCTCAGTCACCTGGCTGAACGCTGCAAATGTAGAGACAGAGATGGAGCAGGTAAGTTGAAGGTGTTTATTCTAACCAATGGTGAAAACTTACAGGTGCAAAAACAATGTCCATAAATCCAAAGGTGAGAGTAGTCCACAAGAATCAAGAGACTACACGCACAAAATCCACACTGGAAACACAGAACACTCTGGTAACACACGCAAAATCAACAATGAACTGGCTGCAATGTGTTCTGATGTGGATCAGTGTGTTCTAGTGTGGAATAACGTGTTCTGATGTGGATCAGTGTGTTCTGGTGTGGAATAACGTGTTCTGGTGTGGATCAGTGTGTTCTGATGTGGATCAGTGTGTTCTGGTGTGGAATAATGTGTTCTGATGTGGATCAGTGTGTTCTGGTGTGGATCAGTGTGTTCTGGTGTGGAATAATGTGTTCTGATGTGGATCAGTGTGTTCTGGTGTGGATCAGTGTGTTCAGGTGTGGAATAACGTGTTCTAATGTGGATCAGTGTGTTCTAGTGTGGAATAACATGTTCTGATGTGGATCAGCGTGTTCTGGTGTGGAATAATGTGTTCTGATGTGGATCAGTGTGTTCTGGTGTGGAATAACGTGTTCTGATGTGGATCAGTGTGTTCTAGTGTGGAATAATGTGTTCTGATGTGGATCAGTGTGTTCTAGTGTGGAATAAGGTGTTCTGATGTGGATCAGTGTTTTCTGATGTGGATCAGTGTGTTCTGGTGTGGAATAACGTGTTGTGATGTGGATCACTGTGTTCTGATGTGGATCAGTGTGTTCTGGTGTGGAATAACGTGTTCTGGTGTGGATCAGCGTGTTCTGATGTGGATCAGCATGTTCTGGTGTGGATCAGTGTGTTCTGGTGTGGAATAACGTGTTCTGTTGTGGATCAGCATGTTCTGGTGTGGATCAGCGTGTTCTGATGTGGATCAGTGTCTTCTAGTGTGGAATAACGTGTTCTGGTGTGGATCAGCATGTTCTGGTCTGGATGAGCATGTTCTGGTGTGGATCAGTGTGTTCTGATGTGGATCAGTGTGTTCTAGTGTGGAATAACGTGTTCTGATGTGGATCAGTGTGTTCTGATGTGGATCAGTGTGTTCTAGTGTGGAATAACGTGTTCTGATGTGATCAGTGTGTTCTGATGTAGATCAGTGTGTTCTAGTGTGGAATAATGTGTTCTGATGTGGATCAGTGTTTTCTGATGTGGATCAGTGTGTTCTGGTGTGGAATAACGTGTTCTGGTGTGGATCAGCGTGTTCTGATGTGGATCAGCGTGTTCTGGTGTGGATCAGTGTGTTCTGGTGTGGAATAACGTGTTCTGGTGTGGATCAGCATGTTCCGGTGTGGATCAGTGTGTTCCGGTGTGGATCAGCGTGCTCTGATGTGGATCAGCGTGTTCTGGGGTGGAATAACGTGTTCTGATGTGGATCAGTGTTTTTAGTGTGTAGAAGGTCACGTGGTTGGAACATGTGTTTGGTTCCCAGCAGCTGTTGGTCGATCTGATCTTTTCCCATATGTTTCGACCTGCAGAGAAACTCTGAATATTAATGGTTTTTTTTGCAGTGGAAAATGTGTCTATTTAACAGTAGGCCTACTAAAATGTTGCTCATTTCGTGTTTTATGAAATGCTGTCAAAACATGTTCAGCATGTCAGAGTATCAGCAGCTAATAATGAAAAACTCTTTTTAAACTACATTTATTTATTTCAGCTGCACCACAGTCATCCTCACACACACATAGAAATATTTACATCATATCCACATCCAATCAGTGTGACTACAATATGAATGATTACTGTTCATTGATCAGTTTTATATAGATTAGTTGTAGGTAGACAGTGATTACTGCAGCACTTGTGCAACTGTTGCCAATCTGACAGCTGCCTTAATGTCCACAGAGTCAATTTGTTATAAAGGACATTGTAGCCTATAGATTTTATTCTGTGCTGAGGATAAATCCACAATGTCCAAAGATAACTCTCTGCCTATACAGCGATGACAGATTGATCATAAAAGCGTCACGTTCAAGATCATGTTTGGTTATAAAACTAATAGCCTATCAATGTTTTCGATGTTTCTAAAGACGTAATTGCATTCCAACATGTGCTTTGATATAGACAGAATGAATGAATAAATGTCAGACAGCCGCTTCAGGCTCCGCAAGAGGACTCAGAGAGAAACTCAGCGTTTGATGCTTTATGCAAAATGATTTTATTGTAAAGATTTGAGTAACTTTTGTTTTGAAAATGTTCATACCTACATTTAAGCCTCATCTCTTCACAATAAAAGCCTCTTTTCTGAAATCTACATTGAGAAACTAAAAACTGAAAATGAATGCAGCATGTTCATGTTGTTAGAGGAGTTACTGACATACTGGAAAGAAGCTGCGATACAAACGGATGGTGAGGCTGCTGTTATCCATTCAGTCTAAATCATTTTCATATCAGTAAATCATTGAAGCTCTCTGCCGATTTTACTGTTTTTATCCTTCTATAAATAGTCAAGGCCAAAAATATGGGCACCCCTGCATGTCTGTCCTATAATGCACTACTTCTCCCAGAAAACTGTTGCTATTCCAAATGCTTTGTATTCTGAAGTTATTCTTTTGTTTGCGTTGGAGCAACACAAAAAAAGCAGAGAAATGAGCCAAATCTGAGACGTTCCACACAGAACTCCAAAAATGGACTGGACTAAATGATTGTTGGATCATTAAAGAGGTCAAAGGTCAAGGCTCTGAGCTGTTTGTACTAACAGACAATAAAACATATATAAACATCACATCACTCAGATCGAAGTTTGTGTTCATTTTCTGTCATCACCCAAAATACACAAACATCTTTATTCATACACTGCTATGACAGAGTAGTTTATTTATTTATCTTTTATTGAAGAAGGTGTGTGTGTGTGTGTGGGGGGGGGCAATAACAGAATAAAGACGAGGGCATAAGGCTGCTGGATCCAGGTCCTGCATGAGTTCTGGTTCATTTTGGGAGTAAACCAATGACTGTGTCTAAAGTCTGTCATCGCAGTGTTGTTCTTCTGTGAGATCTGTTTCACATCCTGAGATCAATAACTGAAAACAAGAATACCCAATCCAGACGTTGTTGACGTCAGCTGTTCAGACTGAATCCTCACGTTGTAGGATTCATTACAGGACATATACAGCAATGCATTTAGAACCAGAGCCAGGAGCTCACCTGGTGGAAGGTGCACCATGTACCGAGGCTGATTCCTGTTCTCTCTTGTCTCTCTTCAGTGTTGCCACACTATTGATCAGATTACAAACAATCGTTAAAACTAAAAGTCAGTCACTCTTCGAATAAAGCTGCTGCATTCATCATGTTTCCTTTCTTTGTTTGAACCAAGCAGGAACCTCCGGGTCTGAAAAGTGAAGTCAGTGCTGAAGAGCTTTAAACCTGCATTCTCTCCAGCAGCCAGCAGGGGGCGACTCCACCGGCTGCAGAAAGAAGTGTGATTGTATAGCAGTCTATGAGAAAATGTTTCTACTTCTCAGCTGATTTATTCCCTCAGTAAACAGTTTGCTAATGAGTTTCTGGTCTCAGTTGCTAGAAAGCAGGGGAGGCTTTAGGGCGGGGCTACAAGGTGATTGACAAGTCGCTACCATGGCGACCTGTCAATCAGGATAGTGGCGACTCGTATCCGCTGCTCTGTGTACATTTAACCAACGCCACTGAAAAAGCTTATCAGGAGTTGGTGCTCATTTTTCCTGTAAGTACGTTTTGTTTTAAGCGTGTTTGTCGCTAGCCAAAATTAGCATCCCAGCTAATATCACAGTTAGCGTGAAATACAGATGCATCTTGCTAACCAAGCTAGCTAGCACCACCCTCTCGTCCAAATATGGTCACATCTTGTTCCAAAAAAACAACATGGCGACGACCGAAATGCCAAACTGGAAGCTTCAAAACGGCGGTCCAAAAACCAACGGGTGATGTCACGGCAGCTACGCCCACTTCTGTTATATCGTCTTTGTTTGGAACAGAAGTTGGCCCGAGATCATGTTAGTATTAGATTAGCTGCAGCTTAGAGGACATTTGTTCTGTAAACATGAAACCAGTCAGAGAGGATGCATCTGTCTCTGAGGACTTGAAAGCATGAATCATTTCGCTTTAATAAAATTACAGTTTTTCTCAATCGATTTGACACATTTGCTGAATCCTCACACCACGTGGTACATTCAGCACACCACTCTATGTGACCTGTAAAAGGTGATTACTCAACCAAAAGAACTAACTGTGTTTCAAATGTAAATAAATCCATCAATGAATAAATCATTGTAATCCGAACAAAAGGCTCCTTTTTGCTCAGACCAAGACAGTCAGAGTGCAAAGACATCTTGTGAAATGACTCTGACAGTGTGGTAGTTTCCCACTGTGTAGTATTGTCCAGTTGCTAACATGGCACACACTCTACTTTAAACCAAACATTTATGTGACGACACTGTGGACGGGCCCGGATCAGGCTGCACTCTCCCACCTGTCATACTTAGACCACGGGTGATCACATGGTCGATAAGTGATTTCTCTGTGTCTGTGTTCTCTTGCTCTTCCCTTCGCACTCTAATTCCTCTTCCACAGACAGACTCGTGCCCACTCGGTCTCCTGCACGCTCCATATTCCACAGCTGTGTCCCACCCTGCAGAACAACGAGTTTCACCTGTCAGCTAAATTGGACAGCAGTTGTTTCGTCCCCATCTAACCTAAGTCTATCTATCTCACAACTTTTACAAAAATACCACATAATTATCCATCCATCCATCGTCAACCGCTTATCCTGCGTACAGGGTCGCGACCACATAATTATTATGTATCTAATATAACTGTGACAGGTTACTGTGATTGTTGGTATTTGGCATGTAGGGATTTACACAATGAACATGTGTATAAGAAATATGAGTCAATAGCAGACAAAAGTATTTTGATCTAACTCATTTTGTGCCAAAGTAATTATAAACAACTGACATAATGTTCATATAAATACTCATACAGTTTGACAAAGTTCAATAGTCATTCTATGATTGTGCCAAAGCGATTAGAAAAACTGTAATAATAATACTTTTTCATTTCTCTCTGGCTGATTGGGCGGATAGGGCTCAAATGTTTTCCTGACCTGCTGACTGGAGCACCCCCCGCGGTTTAGGCGGTCAGACCATGAACCCCGGTCCAACTATGAACCTTCCTCCATTATAACTCTCCAACAAAAGTGTAAAATCCCCCAAAACAACACACCTCAGTGATTTTCACCCTTTTTATTATAATTGATTGTCCACACATTCTGTCAGTGTCTGTCAGTGTCTGTCAGTGTGCGATGGCGGCTCAGCCTCTGAGCTTTTAGTTGGCGGCGAGGATCTGGTCGGCCCAGGCACGGAGCTCGGTGACACGGGCGTAGACGGCAGGAGTGGAGGTAGAGCAACGGCTGCTTCCCCAGGAGACGATACCAACCAGAGTCCAGACGTTGTCCTTCTGACAGACCAGAGGACCGCCAGAGTCGCCCTGAAACACAACATGTTAATAAATAACACCAATAAAGAGTGTGATCAACTGAAACCGTGACGGACAGGTAGGTGGGCGGGGCCTCACCATGCAGGAAGTGGCTCCGGCTCCTCCAGCACAGATCATCACGTCGGAGATGTTGCTGCCCCAGTGGGTCTTGCACTGCTCGTTGGACAGCAGGGGCAGGGCGGCCTGCTGCAGCTTGTTGGGAGTACTGGGAGCTGTGGGGACAACGCAAACACTCAAACACACTTCCTGCTGCCCTTCCAGAATAAAGTATTCTAACACTAGGCCAGAGTCTCCAGTGAATTCAATCAACCAATCAGAGAGGTCGTTTCTGGAGGCCATTTTAACCCTTTGAAAGCAGCTTTGGAGCGTCAGTGATCTCACATCTGACGTGTCAGCTGAACGTGTTTTATGAATTCAAAATAGAACAAGTTTTATCTCACCGTTGTAGCGGGTCAGACCCCAGCCGGAGGTGACGCAGTTCATGCCGGGGGCGAAGACGTCAGAGGACTCGGCGAGGCAGACGGGGGATACGTTGGTACCCAGGCGGGCGGGGGTGGCCAGCTTGATGAGGCTGATGTCGTTGTTGATGGTTCTGGGGTTCCATTTGGGGTGGGTGAAGACCTGGGGAGGTGGAGGATTGTTAGGGGAGAGAAGGTGTGTTCTGAAAGCTGACTGGCTGATGGGTGGTTCTCACCTTGGCGGGTTTCAGCACCTGGACGTCCTCGTTGGAGCCAAAACCTTTATCGTGCTCTCCAGCGATCACACGGTGGTAGGTCCTGGCAGGAAACAGGAAGCGTCTGGTGTAAAAACTGTGGTTCTCTATGTTCACGTCTGTCCTAACGAGTCTCTCTCAGCCTGGTGTCTCCTCTTCTTCATGTTCCTTCATCACCGTGAACTCTGAAGTTTATTCTGTCCTACAGACACCGTCCCGCTGCCCCAAACAGTCACTACAGCCCCACATGTGGATTCATCTCGTCTATTTCCTCCTGTGTGTCTGATAGAAACTACATGATCAAACTCTGTGTGTGAGGTCTTCAGCAGGAACCAATGGGCTCGCAGCTGTTGTGTTGTGTGGTGGTGAACTCACATGACGTTGCAGTGAGCGGCGGTCACCACCCAGTTCTCGTTGATCAGAGACCCTCCGCAGAAGTGGAAGCCGTTGGATTGCTGAGAGAAACAAACTGAACTGAGTCTCTGAAAAACACAAGAAGACGAAGAGAGAAGTGTGCTGACTCACCTGCAGAGACACCTGCCAGGGCCAGGAGTGAGGCACCGCCTCCTCGCCGTTGACGATGCGGGCGTAGCCGGTCACCTGGGGGTGATGGCTGGGGCCGCAGCCTGAGAGGACGACAGGTAACAGACTAAAGGACTGTTCAACAGGACACGTGACAAAGACAATCTGTCTGAGAACTGACGAGTCATGAAGTTATTTTATCAGGTGGAACGTGTGGAAACATCAGCAGTGAACAAGAACGCATGAAAATGAGTTTTTACCCACAAACCCCTTCAGTCTGCAAAGAAAAACCTCACGCCGTCTCTTTTCTCTTTCCTGATGCTTTGTACAGCATCAGAGACCTGCGTTTGAGTTTCTTTGTGTCTCACCATAGGCGGCGCTGACGAAGGCGAGACAGGAGACGATCCAGAGGAAGGCCATGGCGGTGGTAACGATGATGAGGAGGCTGAAGGAGAGCTGCTGTTTTATCCCTGAACCCTGCCGGGCCTCAGCCAATCAGAGCGGTTGGCTGTTTGACCAGCTCAGCTGTCAGCTGCTTATCAGACGTGAGGCGATGGCTGCGTTCCCACGAGTCTCACGCCTCGACCTCTCTCTCTGATTGGCTGTCACATCATGTTACCTGCAGTCAGCACGTTTTTACGCACAGTGAACTTTCTTTAACTCCCAACAGATCCCAGATCTGTCAGGACGACGCTCGTTTTATTATTTCTCTGAGTGGAAACATCAAGACGCTGAAATGAAGAGCTGCAACAAGATGGTACATGAAAGACGTCAGCTGTTACTGTTGTTATTAACTTCCATTAAATGAGTAAACCAATCCCAAATACTGCGAATACACTACTAATTCTCAACAGAACCTGTCCTGTAACACCGGAGGAACCAGAACCACGGGAAGAATCCTTCCTCGTGAGTCGTGACCGATGTGTTTTCTGGTCATTTCATTCTGCCACAGCTTCATGATGTTTACTTCAATCCAATCTAAACAAAAATGACATGAAAATAGAGATTTTCTGATGATTGTATGCTTTTATTGTTTCTATACTTCATCGTTCCTGCGCTGCTGCCAGCCGATATTTTGGTAAACTAAAATAACTAATGAAACCGCGTCAGAGACCATTCAGGATCAGTGTTTCGCAACTTTCCTCAAACTTAATTCAAGGGGCCTCACTTATTTACTGTCACAGATTAAAAACATGAAGTTCATGAGTTCTATCTTCAGCAGACCATCGTGCTCACAACGTTTTTTCTTTTGACATGTTTCCCCAGAAGGTTTTCCCAAAAACCCAAACCCTTGCTTTCAGTAAGATGGTTCTGGTTCTGGCTCCTCAGTCTCCTCACACCTGCAGCCTGTTCACTTTGTTGGTTCTAATTCAACATTACAAACTGGATCTGCTCCGTCTGGGTCCTGTTCCCCTGTGTCTACGCCAGCAAACTGTGAAACTAATAAGCCGAATGGTGTATAACATTAGACCAAAACCAGGACTAACATGATCTTTATTAGACAGTAAACCAGCACAGCTATGCCCTAATTAGACAGCAAACAGTTTTTGGCCTCATTTTATGCTCATTAGTGTAAAATTGTGTCCAGCGGAGACTCTGAAATCCTCCCACAGGCTTAACAGCTGCTGACTGTGGGCCGCTGCAAAGACTGCTGGATCTGCAAGGCAGAACATGAGAAAACTATCTACCAGTTTCATTAATCATATTTAAAGAGCTGTGAAGCTGCATATTCATCCAAGTGCCTTCAATATTAAAGTTATATTTCATACACAAAGAGTTATTTCTCCCCCACACACAGCTGTGTCTTATCATGTTATTATTTATCATGTTCTCTCTTTGATCTGTATGAAGCACAATGTAAATCCACCAGTATGAGGCACCTCCATGCACTGTGTGTGTGCATAGTTAATGTTCTGCACAGTGTCTGAGTCTCTGAGGTTTTGTATTGTTTATGTTAAGTTGCCCTTGATTTTAACTTTTGTTGGATATTGTTTATACTTAATGTCTTACAGTCTGAAATGTTTTATGGACAACAGTGATGATTGGAATAAAAACACATGTTTTTATGAAATTATCTATGAATCCTGTTGCTGGACGTCATCTTCTAACCTAAATAGTGCTCTGCTTGTCGAGGAGGAGAAATTTACAGAAAACCTCTTAACTCGTCTCCTCCTGCAATATAGTGTTGTAATATTTCATGTTCTCCCTGTTATATTTCATTTAGAAGAGGTATTTCACCTGTCATTATAATTATTATGATTATTATTATTAAATCATTTGGGAGAGATACACCGTTTGAAAACACTAAAGTGTGACTCCAGGCTGATGAGTCTGAGACAGAATGAGTCACAAAAAGTCTGGGAAGGTCTGAATTATCAGCAGCTGACGAGCCGCCATGTTCCGATTGGTCTGTGTTTGTCAGATAGAGGAG
>NW_024044224.1:0-25854 GCF_014851395.1 Micropterus salmoides
GTTATTGAGTTTTATTCTTTCTATCTATATCTTCCTATCTTTATCATACTGTGGCTTGTTCTTTATAATGATATAGTTCACCATTATTCAGAAATCAAAACAGTTTCCTAAAAGCACTGCAGAATTTTAAGTGAAATAAAAATTTCCCAATTTTAGAACACAGAAACAGCAGTTGTCAGGTTCCCAGGCTGGATACTGTCAAGTTGATGCATGGAGTCACTGAGTGTTCACACTGTGTCACATGTCGCCAAACACAGACGACACTGAGGCTTCTTCCCTGCAGACTGCCACAGCTGACAAAACAGCCTCCCAAAACGACATCTGTCTCCCCGTCTGTCTCTGTGCTTCACCGCTGGTCTACAGCTTCCTGCTGCCAAATCAATGAATGAAGATCTTCTCCAAAATAAGGCTCACTTTCAGCAGTGTTTACGGTAATGTGTTCCGTGCCACAATGAAGGACCACCAACTCGATTGTCCTCTGCGTAAGTAGAAGTACGTATTCATTTAACCCCTAATGGCATCATATTAAATTGAGTAACAAGAAGAAGAAGCCACAACAGGCAAACTGATTCTCGTGGATGGCATACACGCAAAACATGCTGTCTGGTGTCGGGTGCTCTGCCGGAAATTTGAGTTTCCTAATGGACGGAGAGCTTTAGTTGTTGCTAAATTAACCACTAACTGTAGCTGCCGTTAGCTAATTAACTTGGTAGCACAAGAGCTTTAGACCACCAGGAAGAGTAGGTTTAATAAAACCTTATTTAAGCGTTAAAGCAAAGCAAAAAAATAAATAAATAAAAAGGTTGTTAGTCATAAGAAGGTTCTCTGCCAGTGAATAAGTCACATCTGCGTGGAGACAAATTGTTGTGTTCATGAATCCATGTGCATGTGTGTATAGAAGCATGTGTCTGTAAGCCCGGGTGTTTAAGATCTAATAAAAATCTAAAAATAATCATGTGCGTTGGTGTTTAGACATACTGCTTTCTTTATCTGCTTGTGTGGAGGAGAAGCTAGTTAATGAGCAGCTATTTTCAATCCTCTCCAGGACAGGATGTCGTATTTGCTGTGACTACACAGTGGTGGGCGGCACATATAAAAAACACAGACAGAAATTGACCACTAACGAGCCTTCGAAATTAAGACAGCACATCTGATGGGTGTGTTTTAGTGTGGTGGTGGTGTTTATGGGTGTTGGGGGGGGGCCTTGGTGTATAACCCTCCATCAACAGCAAGAAGTCTTTGAACACCAACTGTAATTTACAATAACAGACAGGATTCGCTGCAAATTAAGAGCCGCAGCTTGATTCCACATGATGTTCTGAGCTTATTTTATGATTTTTCTCACATCTCAGCTGCAGGAGAAGAAAAACACTTAACGTACTGTATAGATAAACGTATCAAAACCACTGCTATAATTCCCATTTACAGCTTGTGTCTTATTTTGGTAGTTTTGCCCATCATTTCTACAGTATAATTGACAATAACACTGTACTCAAGTTTCAGATCTGGAAAAGCAGTGACATGTCTAAGAACAGGTCAAGCGGTTGAATTTTAGTGTTTGCTTCCTGATTAGTTTGATTAACCTGTAGGATGGCACTGTGGTCCTAGGTCTTGGCTATTAACCTGGTGGGTATGATCACTAATCGAAATGGACAAAACCTCAGAAATAAGTTGCCTGAAACCACAATTTCCTTTAAGCAAAAAATTTTATCAATGTTTTATTTTTAAATGAATTTGCTTTAAAATGCGTTATAAAATTATTTTTCACCCATTTTCAAGATGATTAGCATGATCATAAAGCGTTATCAATAGTTATCAATAAATGGGGCCACCTGCATAACCCATAGCACACTGGATGCAGCATACATACAGAAGAATGTCAGAACAGCTGAAAGAAGCTGATCTGTGGAGCAAATAAAGACGCTGCTTCTGCTTCCTTGGCAGATTTGAGGTATGTTGATGCTGAGAAATAGGACAGTGGTTTGTTGCCATGCTTCAATTGGTGATGAATGTCATAAATAGAACATGAATCTAACATAGGTCATTGCCATGACCTTTCAGATTCTTCTTTCAGATTTTCAGTTTGAAAAAAGTCCTCATACTAAAACGACTAAATAGTTTGTCAAGTGTCCAAAATAAGTTTGTCAAGTGTCCAAAATCCACATATTTGTCTGTTGGAAAGCACAACTACTGTTACAATTTGTGGCAGAAACAGGTTGGAGGAACCAAAATGCAGACACTGGAGGCAGGTTCAGTTCTTTTAGAGATTTATTCAACAAACAAAAGCGAGACCACTTGCAAGCTGAGTCCAGAAAATCCAAAATGATTAAATCCCAATGAGCAAACAAAACAGACATCCAAAACAGGTAATCCAAAACTCCATGAGATAAGCAGGAAACAAACAGGACTAAATACCACACGAGCCACAACAGACAGGGTGTAACACAAACAATGACTGTACAAGGGATGAACAGAAACACCAAACATTTATACACAGGGGCTAACGAGCAGGGCGGGAGCAACACAGGTGACAGGTATCAGGACTAACAAGGCAGGCAGAGAGACAGAAGGGGAAAACATAGAGACTGGCTGGCAGGCAGATTACTGGAGGGGAACAGACATAACACAAGTTGCTGAACACTAAACATGGACCATATCAAGGTAAGTAGTAACAGATATAATAAAACAAAAACTAATCCAGACACAAGCAGACAGATCACGAATACACTAAATAACAAGGAACACAGACTGAAGCAAAGATAAGACAGAACTCAAGGCAGACATGGGCCAAACGACACAGAAGAACACAGACCAGGAGTAAACACTTAAGACATGAACTAATGTACCGGACTAAGAACTAAAACACCGAACTAGGAACTAAGATACGAGACAAGACAGATACTAAGTAACTTAAAGATACAGATGAGTAATAATAATAAAGGCTACACAGAGATTACAGCAGAATGATCAAAATTAATAATCAAAACAGATTAATTAATGAAACTGCCAGAGAACATAATTGACATCTAGCAAACAGACAGAACTCAAGCATGATGGTACGGAAACTAATACAGAACTGAGATCAGGAAAATACCAAAACACCACTAAACACCAGATGACGGATAATAATGAGATAAACAATAACACAGACTACATAACAGAGAGAGAACTACACAAGGCAGACAGGCACCCCCAAAACGGCATGTACGGGTGTTGGCAAGCACCAGTCCAGCAAGAGATGTATCTGACCTTATATATGTACTTGAACTAAGTCACATGACATTTAACGTGTGAAAAGCA
This sequence comes from Micropterus salmoides, assembly GCF_014851395.1. Classification (NCBI taxonomy): domain Eukaryota; kingdom Metazoa; phylum Chordata; class Actinopteri; order Centrarchiformes; family Centrarchidae; genus Micropterus; species Micropterus salmoides. The sequence goes on from NW_024044224.1 coordinate 3,301, forward strand.
TTGTAAAACAGTGGTAGTTTGGTTAGGATTAGGCAACAAAGCTACTGGTTATGTTTAGGCAAAGATTGTGGTTTGGGTTCAAATAAGTATATGACGTAAGTCATCTACAAAATGTTGTTTTACTTAAAACATGTCAACTTTGAATTTCTTTCACACAAGACTCAAACCTCTGTCTCCTATGTTAAAGTCCTGAGTTTAATTGATACATCCATCCACCTCTTTACATGGCCTTTTTGCTTTTTATACTTCGTCACCTGACTTCTATTGCCACTAGGGGTTGAGGCCTAACAAAAAACCTAAATATGGGTCGTAATAAGCTAATTATGGACCTAAAGGACCGTTTCCCTGGTGAGGACGGGCTGGACTGACAGACAGAGGTTATCAGTAGAGCTATGTTGCTTGCATGGATAAAAATCAATGCTGATTTTAGCCATCTAGGTTAAATATTACAAATATAAATAAATAGTCAATTTAAAGAGGTCATATTATGCTTATTTTCAGGTTCCAAATCTTATTTAGGGGTTGTACCAGAACAGGTTTATATGGTTTCATTTTCAAAAAACACCAAGAGTTTCAGAGTGGTGAGTTATTAATCTGTAACAAATGTATCTTTCATCCATAAAGTTTTAACCGAGCTCTGTTTCAAGATCACAGGAACAACTTTATGTCCACTGACTATCTGGAGGGTAGCTAGTGTTTGGAAGGGAGAGGAGAGCTGTGCTGCAGCTCACTGTTTTTCCACCGCTGTTTTTGAGGGTGTGTCGCTTAGCCCACTTGGCAAGCATTATATGACGTGCATTTTGCTTTCATCCATGTGTCGTCACAGGGATGAAAGGGAAATGGCTGGACTACAAACGAGCTGTTTTCAAGCAGTTCCCAGCAGAGTTTTCTGTGGGAGATGGGAACTCCCTTTGGGCTTTTACACTTTGCAAACATAAAGGAGAGGGAAAAATCCGTGTATGGTTCGTTCTTTCATTATTTCGTTTTAAACCAAAACGGAAAACAAAAAAACAGACATCTGTTTTGTTTTTCCTGTTTTAAAACTTGTCCGACTCCTAACTTGTTTACTATGTTTTATTGTCATCCCTTGGACTAAACACAGGAATGACCAGCCTCACATGTTACTGAAAAGAAGACGATAAATGATGTAAAACATGTAAAACATGTTTCTTGCTGATAGACTCTCTGACTCTCTCTGACTTTAATTGTCTCCATAATAAAAGTTGATGGGAGAAATAAAAGAAAAATAGGCTAGCTAAACAAAGAAAGTTGTGTGTGGGGCTTTTGTTGTTCAGACCTAAAATTTAAATTAAATTTTATTTATATAGTGCCAAATCACAGTTACCTCAGAGCACTTTTCATAAAGAGCAGGTCTAGACCGTACTCTGATGTTATTTACAGAAGCCCAGCAATTCCCACCAAGAGCAAGCACTAGGCGACAGAGGCAAGGAAAAACTTCCTTTTAAGAGGCAGAAACCTCGAGCAGAACCATGGCTCAGGGTGGGCGGCCACCTGCCTCGACCAGTTGGGGGTGAAGGAGAGAGAGAGAGAGGGCAAGAGAGGAACAGAGAGACAGAGAGAGAGGGGAGGGAGGCAGCCTACACAATATCCACACAGAGGTACAGTGCTATAGACTAAATGAAAAATGGTACAGATGTTTATAGTAGTGTTACAATGATAACAATCGTAATGTTAATGATTATAATAACAATAGGACTAGTAACAATAGTCGTTGTAGCAGAGGGTGTCGAGCAGGAACACGGGGGTAGCAGGTGACCCGCAACCACAGATCCAGACTCCACAGCTCCAGAGCCAGAAACACCTGCAGGAAGTGATAGGAGGAGAGGGACGAGAAAGCACAAGACTACCAGAAAGGGGAGAAGTTGTGTTAGTAACATGCAATAATGGGATGAGGTTGCATACAGAGGGAGAGAAAGTAGAGGAGAGAGGAGCTCAGTGCATCATGGGAAATCCCCCGGCAGTCTAGGCCTATAGCAGCATAACTAAGGGATGGTTCAGGACTCACCTGAGCCAGCCCTAACTATAAGCTTTATCAAAGAGGAAAGTCTTAAGCCTACTCTTAAATGTGGAGATGGTGTCTGCCTCCTGAACCCAAACTGGAACCTGATTCCACAGGAGTGGTGCTTGATAGCTGAACGCTCTGGCTCCAAGTCTACTTTTGGAGACTCTAGGAACCACAAGTAACCCTGCATTCTGGGAGCAGGTGGGGTAGTAAGGTACTATGAGCTCTTTAAGATAAGATGGTGCCTGACCATTAAGAGCTTTGTAGGTGAGAAGAATGATTTTAAATTCTATTCTGGATTTTACTGGAAGCCAATGCAGAGAAGCTAAGACAGAAGAAATGTGATCTCTTTTCCTGGTTCCTGTCAGAACACGTGCTGCAACATTCTGAATCAGCTGAAGAGTCTTAATGGACTTTTTCGAGCAGCCTGATAATAAGGAATTGCAGTAATCCAGCCTAGAAGTAACAAATGCATGGACTAGTTTTTCTGCATCATTTTTAGACAGGATGTTCCTGATTTTCGCAATATTACGTAGGTGAAAAAAGGCGGTCCTTGAAATTTGCTTAATGTGAGACTTAAACGACATGTCCTGATCAAAGATAACTCCAAGATTCCTCACAGTGGTGCTGGAGGCCAGGGCGATGCCATCCATGAACTCAGATTTTAACTAGACAGTGAATCATAAAATCAAATATAGCATACTTTGCAGTGATACATTCGATTGTAATGTTATCTGTGGTGATGCATCAGATCAGTCCGATCAGCTGCAGCATCCAAGCAATATGACGGCTACCCAGTAAGGGGGCGTGCTGGTCAGTAAAAGAGTTCCGCGAAGGATGCACTGGTGTATCCTTGCTCATAGCTCCTTAGAGATCACTCCTCGAAACGCAAATAAGAGTTTTGAGACGGCCTGCAAGATGGCGGAGCGGAATAACTTCCGGTTCAAGCGAGGAACGAGCAAAAGACAAATAAGGGACTTGAGAAGCACACTCTGTTGTCTGTCTGTGATTACCTAAGCAGTGTCGGACCCTGAGCTGAGCCTTACCAGCTGCCTCCCATTTTGCAATCAAGTCTCTTACAAGATCTCAGCTCTGCCACGCTCACCTTTCCAGATTGTAGTATATGCTAAATTAGTCTGCGTTTGTAGCTACTTTGAACTAGTGACCAGACAGTCAGTCCCTTTAGTGCCTTGGCTGTGAAGAAAGTAAAAAAAAAATAATAATCCCAAACCCACAATTATATGGGCATAACATAAGTATTCTCAAACACTATCAATGTGTAGCACCCAACTGGGTGATGCACGGCAGCCATTTGTGGAATTTTGTTACATTTTCAACATCTCACTGTTTCAGGGGAGGGTTTCCACCTGCTTCTAGACAACCACTATCGTTCCTGTAACTTAAGTCTGCAGTGTCTTGTTTGAATGACTACCTCCCTGTGGCTCTCACCCCCATTCTGATGAATTGCTTTGAGAAACTGGTTCTTCAGCACATAAAGAACAACATCCCAGCCAGCCTGGACCCTGACCAGTTTGCTTTTAGAACCAACAGATCCACAGAGGATGCCATCTCCAATGCCCTCCACTCAGCCCTCACACACACGTTGAAAAAAACACCTACATCAGAATGCTGTTTGTGGATTTCAACTCAGCATTCAACACAATCTCTCCATGAAACTGATCAGCAAACTCAGCACTCTGGGTTTAAATACAACACTCTGCAATTGGATATTGCAGTTCCTCACAAACATACACCCAGTCAGTTCAGATTGGCGGACACACCTCTTCCACTCTAGTGCTCACCAGAGCCCCCCAGGGCTGTGTGCTGAGCCCCCTCCTGTTCACGCTGTACACCCACAACTGCATCCCCCGACATGGAGAGAACTCTTGTGAAGTTTTGGCCGACACCACCGTCATCAGCCGGATTTCCAACAGCGATGAGTCTTCATATTGGGAGGAAATTGATAGTCTTGTAGCGTGGTACTCAGAGAATTACCTACTGCTCAACGTCAGCAAAGCTAAGGAGCTGATCATTGATTTCAGGAAAAAGGAGATACATCAGTGGAGCTGAGGTGGAGCAGGTGAACAGTGTCAGGTTCCTGAGACTCTGACATAGTCATCTCATATCTCCACGCTGGTGAAGAAAGCTCAAAAACAGCTTAAGATGGCCAATACCCACTCAGCCACTTACTGCTGCCTGCTGCCTTCTGGGAAGAGATATAGTAGTTTCTTCTGCTTTCCAAGCTCTCGGACTTTTAAACTCAAATTCATCCTCAGCACTGCTCCACTGAATTTAGTTTAATTCTGTTTACCATTTTTAAAATAGTTTTTATATTACTGTTTATTGTCTGCTATGTAGCAGAAGAGAGTTACAAACTCAATTTACAACCTGTTGTAATGTGACAAATAAATCTACCTTGTTCCTCCTTGAACCATTTGCACCAGAGGTTCGCCGCACATCAGCTGGAGGTGGAGAGGGAGGGAAACATAGAGCCAGTTATACTTGGATGATTAGATGGCCTGAGAAAGCCAAGTTTTATTGCCAAGTAGCTATTTTACAGGTATGAGGAATTTGCTTTGGTGATAAGATGCTACACGTAAACATACAGTTTCATAAATAAATGTAGAAATATATAAATATGGAATAAACAGATGCAAGTTATATAAGAATAATGAAAGAATAGAGAAAATGAATACTTTTTGCAGAAACAGAACAATTTCACAGATATTTACATGTGCATTACTCCGGGTTTGTGTTGACTTATTGCAACGGAAGAGGATATTGTGAACATAAATATATAAATTGACAATATAAAAATATAGAACAACAACAATTTACAATTAACAACAAATATGTGCAATATGCCAGGTTTGTGCATGATATGAATGAAATGATGTTATATGCAGAGACACTTGCATTATTTGAAAGGGGGGAGTGTCAGTGGGGGACCCGGGCCTTGTTGATGAGGCTAGCTGCAGACGGGAAGAAATTGTTTTTGTGTCGAGATTTTTTGGTCCTGATGGATCGCAGCCTCCTGCCAGCGGGGAGAGTCTGAAACAGTTTGTATCTGGGGCGGGAGGACTCAGCCACAATCTTTCCTGCTCGCTTCAGAGTCCTAGAGGTGTACAGTTCCTGAAGTGATGGAAGATTGCAGCCAATCACCTTCTCTGCAAAGCGAATGATACGCTGCAGCCTGCCCTTGTCCCTGGTAGTGGCAGCAGCGTACCAGATGGTGATGGAGGAGGTGAGGATGGACTCAGTGATGGCGGTGTAGAAGTGCACCATCATTGACTTGCTGCTGCTGCAGGAAGTACATCCTCAGTCACGCAGGATGATGGGGGAGGGTGGGGATGGGCTCTTCCTGAAGTACTTTACCATCTCCACTAGGGGTACGAGAGGGAGAAAAAAAAAAAAAAAAAAAAAAAAATCAGTCCTCGTTGAGGATTGGGATACAGACGTGGAAGATTCTGACTCGATTAACAAATGTCAAAAAATCGATTATTTGTGTTAATTGATAACATAATGTTGACAGAACAAAAAAAACGGAACTCGTGGAAGTGCAGCCCCCGGACAATCTGTGGCGTGCACATAACAAAGACCAGTGTTCCCCCTGTATTCGGCACACCACCTCTGCAGAATGAATAACCACCACCCTACTTTAATGTCACACAATCATTAATATCAATATAATAATTTAACTTTACGCTCACTGGTGTATCCTGTGTGTGAGGCCGAGTGAATGAGAGAGAGTGAGCGGCAGAACAGGACGGTGAGAGTTAGCGAAGAAAAATATTAGCAGTAAGTTTCAGCCTGATAGTAAATGTACACTGTAGGTCACTGCAGTGTCAGTTAATAAGGTCTGTTTTTGGATGTTTATAACCTTAGTTAAATTAGTAACAGTCATTTTAATTAGCTCAGTTGTATGTCATTACTAACTTGCCTACTTGTCAAGGGTTGAAAACATCAGGTACAAGCTTAGACTAAACTGGTGTACAGCTCTGTCCTGTACAAATACTGTACATCCTGATAATATTTCAGTTTTCAGAGGATTCTGACAAATGGTTGTTAAAGAAATTAGGGCCCATGGAGCTGAGGTTAATGAAGTAAATTAGGGGTGTAAACTAGTCCTTTTAAGCTAATTAGGAGATGTTTCTTTTGGATTTAAATGCACAAAATAAATGCTTAGTATTTATCCAGAGATCCTGTATAGAAAACAATTATGCATCAAGAGGCATCGATATTTGTTTTATAATTGCATCGCAGCCCTCTGAATCGTAATTGAATTTCCCACCCCTAATCTCCACTGTCTTCAGAGCGTTGAGTTCCAGGTGGTTCTGGCTGCACCAGGTCACCAGATGGTCAATATCCCAACTGTAGGCGGACTCATCCCCACCAGAGATGAGCCCAATGACGGTGGTGTCATCAGCTAACTTCAGGAGCTTGACGGACTGGTGACTGGAGATGCAGCTGTGAGTGTACACGAAGAAGAGTAGAGGGGATAATATAATAAACAGCTTCTGTGGTGGCTTTTGTATTCTTGTTGTTTTTTTTATTCGTACTGTGACTCTTGTAATTGTGTTGTGGTTTTTGTATTTGGCCTGACACCTCTGGGCCACCGTACTTTTTGCACAGCATTACATAATAAACAAAAATTGGGGATTTTACTCTTGTTATACATCCACATTCACTCGTCGCTTTGTGCTACCTCCTTAAACCATGAGAAGAGGTTGATGTTGGGTGAGGCGGGGGAGAGCCAGCCTGGCATGGTTGATGTTGTAAACTGCGCTCTGTGATTAAACTGACAGTTGGGATGTTGCTGTGCCAAAGCACTGCTATCGAAACTGCGAACTGACTGCCATAATTAACGGCTTCGGCTGAATGAGAAACAATGTGCCAAAGCAGCTGAGAGAGAATCAGACACACAGTCATCAGCCATGAGAAATAAACTGAGGACTAACTAATTTTAACTTGCTGTTAACTCTGTTATCTGCATTAGGAAAAAAAATTTGTGCACCAAAATGTTGTGGTCAAAATGTGCAGTAATGCCACTTGGAGTTTTGCTATTAAAATGTAGTATGACTGTAGTATATAGTACGCCGATGATCTGAACATCACATTAAAGATCTTTAACAGATATTAGCATTGTGGAACAGAAAAAAAACAGTTTGTGTTGTAGAGGGCAAGAGAGCAGCCCTTTGTTTGTTTTTTGTTGCACTTGCATATTTCTTCAATATTACCTGGTAGACTAGTTAAAAATCTTTAACAGTAGCTCTCTGCACTGCTAATATTTCTAAATTAGTGGGGTGACTTGATTTCATAGCCAATAGCAGACCATTGGAATTTTCTGCCAGGAAAGAAGAGAAAAAATCAAAACCTTAGGATTATTTAAATAGGGTCTTGATGTGGTTGGAGTTGCTGTGGGGATGAGTTGTGTTCTGTTATGCAGCACACACCAAGTTTGTCCCCTACTGAATGAATCTACACACATCAAGGTCACACCTGTAAATATTGTCTCCGGTCCAACGATCTGTCGCAGCAGAATGTTTATCACTGCTTCACTTAACAGACAAGGGGGAGGAAAATGCATATTGTTCAGTCCCACGGCACATCTCAAATGTACAAAATGGGCTCTCTTAGACTGAAGCTATCCTTGTGGTCTGTGTGCAACCACAGATATGTGTGCTGAGTTCTCTGTAAAATTAAGTGGAGCAGCCGACTGTGTCCTAATACAGCTTTACTCATCAGTTTAATAAATTAAAATTTGATCTGTCTGCCTCACTGGTTCATCACCTGCCTTCATTTCCTGTGTGGAGAAACTGGCAAGTTAAAGTAGTGTTTGTTATCTAATGGTAGCAGGTGAATTATAAAACTTGAAACACAAATTCACTCACTATACAGCACTCCAACTTCAAGTCATAATTTTTTTCATCGAGATCTGATTTAAGTGTTCCCTTAATTTTTTTGAGCAGTATATTCAGAATGATTAATTATTTAAAGTATCTAAAAGTCTGTTACGTGCCAAGCAGGCTTTGTTTGCTTCCTGCTTTCTGTCCCTCCCCCTCCCCTGTGTTTTATCCTGTGTCTTCTCCAGGTGCTAACAGGGGGCCTTTGCAAAACTAGACCCTCCCCACTCCCACTCCGTACTGAGGTCGGAGTCACCCTCATAGCCAAATGGAGTTCCCTTTAAAAAGGGGCTTTATAGAGTTTTTCAATGAAATTACTTAACATACTGTATGACAAGTTGGACTCAAGCAAGATGTACAACACTGAAGCCCATTCTTTCTGTGTACAAGCAGATTCACAAAGTCTTGTATATAGTGTCAAATATGAAAATTTAATGAAATATAGTGACATCTGTCTGGGGTTTAAGATTCTAAATGGAAAAGCTCCGCCACCACTTGGTACTTTTATTAAGCAGAAAAATGACAAACAGAACTACAAGATCAGCTCTAAGAGGGGACTGTGTAATCCCTTTCAGGACTAGCTCCTTCAGCCAATCATGTTTTTCTGTAAGAGCTTCTCAATTGTTGAACACCCTACCAAATGAAATAAGAATCTGTAACACCTACCATACCTTCACACAAAGACTTAAGGCCTGGCTTTTGAAAAGTCAAACATGAACATTTCTAAACTAAATAGTAGAAAAAAGCAGGTTGTGTGTTGCTGCTTTGCGTTATTTGCATGGCTAGCTGTGTCTAAATGGTGTCTGCCGTAACTTTACTGATGTTTTACTGTTTCTGGATGTTTCGTGTAATTTTATGTTGTGAAAACTGTTCTGTTGTTGTTGTTTTTATAGTGTCTTGATGTACTTTCTGTATATTTTATCATTTTAAGGTTTCAAAACATCTTGCCGAAGGACTGCAGTTGAAAATTAGCCAGCAGGCTTACACTGGCCCATTACAGTAATCTTGATTAATGTGTGCTGTCCTTAGAAAGAAAGAAAAATAAATAGAAATTAATAAATCAGATATTCACTGCCTTATTGTCAATGGGCTCTAACTTCACTTAGAAATGAACCACACTCTGTTTTCTCTGTTTCTTGCATCAGCCACTATTCTGCTTTTAATGTGAGGACACCGGGTCGGATTCAGCCCTGTGCTTGCTGCTGAGTCTCTCTAAGACTACAGTGACAACACCACAGCTAACATGCAGTCCACTAACACCACAAAACAAGCGGCAAAACAGCACAACACAGAACTCCACGGAAGGATAAAAACAACAATAAAGTTTCATGTGCTGAAGCCCATCAGATTAAACGAGATTCAGATGATGTCGAGTAAAAACACAGCGAACATCAGAAAGGCTGGAGAAACACGGAGAAAGTCGCATTTGCTCGCCAGCTAATGTTATCCGGTGCAAAGTTGTATCACTTCCACATTACTTGAACCAAATAATGCGACCCATATTACTATCCTGTGTACCACCGGTATTATGTCAAAGTCTTGATTTAGCCTGCAAGAAAAGGCTGTTACGGTAAAAGCAAATGTGGAGTGGTTTGTTTACCAGCCTGTAGTGATGGAAGGCAGGGCAGCCAGCTAACGTTACATTAGCTCAGACCTGTCGCTGTTTGCTTCGTAACGTACAATTTAGATTTATTGTCGTTTTACTGATACTCAGGTTCACAGAATATCCACCTCTCAGTCACTATAAGTAACGTGACCCACATATAATACTGCAACAAATGACGACAACAACACAGACACTAACACTACAGTAAAGTACCTTAGGACAGTATAACTGTAATAAACTGTGGAAACAGTCTCAATTAGAATATTCAGTCCAGCTCACTAACCGTTTCGCAATCATCCAATACATTTAGCTGTGCTCACATTGCTTTGCCTCTCTGGTGAAAGATACACAGATAGTAATGCTAGTTACAGAAAAGCAGCAGGGGAGCTAACGATGTAGCATGTATCATGTCACCAGCAAGGATTGGTTCGACTTGCAGCTGATAAAAGTATTACTGTAACGTAACAGAGTTTACCTGAGTGTCCAGAATGTTGTGAAGCTGTCTCCCTGTCTGTCTATAGCCGCAATCACGCTGCCTTTTTTTCCAGGAGTATTGTACCAATATGCGACTCGCTGCGCTGTATGAATGGCCTTTTATTGTGGCCAGCCTAAGGCACACCTGTGCAATCCCCATGCTGTCTGATCAGCATCTTGATATGACACACCTGTGAGGTGGATGGATTATCTCGGCAAAGGAGAAGTGCTCACTAACACAGATTTTGACAGATTTTTGAACAGTATTTGAGAGAAATAGGCCTTTTGTGTACATAGTCTTAGATCTTTGAGTTCAGCTCATGATGAATGGGGGAAGAAAAAAATAAAAAAGGTGTTGCGTTTATAATTTTGTTCAGTGTAGATGGAAAATATTACATTCACAAATACAAATGGTCTAAAATGAAACCACAAATACAACATTTCAAACCAGAAATCAAACATTATATTGAAACATTATCTAAAGAATAGTAAAGCAATTAAACAGTTAAAATATTTAAAGATTTAAATATTTTTCTTCATGTGTTATTGCCTGATACGTAATGTACAGTATCTAGTTGTGTCATGTTCTGTAATTGTTTTGTTTTATGTACTATTGTTATGGCTGAAGATTTTCATAAGAGAATTAGCAAACAGTTGTATTGTCTATCAGAAAAGAGCTTCTTTTTTTTTTTTTAAACACAATATAACCTTTAGGCTACATTAACCTGTGTATGGTGATATGGAAATATTAGTGTAGTTTTAGAATAAAAAAATACAAATTACATGTTTATGGGCGGAATCGCACAGAACTCACATTTGAAAGAAAGGTCCTCCATCGTGCAGCAAACAAGCCTTCAACAAGCCAGCATCAATGCTCACTCAACATTGGAGGGTTTTATAACCTACTACCACTCCACGCTAATTGGTTGCAGAGGGCACTCAATGTGGCAGACCCTTCTTCTTCTTCTTCTTTAGGGTTTAATGGCGGTTGGCAAACCAGTTTAACGGTGCATTACCGCCACAAGCTGGACTGGAGTGTGGAACGAGAGATTAGGCAGGAAATAAATGAAATAAACAAAACCAAAAACAAAGAAAAAATAAAATTAAATTAAAAAAAAATAAACATAAATTAAATTCTTTTTCCTAACTCAGTTTCTTTAAGAAACTTAATTATATGACAATATATCTGGCCTGCTGTTTTCCCCAAGAGACCCGCCAATGAGATATCATGATGTTTTGCCTTCCGTAATGACTGAAAGAGGCGTTCCCTATTGATAGTGTATCTCCTACACTGAAGGAGAACATGTTCAACCGTTTCTAGTTGGTTACAATATATACATTTCCCAGTTGGGTGCTTACCTATTTTATATAATGAAAGGTTGAGACCTGTATGTCCTATTCTCAGACGAGTGATTATATTTTCTTCCCTACGTTTCCAGCCCACCATCCTTCCGGCACCAACCTGTCTCTGTACATTATATAGGTGCCTTCCAGTTTCACTGTTGTCCCAGTGCTCCTGCCAAACTGACTGTGCATAGGTCCTGATAAATGTCTTAGCTTCATCTTTAGTTAAAGGGGTTTTTAGGTCTACATGTTTGATTTTGAGTGTTCCTTTGGCCAGAATATCCACCTGCTCATTTCCCTCCACACCAACATGAGCAGGAACCCAAAGGAAGCATGTGGATAAACCTTTTAGCTCCATCCTGTACAATATAAGGAATATGTCATTGAGGATTTGGATCTAAATGATGATTTGCCAGATTTAATACTCATTAGAGCAGACAAGCTATCAGATGCAATGACAGTATTATTTGTTTCCCTCTCTTCTATCCACTGCAGGGCCAGTACTATTGCAGTCAACTCTGTGGTATACACTGAGACATGATCTGATATTCTTTTCTTGATATATGACTCACTTGCTGGGAAAAAGACTGCTGCACCTGCACGCCCTGTATCAGGATCTTTAGAGCCATCTGTGAATATAAACATGGAGTCTGAAAAATGTAAATCAAAGTAATTCTGTACTATACTGCATGCTGGAAGTTTCTTTGACATATCCTTCAACTCCTGCTGTATGTTTAGATCTACAATTGGTGTTGGGAATAACCAGGGAGGAATGGAAGACTGTGACACTGTAGGGCTGTAGTCTAATTGTCGTAATCCTATGACTTCTGCCTTTGCATCACCAATCCACCCAAAACTTGTGAAATTTGTCTCATTGTGTTCCCAGCAATCTATTAAGAGACTCTTGGCAGGATGAGAGTCACTTTGCCCCTGGAGATTAACCCAGTATGCCAACATTAACTTTACTCGCCTGATTCTTAACGGCATTTCTCCCATTTCCACCTGCATTGCTGACACCGGAGATGTTCTGACTGATCCACTGCAAATTCTCAAGGCCTGAGCTTGTAATACATCCAACTTCTTAAGGTTTGATTCTGCTGCTGACATGTACGCTACACATCCATAGTCAAAAACGGATCTCATGAGTGCCCAGTATATATTTTGTAGAGCTGCTCTGCTTGCTCCCCACTCTTGTCCTGACAGACAACGAAGTATATTGATGACCTTTTTACACTTGTTCTTAACTTTATCTAAATGAGTATTCCAGGTGAGCTTCTCATCAAACCAAACCCCAAGAAATTTAATTGTTTTGACTTGCTTAAGTGGTTGTTCATATAACTTCATGGAAATAGGCGTGACTTTATGCCGCCTTGAGAAACAGATCACCTGTGTTTTTGCAACAGATAACTTGAATCCCCATTTATTTGCCCATTTTTCCACAGCAGCTATTGCAGCTTGCATTTTCTTACTGACGTGCAACACATTGCGGCCTCTTACCCACAGAGCCCCGTCGTCTGCGTACAAAGATTTCCCTACGCTTTGTTCAACCTGAGAGAAGATGTCATTTATCATTATGTTGAATAGCAATGGGCTGCACACACTACCTTGCGGAGTTCCATTTTCCACCTTATATACACTGGAGCATTCTGTGCCAACTCTTACTTGTATTTCCCTGTCAAATAGAAAGTTCATAACCCAATTATATGTTCTACCACCAATACCCAATGACTTCAACTTAATAAGTAACCCTTCTTTCCAGAGCATATCATATGCTTTTTCAACGTCAAAAAATACAGCTATCAGTATTTCTTTGTTGGTCTGTGCTTTCCTGATGTCTGATTCTAGGCACAGTACTGAATCCATTGTATTCCGACCTCTACGGAACCCACTCTGGTACGGGTACAGAAGAGCTTTACTCTCTAGGAAGTATGTTAAACGCTCTGTGACCATTCGTTCCATAATTTTGCACAAGTGTGAGGTTAATGCAATAGGTCTATAACTGGAAGGGTCTGACTGATCTTTTCCTGGTTTTGGAATGGGCACTATTATTGCTTGTTTCCAAGCTAAAGGAAGTTGGCCAACATCCCAAACTTTATTAAACAAACCCAACACCGTGTCTAGTGCACTATCTGTCATGTGTGCCAACATTCCATAACATACAGTGTCCTTCCCTGGAGTGGTCTGACGAGCACTCGTAATTGCTCTTCTTAGCTCAAACATATTAAACGGTAGATCTAACGGATCTCCTGACACCTCCCTTTTCTCTGTTATTTTGGGATTCTTCATTAAGATTTCCTCTCTACACTGCCTAGCCTCATCTGTGAGATTACACGAACTATGAACCCTTTCAAATGTTTGTGCAAAAAGTTCCGCCTTTTCTAAGTTATTGACAGCCATTTTGTTCCCAGTGTTCAACACTGGTATCTCATAATTTCTTCTAATCCCCCCCATTCTTCTAATCATGCCCCATACATCTGACAGCTGTACTTCCCTTCCAATAGTGCTACAGTACTGCCTCCAAAATGTTCGTTTTTGTGTTCTAATTGTCCTCCTTACTATTGCTTGGGCCCTTTTATACTGGATCAATGCATCCTGAGAATGATGTTTCTTGAGCTCTCTAAATGCTTTATTCCTGGCCTTTATGGCTTTACTACAGTTGTCATTCCACCAGGGTACACTCTTGGTCCGTTTAGTTCCTGTACTCTTAGGGATTGTTTCCTCAGCAGATTGAATAATCTCATTAACTATTGTACTATTGATTATGTTTACATCTGTCTGGTTCTCCTCTTTGAGTTTCTTGAATCTGTTTGTACTGATCTTTTGAAAAACATCCCAGTTAGCATTTCCCAATTTCCATCTGGGAGTTTTCTTTCCCTCATCATAAAAACCTTCAATGCCAACTTTAGTTACCACAGGGTAGTGATCACTTCCTATTGTGGTATGTTTGATCACACTCCATGTGCTTAAACCTGCTATTTCACTAGACACCAGTGTTAAATCAAGCGCTGCCTCTGTGTTTTGCACACTATTGTATCGTGTTCCTTCCCCATTATTAATACATACCAAACAGTGATTATCTATAAATTCTTCAACTGCTAAACCATTTAAATCGGTTTTATTGCAACCCCATAGTGAGTTATGTGAATTGAAATCCCCACACCATATCACATTATCTTGCAATAGTCCTCCTACATTCTTGTATATCTAGACTTATTTTCCCACAAGGATTATAGTAATTAATTATGCCAATATTACCTCTATTAGTCCATACCTTAACCGCAATTGATTCATGATCTGTGCTTATACGTATAACCTTATAACTCATTCCATTTTGTATGAATGTCACAACGCCTCCACCGTTGCCAGGATTTCTGTCTCTCCTAACAGCAGTATATCCCTTTATAATAAAGTCCAACTGTGGCTTTAACCATGTCTCCTGTATACAAATTATATCAGGTTTCTCTTCCAATTTATCATATACTTTTTGAACTCTTGGCCATTTGAAATTAAGCTTCTTGCATTCCACTGGAGTATAATTAGCACCATTAAGAGGATCCAACACATGTCTGAGATGACTGATTATCTTCATTAAGAATGTCTTTAACTGTTTCCCAGTGCAGCCCCCTCACATCAAGGTACTTCTCAGCTGATTTGACAATTATTTTGATCCTTTCATTTCGGCTTTTTGTCTGTGCTGAACAGTTGACAATATCTGCCATAAAGAATACAAAGTCATTCTTGTTCACAATCAGAGTTTCCTCCTTCACTTTATCGCACCCTACACATTTCCCTGCATCTTGATTTCTAGTGTCATTTTGCCTTGTCACCTGCGCGTCTCCTGAAACCTTCTTTGCTGCCTCTGCGTAGCTTATTCCCTGAGTAGCCTTGACTCGCTGCACCTCTGCCGCTCTCTTACTAACTTCGCATCCGCGGTAAGCTGAGCTATGTTCTCCTCCACAATTACAACACTTCAGCTTTGTCCCCTCTGCACATTTGCCATACTCGTGGTTTCCACCGCATCTACCACACGTTTGCTTTCCCTTGCACACGGATGCTACGTGTCCGAACCTCTGACATTTAAAACATCTGAGAGGTGGGGGAACATACGGCCTCACATCATAACACATATATCCAATAAAGATCTTTTCCGGGAGTCTTTCCTCATCAAATGTGATCAGTACAGAGAGACTGTCACTTTTAATCCCATTTCTGCTTGCTTTAAGACGTCTGACTTCACTCACTTTGGCATTTGTTACATTTCCTTTAACATCATCTGCTGTTACATTTACTGGAATCCCTGTAATAACTCCCCTGACCAATTTTCTGTCAGTCATCAGAGAACATTGTACTTTCTTGCCATTTATTTTATTCATTCTGACTGCTTTTCCTTGTTGTACTCCATCCTTACATATAATTAGTAATGATCCATTTCGCAATATTTTAGCACTCCTTACCTCCCCGATTTCTTTACTTATGGATTTAGTTAGCTGTATTGGATTCCAATCGCAGAATGAAGCCCCATCTTGCACAAGTTTTACTATTGCCTTGAAATCCTCTCTCCTCCTTTCAGTTACAGTTGCTCTCCCGTCACTATCACTCCCATCCGATCTTAGGCTCTTTTTACGCTTATTTTTCCTACCTGCTATATTCCACTTTTCATAACTCCCGCCACCTTCGACCATCTCTCCTAACTCACTTCCTGAACCGTCACTTCCTTCTGCCATCTCTCGTCCACCAACCACCTCCTCAGCCAGGCCCTGGTTGCCAGCCTGTGGCAGACCCTCCTTGTGAACGCGTGAATGAATTGGAAGTAGGTAGAGGAAGGGAGGAGCAAGTACTTTTGGAAAGGCCCAGGGTGATTGGCTTGCAGTCTGGCCTTGCTGCTCATTGGGGCCAATCATCATGCCAAGCCACCAATAAAAGACCTTCCCGAAGAGGTCACACCTCTTTGTGTGTTAGCACAGGTGGTAAAATTATAGAAAGAAAGGTACAGTATATAGGTGGTTGGCATTAAGTTTGGGGTACCCTGTACATTTTTCACTCACGCAGTTTATTCGCAGTCTAGAAACACTAAGTTTATTTGTTGGTGCCACCTCTGTAAGTTTTGTTTAAGTTCTCTTTATAGATGAAATAGTTGAGTCTTTTGGTTATATGTTGGTTTAGTGGAAGCTAAGTTAGGCCTTTTTTTTGGAGTGTTATACACCTTTATTTAGCATAACCAACCCTGTCCAATCCTCACCCATATTTGGAGAACCTTGTTGTATGTTTATGTTGTATCTGGTATTTTGTAAATAGTTTGTCATTTAAAATCTTAAATTTATACAAAATAAAATAGGCAGCTACATGTTAAAAAAATTTGTCAAACTTTCTGTTCATCTATTTCTCTCCTTGTTGTTCACTTTTTTTTTGTAATTCTGGTCAAAAAAGATGTCAAGTGGATGATTCTATTAGTACGAGGTGAAACTGATTCTTGACTCTTGGAATTGATTCTTGACTCGTGAAATTGATTCTTGACTTTTCTTCAAGCAGGTAAAGAAATGTGTAGTAGGAGAGGAAAGTGTTGACTTGTCTCTAGTGCACCTCAGCTAGTTTTAATTCCTGTTCGTGAGTCAAACAACCTCAGAACAGTCAGTTATTTCCACTTCTTGGGATTTTAATTAGAAATAAGTGACACATTTCTCACCATTTTAGGACGATCTGAATGAGCAGTAGAGGGAATATTTTAGTTTTGTCCAGGAAGGGAGGGGGGCTAGGTCAGTATACTGTCTAGACACCCAGCTCTGGTCCTGTGTACAGAAATAGACAGTGACCTGGTATATTTCTGTCCAGATAACACGCAGACCGCGGCATCAGGGATTTGGCTCACACTATCAAACTAGTCAGCAGTACATTACTTTTGTGAGTAAAATGTCATAGACACTGACTCTTTCCTGAGTTTATGCTCACTTCTGATCTTTGATAATATATTCTTCAATATGAATGGTCTCAATAGAGCCAGACCTATTTGAGACCATTAAAGCAACTACAAGGAGTTTTTAACTGGTTATGAAACAGTCTAAATGTAATACTGATGCCTCTATGTGACTTACATGAGCAAAACGAGATGATTAGCAAGAAGACTGGCTATTTGTACTCTAAATGCCTGTTACAGAAATCAGACGAAAAGATTTACGGCACACAACACACATACCAAAATGTTTACATTTTTCCATGTAAAGTTTTGCATAGGGCAGTCCATTAGCCAGTTAAAGGTACAAAGTGTAATTCCGGGCCACATGCTCCAAACAAATAGGAAGCAGCATTTCACCTCCTCTTCCCCCTCAGCCTCTCTGAGCCATTCTCCTACTCTGCTCTTTTCCAATCACACTTAATGTTGGAGCTGATCTTTATAATAAACTCATGAATTAAGCCTTTTATGTGTTCCTGGATTAGCAGGCGTTGCTTCTTCTGCAACAATGAAGTTAAAAGGACCGTTGCCTTGTGTGATGATCTGCAGGGAGGGGATGATTTATGGGATTATTTTCCTATCTTTATTCAAAAGCATGACTTATTGATTTCATGTTCTGATTTTGTAATGCTTTTCCCCAAAACTCAAACAGCCGCTCCTTGCACTTAGATTTGCTCTGCTTCTGCTCAAGAGACAGTTTATTGTTGCCTGCACAGATTTCCTGCCTGCAGCTGCAGCCTGTCTCATACTCAAGCTGTTTCTGTACGCATGTGAAATGTTTGCTTACAGATTTCTGCTCTGTTTTATCCACCCATATTTACTCAATCCCGTTTCAAAAATATTGTTACCTGAATAAATAACAACTGGTAGCCTACTGAGAGGCCTGGCTTGTGTCAAACAAGTTTACTGTCACAGTAGCTTGATGGAGTAAGAGGCGGAACAATAACTTTACTGAAATTATTGGGGATGTAGTCTTGCCTTCCCAAAAACATTTGGTCTGTGGTAACCAAGTCTCCTTTAAAAACCACAATGTATTTTCTGGCAGGTGATGTTTTCCCAGAGCTGTTAGTTTCCTTCACAAACAACAAGAAACACATTTTTGGAGAAAACACTTTTATTTAGCACCTGTAAACTTTGTGACAAACCTGAACAGTACGCCAAAGTCATTTATTCTGATTGATGCATTAGCAGAACTGATCCTGTAATTCTGTTTCACACCCCAGTTACTTTTCAGGGCCTGACGGGAACAGACCTCCTCTTCTCCTGCTCCACCCTACCACCACCTACTTACCCAGAATAAACTCCTCATCATCACCTCCTCGACACTTCATTATCATACTTGTGTGTGTATACAGGTGCAATCTGACAGACCTTTTGTAATAAAAAAGAAAAACGATCACAATATTATCTGTGTAAAATACATTTATATAAAGAGACGGCCTGTTAAAAATTTGTTCTGTCTACCTTTAATGCTGCCAAACTCACAATAGGTTTTCTAAATAACATATTATTTGTTGTAACTGTTCAGTCAGAGTATGAAATTTGACTGCAGCTCATGAATACTATGTTGATCAAAGGCATTGCTGAGCTGCAGATAAAATCATCATTTTATGATCACAACATCAGACAAAATAAACTAATTAATGGCAGGAACTGCTGTGACATCAGCTATGCTGACATTTAAAATGAGTGATCACAGAGAAACTTTGAAGCCCAAAAATGTTTTGTCATCTTCAATACAGCCATAAGTATCTGTTGCCACATCAAAATGAGCTCAGCAACACAGCTCTTAATGATATTAGAAATCTGGCTGCTGAAGAACAGACGCTCCGTGTTTGAAACGTTTTCGGTTGGCATTGAAACCATGACCACAACACCTGCAAACACTCAGTAAGGCTGGAACAAGCTAGTTTGGAAAAGTGGTGGGACTTTGGCCAAGTCAGTCAACAATAATCCAGCATTCAGTACAACAAAATCAAAAAAACTATATATACAGACTAACACCAATATACAGTGAAAGCCCATCAGTTCCATCCAAATACACCAATGTTTAATGCATTGTATTGTAATTCAACCAATACACATATAACACATTGTGCGGCAGTATTAGTAGTACAAGATATGACATAATAATAGTATAAATATCATTCAACAATGCTCATGGTGCATAAGAGACACCATAAAAGAAGACAGAAGAGATGAAAATCTAACCACCTGTATGAATCGCCAGCATGCTCAGTGCTTATTCAATTCTGCTGCCCTGTTCTTTCTTGATTGATTATTTAATTTTATATTTACTGAATAAACAAAAATATATGACTGTGTCCTATAGATGGTTGATGCTGAGTGTAGTGAGGTAGTGAAGTCATTTGTTTCTGTGGTTGTTGTGTTGGTGCAGTGTGGAAAACCTCCACACGCTAGTAAAGCTGTTTAATGTGTAGTGAAACAGCAGCGAGTGCAGAGATGACTCACTCTGCGCCTGCACTGCTGGAGAATCAAGATGGAGAAATGATTGATTGAATTTATGGAAATGTTTAATTAATTATACTAGAAATTACCGTTTTATATAATATTTCTAACAGCAAATGCCATCCAGATTTGGTATGGTGGATGGCCCAAGCCAGTCAAAGGTGCAAAGGTGTAGAACACTTAGTTGCTGCACTTGGGAACAATTCTCAGGTGTGGGTTATTCTACATACTCTTCAGCTTGGCTTTAACTGTCCCAGAGAGACTCCACCTTTAATACTGATATATTTTTTTGATTTTCCCGGTTGATGCATTCAGACCCATCCAAACCATCCAAATACTAGGAATACAGGAGGTAATATCCCATTTTGGGACTAATTTTAGAATACAACATGGATAAAGTAACTTTGAAGATATCTGCTATAAACACCAGCGAGCTGAGAGAAACAAAAAGACATCAAACACAAAAGAAGTCATCATTTGCTGTTTCTGAGGGTGTAGAAATTGCTCTCTTGTGTTTTCTCTTCTGCTGCAGTTTTCTTTCTGTAAGACTGTAAAACACATTTGTGGTTCTTAGAGGAAGTCTTCACTCTGATCCAGCAGGACTGAGATTAAACCCTGACATTTACCACTGTAGCAGCTAACTTAGTTGTTTGGCTGTGACGTCACCTCGTCTACCTCACAGCTTTTCCATCCTTGTAAATATATAGACTTTCCGAATCTGCATCATAACTAACAGAAAGCTAAAGTGACACAATGAAGGAGGATGTAAACCTTGACAGGACACAAAGATGTTGGGCGATGGAGTGCTGAGTCATTCAGCTGTCTGATAAAGAGGTTAGAGAAGCTCTTGTCATCATCGATCAGAGCGAATGGTTGTTTCTGTTCTCCAGCAGGTTTTGTTAGTGTGCGGTGTGTAATTCTTACTCTTTCTCTATTCCTCAGTTCTCTCTCTTGTCTTTTTCTTCTTTCTTTGTTTCTGTCTAAAGCTCTCTCTCAACATCTCTCATCTGCATTCAGTGTTAGTGTCCCCACGAGCCAGTGGTCTAAACGTCCAGTCAAACCAATCAAAGTGGCACAACACAATTCATTCACGTGGGGACAGCTGTGGCACCCATGTGCTTGTGCTCATTCAAAGTGTATAGAGACCGTCCTCTCAAGAAAACAACAGCATTTCTCATTTGTTAGGACCTCTAGCTGTGTGAATTGTAACTTGTCAAACATAGCCCCATCTGTAACCTGAGCACTCTGTTTTACTTTGTGATTCAGCCTGAGGGGGAATATCGAAACGTTACCTTTCACTTATCATTCAGCAGCAAGTTGCATTTGTGAGATATTTCCTGAGGCAACACTAACATTTGAATCCAATATTTGCACAGACTGGGTGATGGAGTGGACAATCCTTTCTAGTGAAGAAGGGGACCGAAGCAAAAGTGCACAGTTTGTGGAAACATTGAATTTAAACATTGTTTATACCTCAGGCAGATGTTTTATCATTCAGAGCTGACTGGAAACATCTGTGAGATCACACACTTACCTTTAAAGATGCAACTGAATAACAGATAAAGAATGTTGACTTTTTGGTTGTGTAGGGAACACTACGTGATCATACAGCAAAGCGACACAGCTACAATGAGACTTCCACTATTTAGGAAAGTCAGGATCTCTCCGTTATGTGTTTTCCTTTGTGAGTGAGTCCACTGATCACAACAATTCTACTGAAATAAACCTTTGCAGCTTCACATGTCTGTTGTAACTTTGTATTTCTCAACGTCATGTATTCATTATATATTTATTTTGCATTTTTGGAGAAACAGACCATTTTAGTGGCTATGATTGATTTGGGAAGATGCCTTTCTCTCATTTTTTAAATTGCCTTGATTGGGTGAAAGTGGCACTACAATGCATGTTTTGTTTTCTTCTTACTAAGTAAACCAAAATGTTATCTTTACAATTGTAAGGATGCTGAACACTTTCCCCTCCCTCCCCCCTCTCCCCTCAGTTGTAAACGTCTAAACAGCAACCTCCACCACTCATCCATATCCAGCACAAACTATCTTACTACAAGAACTGGGGAAAAAACTATCTGCTATCCAACTTAGCACTGTGGATACTCACATGGACACACGCACAATGTTTGCACCGTTGCACTGAAAAAATAGATTTATATTTACATTTATATCAGTATATCTGTTGTTTGATAATTTGTTGGACTGTTGTAAATAATTTGCTAATTACTGACTTTTAAATGTTTTTGTTATTTGTTTTGCCTTACATTCACTGTGGGTCAGGAAGAAATGCAATTTCATTACTCTGTGTGCCTTGTACATCGTAGAATTGACAATAAAGTTGACTCTAAATTTGACTTTGAATTGCTTTGACTCTACTGTTCTCATTTTCCCTTCAGACATTCTTCCCCTGTAAAGAAAGTGCTGCTCTGTCGGACTGAGTATTTGTCACTGTACAGAGTAAAGTGAAACTGGAGAATATTCTGGCTGACCTGAGCGAGGCGACAGCAAGGCTGATTGAGGATGATGTGTTTACTGACACTGGCCATGGGTCAGTAGCCACACTGAGGAGGGACAACACCTTAATGCCTCCAGCCCCCACTGGTTTTTGTTCTGTAAAGGTAAGGTATTCGATTGTGGAGAAATCCAGCACCATAACAAATACCATGATATACAGCAAGTACTGTAACTAACGTTACATTTACTGTCGCTACACATTCTGCGTGTAGCTAACATGCGTGAGGATGAGACAGTGCCAGAGCCAGCACACCAGCTCCAGAGAG
>NW_024044225.1:0-45129 GCF_014851395.1 Micropterus salmoides
AGTACACTGAAGTTACGACAACTTCCGTGTCATGGCGAAGCTTGATCTCTGACGCCACGCCACGGACACCCATTGACGAAAACTTGCAAATAGCACAACTTTTCATCTTCAATGCCTTTAGAAGGCACAGCACAAATTTGAGGTCGGTCGGACTAAATCCCTAGGAGGAGTTCGTTAAAGTACGAAGTGTGTAAATCATCCAAAATTTGACGTAAAATTCAAAATGGCCGACTTCCTGTTGATTTTAGGGCATCGCTCCAAGAGGCTTTTTTGTGTCTGGACAAGATACACGTACCACAGAAAATTCGTGCACGTAGGTAAAACGTGCGGCGGGGGCTGCTTCGTTAAAAGTCACTTCCTGTTGCCAGCAGGTGGCGCTATGACTGTGGGTGAATGTCAGCATGTACATGTTCAGGGCGGACTCTCATCCTACATGTACAGTTTGGTCCAGATGTGAGCATGTACACTGAAGTTACGACAACTTCCGTGTCATGGCGAAGAGCTGATCTTTGACGCCACGCCACGGACACGCCCATTGAAAACTTGCAAATAGCACAACTTTTCATCTTCAATGCCTTTAGAAGGCACAGCACAAATTTGAGGTCGGTCGGACTAAATCCCTAGGAGGAGTTCGTTAAAGTACGAAGTGTGTAAATCATCCAAAATTTGACGTAAAATTCAAAATGGCCGACTTCCTGTTGTTTAGGCTATGGCTCCAAGAGGACTTTTTGTGCGTCTGGACAAGATACACGTACCACAGAAAATTCGTGCACGTAGGTGAAACGTGCGGCGGGGCTGCTTCGTTAAAGGTCACTTTCTGTTGCCAGCAGGTGGCGCTATGACTGTGGGTGAATGTCGGCATGTACATGTGTTCAGGGCGGGACTCTCATCCTAATGTACAGTTTGGTCCAGATGTGAGCATGTACACTGAAGTTACAACAACTTCCTGTTTCATGCGAATCATCGACGCCACGGACACGCCCATTGACGAAAACGCGCAAATAGCACAACTTTTCATCGTCAATGCCTTTAGAAGGCACAGCAGAAATTGACGTCGATCCGACTAAATCCCTAGGAGGAGTTCGTTAAAGTACGAAGTGTGTAAATCATCCAAAAATGGCCATAAAATTCAAAATGGCCGACTTCCTGTTGACTTTAGGCTATGGGTTCTTGAGGCTTTTTTGTGCGTCTTGATACGATACATGTCCCCAGAAAATTTCGTACATGTAGGTTGAACGTGAACGAGGGGCTAATTTTCCAATTTTCTAGGTGGCGCTAGCGAGTCATTTTGCCACGCCCATGTGCGAACTTGTAGAATACGAAATTTTTCACGGTTCTGACATGTTTGCAAATTTGGTGAGTTTTCGAGTATGTTTAGGCCATGTCATTTGGGCCTACTTTGCAGAAAAAAAAAAAAAAAAAAAATTAAAGCTGCAAGCAGCGTTGGGCGGGCCCTCGCACTGTAGCGCGTACGCGCGTGAGCCGGCCGAGTTGCACATTCTGGAGCTCTGCCGGTGCGGCTGTGAATTTCCTACGCGGTTCCGACGCCGCATGAAGGTGCTATATGTCACTTCCTGTGTCCCTATGTGGAGCTACATAGCACTTGCCGCTATGAATATAAATCGGTATTGACGTGTAGATGTCTGCGGGGTGGGAGAGTTATCAAGCACGTAAAGTTTGTTTCAGATGTGAGCATGTACACTGAACAATAATGTACCCAAACAATAAAATAATTCCTTTTATTTCCCTGCCTTGTTGTTTATGTGTACATACAGAGGAAGAATGTGAGAACAGCACACATTTCATCGTTACTGTGTGTTAGAGCATGGGAGAACAGTGGATACTTTTAATACAGCCCACACCCCTAATACTGTGTAACTATAACAAGTAGAGAACAGAAGAAAAGATGTTCTTTCTTTACAACTGTCTGCATAGCTTATTCATTGTGTAATGAATGAAAATAAATAGGCCTACTAGGCTCCTCTACTTTGACATTTAAGATTAGCTTGTTTGATCCACCTTCATACACATGTGACATTACTGTACAACTTGAGAAAGGTGAGTTGTTTTCTGCTCCAGCCTGCCTAAAAGAAAAGCGTTTTGGGGATTAAATGGACTTTATTAGCTGCTGCAGTGCAGGATGAACTCAGAATAGACCCATTTCTCACCTTATTATTCTAAATCATGCAACGAAGAAGAAGAAATGCATAAAATCCTGGGACAAAATCTGTCACAAATACTGTACAGCATGTAGTCTGATGACAAGACTTGTGTTATAGCTGACTTGGGCAGTGAAATGTTTAATTTTTTTAATTCATGTGGTCATAGTTGTCCACAACTCAAATCAGAATATAAGAAGAAATGTTTTATACCACCTCAAGAAGGCTTCCTATCAGAAAGGTAGGAAGGTATTTCAAATGTACAACTGCAGTACTTAAATCTAAGTAAAGTAATTTCCCTGACATTTTTGTGTTACTTTACTTTAATAGACCCATGTAAGAGGTTTTATACTTCCTGTGAGTATAATCCAATCAATCTTATTTTCATACTGTATATCCGTTGTGTAATTTGATAAATTGTGTTGTATGTCGTGCTCGCATCTCAGAGAAGACTCTGACTGCAACATGCGTCTTTGTAAAGAGAGAAACGGACAGAAAAAGTCTCTAACTCTGCCTGTCAGCTCGCTCTGCTCCGTTAAAACTGAATTTACCATACAGAATTGAATACGAGTGCACTCCAGATTTAGCTGCAGCCAGCTGACCGTGTGCTTCTCCCTATACCGCAGTTCTGTGTCCATGCATGCAGCAAACTGAAAGCACTGTCTGTCGGAGCGTCTACGTGAAAAGAGAAGGAAGACATTGCTGGTAGTTGTCTTCAGAGTTGTTAAACACCTCAGCGCACTGAAGGAAGCCATCTGACTGTGTGAGGGGCAAGATCGTTGATGTCTGCAGGCAGAGTAGGAGCTCTCCTGTCTGACTGGTCCACCAATAGCAGAGAAGATGACCCCTTGAGACACAGCCCTCCTCATTTGCATAATGAGGCAGAAATGCATACAAAAATTTAAAAAAGACAGGCAGAATAAATACCATGGGTGAAAATAAATAAGGTAAATAAATACAAAGGAAGAATAAAACAGACAAAAATATTAAAACACACATAAATAAATACATTAAAAAAATTAGTAATAAATAAAGTTGAATAAAAATAAGGTAATTATAACAAAGGTGAATAAGTAAAGGCACTAATTAAAATATATACATTTATGTCTCCTTGTATAATTTAATTACTACCTACATTTATTTATTTACTTATTTTTTTGTGTATTTAATTGGATGCTTATTTATTTATTGAGCATTATTTATTTCTGTATTTATTTCTGACTGTGTCAGGATCGGTCCTCCATACGGGGTGGGAGAGTTATCAAGCACGTAAAGTTTGGTTCAGATGTGAGCATGTACACTGAAGTTACAACAACTTCCTGTGTCATGGCGAAGACTTGATCTCTGACGCCACGCCACGGACAACCCATTGACGAAAACTCGCAAATAGCACAACTTTTCATCTTCAATGCCTTTAGAAGGCACAGCACAAATTTGAAGTCGGTCGGACTAAATCCCTAGGAGGAGTTCGTTAAAGTACGAAGTGTGTAAATCATCCAAAATTTGACGTAAAATTCAAAATGGCCGACTTCCTGTTGATTTTAGGGCATCGCTCCAAGAGGCTTTTTTGTGCGTCTGGACAAGATACACGTACCACAGAAAATTCGTGCACGTAGGTGAAACGTGCGGCGGGGGCTGCTTCGTTAAAAGTCATTCCTGTTGCCAGCAGGTGGCGCTATGACTGGTGAATGTCAGCATGTACATGTGTTCAGGGCGGGACTCTCATCCTACATGTACAGTTTGGTCCAGATGTGAGCATGTACACTGAAGTTACGACAACTTCCGTGTCATGGCGAAGAGCTGATCTTTGACGCCACGCCACGGACACGCCCATTGACGAAAACTTGCAAATAGCACAACTTTTCATCTTCAATGCCTTTAGAAGGCACAGCACAAATTTGAGGTCGGTCGGACTAAATCCCTAGGAGGAGTTCGTTAAAGTACGAAGTGTGTAAATCATCCAAAATTTGACGTAAAATTCAAAATGGCCGACTTCCTGTTGTTTAGGCTCGCTCCAAGAGGCTTTTTGTGCGTCTGGACAAGATACACGTACCACAGAAAATTCGTGCACGTAGGTAAAACGTGCGGCGGGGGCTGCTTCGTTAAAAGTCACTTCCTGTTGCCAGCAGGTGGCGCTATGACTGTGGGTGAATGTCAGCATGTACATGTGTTCAGGGCGGGACTCTCATCCTACATGTACAGTTTGGTCCAGATGTGAGCATGTACACTGAAGTTACGACAACTTCCGTGTCATGGCGAAGAGCTGATCTTTGACGCCACGCCACGGACACGCCCATTGACGAAAACTTGCAAATAGCACAACTTTTCATCTTCAATGCCTTTAGAAGGCACAGCACAAATTTGAGGTCGGTCGGACTAAATCCCTAGGAGGAGTTCGTTAAAGTACGAAGTGTGTAAATCATCCAAAATTTGACGTAAAATTCAAAATGGCCGACTTCCTGTTGGGTTTAGGCTATGGCTCCAAGAGACTTTTTTGTGCGTCTGGACAAGATACACGTACCACAGAAAATTCGTGCACGTAGGTGAAACGTGCGGCGGGGGCTGCTTCGTTAAAGGTCACTTTCTTGCCAGCAGGTGGCGCTATGACTGTGGGTGAATGTCGGCATGTACATGTGTTCAGGGCGGGACTCTCATCCTAATGTACAGTTTGGTCCAGATGTGAGCATGTACACTGAAGTTACAACAACTTCCTGTTTCATGCGAATCATCGACGCCACGGACACGCCCATTGACGAAAACGCGCAAATAGCACAACTTTTCATCGTCAATGCCTTTAGAAGGCACAGCAGAAATTTGACGTCGATCCGACTAAATCCCTAGGAGGAGTTCGTTAAAGTACGAAGTGTAAATCATCCAAAAATGGCCATAAAATTCAAAATGGCCGACTTCCTGTTGACTTTAGGCTATGGGTTCTTGAGGCTTTTTGTGCGTCTTGATACGATACATGTCCCCAGAAAATTTCGTACATGTAGGTTGAACGTGAACGAGGGGCTAATTTTCCAATTTTCTAGGTGGCGCTAGCGAGTCATTTTGCACGCCCATGTGCGAAACTTGTAGAATACGAAATTTTTCACCGGTTCTGACATGTTTGCAAATTTTGGTGAGTTTTCGAGTATGTTTAGGCCATGTCATTTGGGCCTACTTTGCAGAAAAAAAAAAAAAAAAAAAAAAAAAAAAAAAAATAATCGAGCAAATTCAATAGGGACCTCCACGGTCGTGCTCGGGCCCTAATTAAAGCTGCAAGCAGCGTTGGGCGGGCCCTCGCACTTGTAAGCGCGCGCGTGAGCCGGCCGAGTTGCACATTCTGGAGCTCTGCCGGTGCGGCTGTGAATTTCCTACGCGGTTCCGACGCCGCATGAAGGTGCTATATGTCACTTCCTGTGTCCCCTATGTGGAGCTACATAGCACTTGCCGCTATGAATATAAATCGGTATTGCGTGTAGATGTCTGCGGGGTGGGAGAGTTATCAAGCACGTAAAGTTTGTTTCAGATGTGAGCATGTACACTGAACAATAATGTACCCAAACAATAAAATAAATTCCTTTTATTTCCCTGCCTTGTTGTTTATGTGTACATACAGAGGAGAATGTGAGAACAGCACACATTTCATCGTTACTGTGTGTTAGAGCATGGGAGAACAGTGGATACTTTTAATACAGCCCACACCCCTAATACTGTGTAACTATAACAAGTAGAGAACAGAAGAAAAAGATGTTCTTTCTTTACAACTGTCTGCATAGCTTATTCATATTGTGTAATGAATGAAAATAAATAGGCCTACTAGGCTCCTCTCTACTTTGACATTTAAGATTAGCTTGTTTGATCCACCTTCATACACATGTGACATTACTGTACAACTTGAGAAAGGTGAGTTGTTTTCTGCTCCAGCCTGCCTAAAAGAAAAGCGTTTTGGGATTAAATGGACTTTATTAGCTGCTGCAGTGCAGGATGAACTCAGAATAGACCCATTTCTCACCTTATTATTCTAAATCATGCAACGAAGAAGAAGAAATGCATAAAATCCTGGGACAAAATCTGTACAAATACTGTACAGCATGTAGTCTGATGAACAAGACTTGTGTTATAGCTGACTTGGGCAGTGAAAATTTTTAATTCATGTGGTCATAGTTGTCCACAACTCAAATCAGAATATAAGAAGAAATGTTTTATACCACCTCAAGAAGGCTTCCTATCAGAAAGGTAGGAAGGTATTTCAAATGTACAACTGCAGTACTTAAATCTAAGTAAAGTAATTTCCCTGACATTTTTGTGTTACTTTACTTTTAATAGACCATGTAAGAGGTTTTATACTTCCTGTGAGTATAATCCAATCAATCTTATTTTCATACTGTATATCCGTTGTGTAATTTGATAAATTGTGTTGTATGTCGTGCTCGCATCTCAGAGAAGACTCTGACTGCAACATGCGTCTTTGTAAAGAGAGAAACGGACAGAAAAAGTCTCTAACTCTGCCTGTCAGCTCGCTCTGCTCCGTTAAAACTGAATTTACCATACAGAATTGAATACGAGTGCACTCCAGATTTAGCTGCAGCCAGCTGACCGTGTGCTTCTCCCTATACCGCAGTTCTGTGTCCATGCATGCAGCAAACTGAAAGCACTGTCTGTCGGAGCGTCTACGTGAAAAGAGAAGGAAGACATTGCTGGTAGTATTGTCTTCAGAGTTGTTAAACACCTCAGCGCACTGAAGGAAGCCATCTGACTGTGTGAGGGGCAAGATCGTTGATGTCTGCAGGCAGAGTAGGAGCTCTCCTGTCTGACTGGTCCACCAATAGCAGAGAAGATGACCCCTTGAGACACAGCCCTCCTCATTTGCATAATGAGGCAGAAATGCATACAAAAATTTAAAAAGACAGGCAGAAATAAATACCATGGGTGAAAATAAATAAGGTAAATAAATACAAAGGAAGAATAAAACAGACAAAAATATTAAAACACCACATAAATAAATACATTAAAAAAATTAGTAATAAATAAAGTTGAATAAACAAATAAGGTAATTATAACAAAGGTGAATAAGTAAAGGCACTAATTAAAATATATACATTTATGTCTCCTTGTATAATTTAATTACTACCTACATTTATTTATTTACTTATTTTTTGTGTATTAATTGGATGCTTATTTATTTATTGAGCATTTATTTATTTCTGTATTTATTTGACTGTGTCAGGATCGGTCCTCCATACGGGGTGGGAGAGTTATCAAGCACGTAAAGTTTGGTTCAGATGTGAGCATGTACACTGAAGTTACAACAACTTCCTGTGTCATGGCGAAGACTTGATCTCTGACGCCACGCCACGGACACACCCATTGACGAAAACTCGCAAATAGCACAACTTTTCATCTTCAATGCCTTTAGAAGGCACAGCACAAATTTGAAGTCGGTCGGACTAAATCCCTAGGAGGAGTTCGTTAAAGTACGAAGTGTGTAAATCATCCAAAATTTGACGTAAAATTCAAAATGGCCGACTTCCTGTTGTTTAGGCATCGCTCCAAGAGGCTTTTTTGTGCGTCTGGACAAGATACACGTACCACAGAAAATTCGTGCACGTAGGTGAAACGTGCGGCGGGGGCTGCTTCGTTAAAAGTCACTTCCTGTTGCCAGCAGGTGGCGCTATGACTGTGTGAATGTCAGCATGTACATGTGTTCAGGGCGGGACTCTCATCCTACATGTACAGTTTGGTCCAGATGTGAGCATGTACACTGAAGTTACGACAACTTCCGTGTCATGGCGAAGAGCTGATCTTTGACGCCACGCCACGGACACGCCCATTGACGAAAACTTGCAAATAGCACAACTTTTCATCTTCAATGCCTTTAGAAGGCACAGCACAAATTTGAGGTCGGTCGGACTAAATCCCTAGGAGGAGTTCGTTAAAGTACGAAGTGTGTAAATCATCCAAAATTTGACGTAAAATTCAAAATGGCCGACTTCCTGTTGGTTTAGGCTATGGCTAAGGACTTTTTTGTGCGTCTGGACAAGATACACGTACCACAGAAAATTCGTGCACGTAGGTGAAACGTGCGGCGGGGGCTGCTTCGTTAAAAGTCACTTCCTGTTGCCAGCAGGTGGCGCTATGACTGTGGGTGAATGTCAGCATGTACATGTGTTCAGGGCGGGACTCTCATCCTACATGTACAGTTTGGTCCAGATGTGAGCATGTACACTGAAGTTACGACAACTTCCGTGTCATGGCGAAGAGTGATCTTTGACGCCACGCCACGGACACGCCCATTGACGAAAACTTGCAAATAGCACAACTTTTCATCTTCAATGCCTTTAGAAGGCACAGCACAAATTTGAGGTCGGTCGGACTAAATCCCTAGGAGGAGTTCGTTAAAGTACGAAGTGTGTAAATCATCCAAAATTTGACGTAAAATTCAAAATGGCCGACTTCCTGTTGTTTAGGCTATGGCTCCAAGAGATTTTTTGTGCGTCTGGACAAGATACACGTACCACAGAAAATTCGTGCACGTAGGTGAAACGCGGCGGGGGCTGCTTCGTTAAAGGTCACTTTCTTGCCAGCAGGTGGCGCTATGACTGGGTGAATGTCGGCATGTACATGTGTTCAGGGCGGGACTCTCATCCTACATGTACAGTTTGGTCCAGATGTGAGCATGTACACTGAAGTTACAACAACTTCCTGTTTCATGCGAATCATCGACGCCACGGACACGCCCATTGACGAAAACGCGCAAATAGCACAACTTTTCATCGTCAATGCCTTTAGAAGGCACAGCAGAAATTTGACGTCGATCCGACTAAATCCCTAGGAGGAGTTCGTTAAAGTACGAAGTGTGTAAATCATCCAAAAATGGCCATAAAATTCAAAATGGCCGACTTCCTGTTGACTTTAGGCTATGGGTTCTTGAGGCTTTTTTGTGCGTCTTGATACGATACATGTCCCCAGAAAATTTCGTACATGTAGGTTGAACGTGAACGAGGGGCTATAATTTCCAATTTTCTAGGTGGCGCTAGCGAGTCATTTTGCACGCCCATGTGCGAAACTTGTAGAATACGAAATTTTCACCGGTTCTGACATGTTTGCAAATTTTGGTGAGTTTTCGAGTATGTTTAGGCCATGTCATTTGGGCCTACTTTGCAGAAAAAAAAAAAAAAAAAAAAAAAAATAATAGCAATCAATAGGGAGCACGGTCTCCTAATTAAAGCTGCAAGCAGCGTTGGGCGGGCCCTCGCACTTGTAAGCGCGTCCGCGTGTGAGCCGGCCGAGTTGCATATTCTGGAGCTCTGCCGGTGCGGCTGTGAATTTCCTACGCGGTTCCGACGCCGCATGAATGTGCTATATGTCACTTCCTGTGTCCCCTATGTGGAGCTACATAGCACTTGCCGCTATGAATATAAATCGGTATTGCGTGTAGATGTCTGCGGGGTGGGAGAGTTATCAAGCACGTAAAGTTTGTTTCAGATGTGACATGTACACTGAACAATAATGTACCCAAACAATAAAATAAATTCCTTTTATATTTCCCTGCCTTGTTGTTTATGTGTACATACAGAGGAAGAATGTGAGAACAGCACACATTCATCGTTACTGTGTGTTAGAGCATGGGAGAACAGTGGATACTTTTAATACAGCCCAACCCCTAATACTGTGTAACTATAACAAGTAGAGAACAGAAGAAAAAGATGTTCTTTCTTTACAACTGTCTGCATAGCTTATTCATATTGTGTAATGAATGAAAATAAATAGG
Source organism: Micropterus salmoides (assembly GCF_014851395.1). NCBI lineage: Eukaryota > Metazoa > Chordata > Actinopteri > Centrarchiformes > Centrarchidae > Micropterus > Micropterus salmoides. The sequence continues at coordinate 9,916 of NW_024044225.1, forward strand.
CCTACTAGGCTCCTCTCTACTTGACATTTAAGATTAGCTTGTTTGATCCCTTCATACACATGTGACATTACTGTACAACTTGAGAAAGGTGAGTTGTTTTCTGCTCCAGCCTGCCTAAAAGAAAAGCGTTTTGGGGATTAAATGGACTTTATTAGCTGCTGCAGTGCAGGATGAACTCAGAATAGACCCATTTCTCACCTTATTATTCTAAATCATGCAACGAAGAAGAAGAAATGCATAAGAAATCCTGGGACAAAATCTGTCCACAAATATGTACAGCATGTAGTCTGATGACAAGACTTGTGTTATAGCTGACTTGGGCAGTGAAATGTTTTTTTAATTCATGTGGTCATAGTTGTCCACAACTCAAATCAGAATATAGAAGAAATGTTTTATACCACCTCAAGAAGGCTTCCTATCAGAAAGGTAGGAAGGTATTTCAAATGTACAACTGCAGTACTTAATCTAAGTAAAGTAATTTCCCTGACATTTTGTGTACTTTACTTTTAATAGACCATGTAAGAGGTTTTATACTTCCTGTGAGTATAATCCAATCAATCTTATTTCATACTGTATATCCGTTGTGTAATTTGATAAATTGTGTGTATGTCGTGCTCGCATCTCAGAGAAGACTCTGACTGCAACATGCGTCTTTGTAAAGAGAGAAACGGACAGAAAAAGTCTCTAACTCTGCCTGTCAGCTCGCTCTGCTCCGTTAAAACTGAATTTACCATACAGAATTGAATACGAGTGCACTCCAGATTTAGCTGCAGCCAGCTGACCGTGTGCTTCTCCCTATACCGCAGTTCTGTGTCCATGCATGCAGCAAACTGAAAGCACTGTCTGTCGGGATCTACGTGAAAAGAGAAGGAAGACATTGCTGGTAGTATTGTCTTCAGAGTTGTTAAACACCTCAGCGCACTGAAGGAAGCCATCTGACTGTGTGAGGGGCAAGATCGTTGATGTCTGCAGGCAGAGTAGGAGCTCTCCTGTCTGATGGTCCACCAATAGCAGAGAAGATGACCCCTTGAGACACAGCCCCTCCTCATTTGCATAATGAGGCAGAAATGCATACAAAATTTAAAAAAGACAGGCAGAAATAAATACATGGGTGAAAATAAATAAGGTAAATAAATACAAAGGAAGAATAAAAGACAAAAATATTAAAACACACACATAAATAAATACATTAAAAAAATTAGTAATAAATAAAGTTGAATAAAAAATAAGGTAATTATAACAAAGGTGAATAAGTAAAGGCACTAATTAAAATATATACATTTATGTCTCCTTGTATAATTTAATTACTACCTACATTTATTTATTTACTTATTTTTTTGTGTATTTAATTGGATGCTTATTTATTTATTGAGCATTTATTTATTTCTGTATTTATTTCTGACTGTGTCAGGATCGGTCCTCCATAGCGGGGTGGGAGAGTTATCAAGCACGTAAAGTTTGGTTCAGATGTGAGCATGTACACTGAAGTTACAACAACTTCCTGTGTCATGGCGAAGACTTGATCTCTGACGCCACGCCACGGACACCCATTGACGAAAACTCGCAAATAGCACAACTTTTCATCTTCAATGCCTTTAGAAGGCACAGCACAAATTTGAAGGTCGGTCGGACTAAATCCCTAGGAGGAGTTCGTTAAGTACGAAGTGTGTAAATCATCCAAAATTTGACGTAAAATTCAAAATGGCCGACTTCCTGTTGTTTAGGCATCGCTCCAAGGGCTTTTTTGTGCGTCTGGACAAGATACACGTACCACAGAAAATTCGTGCACGTAGGTAAACGTGCGGGGGGGCTGCTTCGTTAAAAGTCACTTCCTGTTGCCAGCAGGTGGCGCTATGACTGTGTGAATGTCAGCATGTACATGTGTTCAGGGCGGGACTCTCATCCTACATGTACAGTTTGGTCCAGATGTGAGCATGTACACTGAAGTTACGACAACTTCCGTGTCATGGCGAAGAGTGATCTTTGACGCCACGCCACGGACACGCCCATTGACGAAAACTTGCAAATAGCACAACTTTTCATCTTCAATGCCTTTAGAAGGCACAGCACAAATTTGAGGTCGGTCGGACTAAATCCCTAGGAGGAGTTCGTTAAAGTACGAAGTGTGTAAATCATCCAAAATTTGACGTAAAATTCAAAATGGCCGACTTCCTGTTGATTTTAGGCTATGGCTCCAAGAGGCTTTTTTGTGCGTCTGGACAAGATACACGTACCACAGAAAATTCGTGCACGTAGGTGAAACGTGCGGCGGGGGCTGCTTCGTTAAAGGTCACTTTCTGTTGCCAGCAGGTGGCGCTATGACTGTGGGTGAATGTCGGCATGTACATGTGTTCAGGGCGGGACTCTCATCCTAGATGTACAGTTTGGTCCAGATGTGAGCATGTACACTGAAGTTACAACAACTTCCTGTTTCATGCGAATCATCGACGCCACGGACACGCCCATTGACGAAAACGCGCAAATAGCACAACTTTTCATCGTCAATGCCTTTAGAAGGCACAGCAGAAATTGACGTCGATCGACTAAATCCCTAGGAGGAGTTCGTTAAAGTACGAAGTGTGTAAATCATCCAAAAATGGCCATAAAATTCAAAATGGCCGACTTCCTGTTGACTTTAGGCTATGGGTTCTTGAGGCTTTTTGTGCGTCTTGATGATACATGTCCCCAGAAAATTTCGTACATGTAGGTTGAACGTGAACGAGGGGCTAATTTTCCAATTTTCTAGGTGGCGCTAGCGAGTCATTTTGCCACGCCCATGTGCGAAACTTGTAGAATACGAAATTTTTCACCGGTTCTGACATGTTTGCAAATTTTGGTGAGTTTTCGAGTATGTTTAGGCCATGTTTGGGCCTACTTTGCAAAAAAAAAAAAAAAAAAAAAAAAAAAAAAATAATAAATTCAATAGGGACAAGGCCCAAATAATAATCCGAGCAATTCAATAGGGACCTCGCAGTCGTGCGCGGGCCCTAATTAAAGCTGCAAGCAGCGTGGGCGGGCCCTCGCACTTGTAAGCGCGTCCGCGCGTGAGCCGGCCGAGTTGCATATTCTGGAGCTCTGCCGGTGCGGCTGTGATTTCCTACGCGGTTCCGACGCGCATGAATGTGCTATATGTCACTTCCTGTGTCCCCTATGTGGAGCTACATAGCACTTGCCGCTATGAATATAAATCGGTATTGCGTGTAGATGTCTGCGGGGTGGGAGAGTTATCAAGCACGTAAAGTTTGTTTCAGATGTGACATGTACACTGAACAATAATGTACCCAAACAATAAAATAAATTCCTTTTATATTTCCCTGCCTTGTTGTTTATGTGTACATACAGAGGAAGAATGTGAGAACAGCACACATTTCATCGTTACTGTGTGTTAGAGCATGGGAGAACAGTGGATACTTTTAATACAGCCCACACCCTAATACTGTGTAACTATAACAAGTAGAGAACAGAAGAAAAAGATGTTCTTTCTTTACAACTGTCTGCATAGCTTATTCATATTGTGTAATGAATGAAAATAAATAGGCCTACTAGGCTCCTCTCTACTTTGACATTTAAGATTAGCTGTTTGATCCACCTTCATACACATGTGACATTACTGTACAACTTGAGAAAGGTGAGTTGTTTTCTGCTCCAGCCTGCCTAAAAGAAAAGCGTTTTTGGGATTAAATGGACTTTATTAGCTGCTGCAGTGCAGGATGAACTCAGAATAGACCCATTTCTCACCTTATTATTCTAAATCATGCAACGAAGAAGAAGAAATGCATAAGAAATCCTGGGACAAAATCTGTCCACAAATACTGTACAGCATGTAGTCTGATGACAAGACTTGTGTATAGCTGACTTGGGCAGTGAAATGTTTTTTTAATTCATGTGGTCATAGTTGTCCACAACTCAAATCAGAATATAAGAAGAAATGTTTTATACCACCTCAAGAAGGCTTCCTATCAGAAAGGTAGGAAGGTATTTCAAATGTACAACTGCAGTACTTAATCTAAGTAAAGTAATTTCCCTGACATTTGTGTTACTTTACTTTTAATAGACCATGTAAGGTTTTATACTTCCTGTGAGTATAATCCAATCAATCTTATTTTCATACTGTATATCCGTTGTGTAATTTGATAAATTGTGTTGTATGTCGTGCTCGCATCTCAGAGAAGACTCTGACTGCAACATGCGTCTTTGTAAAGAGAGAACGGACAGAAAAAGTCTCTAACTCTGCCTGTCAGCTCGCTCTGCTCCGTTAAAACTGAATTTACCATACAGAATTGAATACGAGTGCACTCCAGATTTAGCTGCAGCCAGCTGACCGTGTGCTTCTCCCTATACCGCAGTTCTGTGTCCATGCATGCAGCAAACTGAAAGCACTGTCTGTCGGAGCGTCTACGTGAAAAGAGAAGGAAGACATTGCTGGTAGTATTGTCTTCAGAGTTGTTAAACACCTCAGCGCACTGAAGGAAGCCATCTGACTGTGTGAGGGGCAAGATCGTTGATGTCTGCAGGCAGAGTAGGAGCTCCTGTCTGACTGGTCCACCAATAGCAGAGAAGATGACCCCTTGAGACACAGCCCCTCCTCATTTGCATAATGAGGCAGAAATGCATACAAAAATTTAAAAAAGACAGGCAGAAATAAATACCATGGGTGAAAATAAATAAGGTAAATAAATACAAAGGAAGAATAAAACAGACAAAAATATTAAAACACACACATAAATAAATACATTAAAAAAATTAGTAATAAATAAAGTTGAATAAACAAATAAGGTAATTATAACAAAGGTGAATAAGTAAAGGCACTAATTAAAATATATACATTTATGTCTCCTTGTATAATTTAATTACTACCTACATTTATTTATTTACTTATTTTTGTGTTTTAATTGGATGCTTATTTATTTATTGAGCATTTATTTATTCTGTATTTATTTCTGACTGTGTCAGGATCGGTCCTCCATACGGGGTGGGAGAGTTATCAAGCACGTAAAGTTTGGTTCAGATGTGAGCATGTACACTGAAGTTACAACAACTTCCTGTGTCATGGCGAAGACTTGATCTCTGACGCCACGCCACGGACACACCCATTGACGAAAACTCGCAAATAGCACAATTTTCATCTTCAATGCCTTTAGAAGGCACAGCACAAATTTGAAGTCGGTCGGACTAAATCCCTAGGAGGAGTTCGTTAAAGTACGAAGTGTGTAAATCATCCAAAATTTGACGTAAAATTCAAAATGGCCGACTTCCTGTTGATTTAGGGCTCCAAGAGGCTTTTTTGTGCGTCTGGACAAGATACACGTACCACAGAAAATTCGTGCACGTAGGTAAACGTGCGGCGGGGGCTGCTTCGTTAAAAGTCACTTCCTGTTGCCAGCAGGTGGCGCTATGACTGTGTGAATGTCAGCATGTACATGTGTTCAGGGCGGGACTCTCATCCTACATGTACAGTTTGGTCCAGATGTGAGCATGTACACTGAAGTTACGACAACTTCCGTGTCATGGCGAAGAGCTGATCTTTGACGCCACGCCACGGACACGCCCATTGACGAAAACTTGCAAATAGCACAACTTTTCATCTTCAATGCCTTTAGAAGGCACAGCACAAATTTGAGGTCGGTCGGACTAAATCCCTAGGAGGAGTTCGTTAAAGTACGAAGTGTGTAAATCATCCAAAATTTGACGTAAAATTCAAAATGGCCGACTTCCTGTTGATTTTAGGCATGGCTCCAAGAGCTTTTTTGTGCGTCTGGACAAGATACACGTACCACAGAAAATTCGTGCACGTAGGTGAAAACGTGCGGCGGGGGCTGCTTCGTTAAAGGTCACTTCTGTTGCCAGCAGGTGGCGCTATGACTGTGGGTGAATGTCGGCATGTACATGTGTTCAGGGCGGGACTCTCATCCTACATGTACAGTTTGGTCCAGATGTGAGCATGTACACTGAAGTTACAACAACTTCCTGTTTCATGGCGAATCATCGACGCCACGGACACGCCCATTGACGAAAACGCGCAAATAGCACAACTTTTCATCGTCAATGCCTTTAGAAGGCACAGCAGAAATTTGACGTCGATCCGACTAAATCCCTAGGAGGAGTTCGTTAAGTACGAAGTGTGTAAATCATCCAAAAATGGCCATAAAATTCAAAATGGCCGACTTCCTGTTGACTTTAGGCTATGGGTTCTTGAGGCTTTTTGTGCGTCTTGATACGATACATGTCCCCAGAAAATTTCGTACATGTAGGTTGAACGTGAACGAGGGGCTAATCATTTCCAATTTCTAGGTGGCGCTAGCGAGTCATTTTGCCACGCCCAGTGCGAAACTTGTAGAATACGAAATTTTTCACCGGTTCTGACATGTTTGCAAATTTTGGTGAGTTTTCGAGTATGTTTAGGCCATGTTTGGGCCTACTTTGCAGAAAAAAAAAAAAAAAAAAAAAAAAAAATAAAAAAATAATCCGAGCAATTCAATAGGGAACACGGTCGTGCTCGGGCCTGATAATCGAGCAATTCAATAGGGACCTCGCACGGTCGTGCTCGGGCCTAATTAAAGCTGCAAGCAGCGTTGGGCGGGCCCTCGCACTTGAGCGCGTCGCGTGAGCGGCCGAGTTGCATATTCTGGAGCTCTGCGGTGCGGCTGTGAATTTCCTACGCGGTTCGACGCCGCATGAATGTGCTATATGTCACTTCCTGTGCCCCTATGTGGAGCTACATAGCACTTGCCGCTATGAATATAAATCGGTATTGACGTGTAGATGTCTGCGGGGTGGGAGAGTTATCAAGCACGTAAAGTTTGTTTCAGATGTGAGCATGTACACTGAACAATAATGTACCCAAACAATAAAATAAATTCCTTTTATATTTCCCTGCCTTGTTGTTATGTGTACATACAGAGAATGTGAGAACAGCACACATTTCATCGTTACTGTGTGTTAGAGCATGGAGAACAGTGGATACTTTTAATACAGCCCACACCCCTAATACTGTGTAACTATAACAAGTAGAGAACAGAAGAAAAAGATGTTCTTTCTTTACAACTGTCTGCATAGCTTATTCATATTGTGTAATGAATGAAAATAAATAGGCCTACTAGGCTCTCTACTTTGACATTTAAGATTAGCTTGTTTGATCCACCTTCATACACATGTGACATTACTGTACAACTTGAGAAAGGTGAGTTGTTTTCTGCCCAGCCTGCCTAAAAGAAAAGCGTTTTTGGGATTAAATGGACTTATTAGCTGCTGCAGTGCAGGATGAACTCAGAATAGACCCATTTCTCACCTTATTATTCTAAATCATGCAACGAAGAAGAAGAAATGCATAATAAATCCTGGGACAAAATCTGTCCACAAATACTGTACAGCATGTAGTCTGATGAACAAGACTTGTTATAGCTGACTTGGGCAGTGAAATGTTTTTTTAATTCATGTGGTCATAGTTGTCCACAACTCAAATCAGAATATAAGAAGAAATGTTTTATACCACCTCAAGAAGGCTTCCTATCAGAAAGGTAGGAAGGTATTTCAAATGTACAACTGCAGTACTTAAATCTAAGTAAAGTTTTCCTGACATTTTTGTGTTACTTTACTTTTAATAGACCCATGTAAGAGGTTTTATACTTCCTGTGAGTATAATCCAATCAATCTTATTTTCATACTGTATATCCGTGTGTAATTTGATAAATTGTGTTGTATGTCGTGCTCGCATCTCAGAGAAGACTCTGACTGCAACATGCGTCTTTGTAAAGAGAGAAACGGACAGAAAAAGTCTCTAACTCTGCCTGTCAGCTCGCTCTGCTCCGTTAAAACTGAATTTACCATACAGAATTGAATACGAGTGCACTCCAGATTTAGCTGCAGCCAGCTGACCGTGTGCTTCTCCCTATACCGCAGTTCTGTGTCCATGCATGCAGCAAACTGAAAGCACTGTCTGTCGGTGCTTCTACGTGAAAAGAGAAGGAAGACATTGCTGGTAGTATTGTCTTCAGAGTTGTTAAACACCTCAGCGCACTGAAGGAAGCCATCTGACTGTGTGAGGGGCAAGATCGTTGATGTCTGCAGGCAGAGTAGGAGCTCTCCTGTCTGACTGGTCCACCAATAGCAGAGAAGATGACCCCTTGAGACACAGCCCCTCCTCATTTGCATAATGAGGCAGAAATGCATACAAAAATTTAAAAAAGACAGGCAGAAATAAATACCATGGGTGAAAATAAATAAGGTAAATAAATACAAAGGAAGAATAAACAGACAAAAATATTAAAACACACATAAATAAATACATTAAAAAAATTAGTAATAAATAAAGTTGAATAAAAAATAAGGTAATTATAACAAAGGTGAATAAGTAAAGGCACTAATTAAAATATACATTTATGTCTCCTTGTATAATTTAATTACTACCTACATTTATTTATTTACTTTATTTTTTTGTGTATTTAATTGGATGCTTATTTATTTATTGAGCATTTATTTATTTCTGTATTTATTTCTGACTGTGTCAGGATCGGTCCTCCATAACGGGGTGGGAGAGTTATCAAGCACGTAAAGTTTGGTTCAGATGTGAGCATGTACACTGAAGTTACAACAACTTCCTGTGTCATGGCGAAGACTTGATCTCTGACGCCACGCCACGGACACCCCATTGACGAAAACTCGCAAATAGCACAACTTTTCATCTTCAATGCCTTTAGAAGGCACAGCACAAATTTGAAGTCGGTCGGACTAAATCCCTAGGAGGAGTTCGTTAAAGTACGAAGTGTGTAAATCATCCAAAATTTGACGTAAAATTCAAAATGGCCGACTTCCTGTTGATTTAGGGCATCGCTCCAAGAGGCTTTTTTGTGCGTCTGGACAAGATACACGTACCACAGAAAATTCGTGCACGTAGGTGAAACGTGCGGCGGGGGCTGCTTCGTTAAAAGTCACTTCCTGTTGCCAGCAGGTGGCGCTATGACTGTGTGAATGTCAGCATGTACATGTGTTCAGGGCGGGACTCTCATCCTACATGTACAGTTTGGTCCAGATGTGAGCATGTACACTGAAGTTACGACAACTTCCGTGTCATGGCGAAGAGTTGATCTTTGACGCCACGCCACGGACACGCCATTGACGAAAACTTGCAAATAGCACAACTTTTCATCTTCAATGCCTTTAGAAGGCACAGCACAAATTTGAGGTCGGTCGGACTAAATCCCTAGGAGGAGTTCGTTAAAGTACGAAGTGTGTAAATCATCCAAAATTTGACGTAAAATTCAAAATGGCCGACTTCCTGTTGATTTTAGGCTATGCTCCAAGAGGCTTTTTTGTGCGTCTGGACAAGATACACGTACCACAGAAAATTCGTGCACGTAGGTAAACGTGCGGCGGGGGCTGCTTCGTTAAAGTCACTTCCTGTTGCCAGCAGGTGGCGCTATGACTGTGGGTGAATGTCAGCATGTACATGTGTTCAGGCGGGACTCTCATCCTACATGTACAGTTTGGTCCAGATGTGAGCATGTACACTGAAGTTACGACAACTTCCGTGTCATGGCGAAGAGTGATCTTTGACGCCACGCCACGGACACGCCCATTGACGAAAACTTGCAAATAGCACAACTTTTCATCTTCAATGCCTTTAGAAGGCACAGCACAAATTTGAGTCGGTCGGACTAAATCCCTAGGAGGAGTTCGTTAAAGTACGAAGTGTGTAAATCATCCAAAATTTGACGTAAAATTCAAAATGGCCGACTTCCTGTTGATTTAGGCTATGGCTCCAAGAGGCTTTTTTGTGCGTCTGGACAAGATACACGTACCACAGAAAATTCGTGCACGTAGGTGAAACGTGCGGCGGGGGCTGCTTCGTTAAAGGTCACTTTCTGTTGCCAGCAGGTGGCGCTATGACTGTGGGTGAATGTCGGCATGTACATGTGTTCAGGGCGGGACTCTCATCCTACATGTACAGTTTGGTCCAGATGTGAGCATGTACACTGAAGTTACAACAACTTCCTGTTTCATTGCGAATCATCGACGCCACGGACACGCCCATTGACGAAAACTCGCAAATAGCACAACTTTTCATCGTCAATGCCTTTAGAAGGCACAGCAGAAATTTGACGTCGATCCGACTAAATCCCTAGGAGGAGTTCGTTAAAGTACGAAGTGTGTAAATCATCCAAAAATGGCCATAAAATTCAAAATGGCCGACTTCCTGTTGACTTTAGGCTATGGGTTCTTGAGGCTTTTTTGTGCGTCTTGATACGATACATGTCCCCAGAAAATTTCGTACATGTAGGTTGAACGTGAACGAGGGGCTAATCATTTCCAATTTTCAGGTGGCGCTAGCGAGTCATTTTGCCACGCCCATGTGCGAAACTTGTAGAATACGAAATTTTTCACCGGTTCTGACATGTTTGCAAATTTTGGTGAGTTTTCGAGTATGTTTAGGCCATGTCATTTGGGCCTACTTTGCAGAAAAAAAAAAAAAAAAAAAAATATCCGAGCAATTCAATAGGGACCTCGCAGGTCGTGCTCGGGCCCTAATAAATAAAATATCCGAGCAATTCAATAGGGACCTCGCACGGTCGTGCTCGGGCCCTAATAATCCGAGCAATTCAATAGGGACCTCGCACGGTCGTGCTCGGGCCCTAAATAATCCGAGCAATTTCAATAGGGACCTCGCACAGTCGTGCTCGGGCCCTAATAAAAAAAAATATAATCCGAGCAAATTCAATAGGGACCTCGCACGGTCGTGCTCGGGCCCTAAAAATAATCCGAGCAAATTCAATAGGGACCTCGCACGGTCGTGCTCGGGCCCTAATAAATAAATGTAGGTAGTAATTAAATTATACAAGGAGACATAAATGTATATATTTTAATTAGTGCCTTTACTTATTCACCTTTGTTATAATTACCTTATTTGTTTATTCAACTTTATTTATTACAAATTTTTTTAATGTATTTATTATGTGTGTTTTTAATATTTTTGTCTGTTTTATTCTTCCTTTGTATTTATTTACCTTATTTATTTTCACCCATGGTATTTATTTCTGCCTGTCTTTTAAATTTTTGTATGCATTTCTGCCTCATTATGCAAATGAGGAGGGGCTGTGTCTCAAGGGGTCATCTTCTCTGCTATTGGTGGACCAGTCAGACAGGAGAGCTCCTACTCTGCCTGCAGACATCAACGATCTTGACCCTCACACAGTCAGATGGCTTCCTTCAGTGCGCTGAGGTGTTTAACAACTTGAAGACAATACTACCAGCAATGTCTTCCTTCTCTTTTCACGTAGACGCTCGACAGACAGTGCTTTCAGTTTGCTGCATGCATGGACACAGAACTGCGGTATAGGGAGAAGCACACGGTCAGCTGGCTGCAGCTAAATCTGGAGTGCACTCGTATTCAATTCTGTATGGTAAATTCAGTTTTAACGGAGCAGAGCGAGCTGACAGGCAGAGTTAGAGACTTTTCTGTCTGTTTCTCTCTTTACAAAGACGCATGTTGCAGTCAGAGTCTTCTCTGAGATGCGAGCACGACATACAACACAATTTATCAAATTACACAACGGATATACAGTATGAAAATAAGATTGATTGGATTATACTCACAGGAAGTATAAAACCTCTTACATGGGTCTATTAAAAGTAAAGTAACACAAAAATGTCAGGGAAATTACTTTACTTAGATTTAAGTACTGCAGTTGTACATTTGAAATACCTTCCTACCTTTCTGATAGGAAGCCTTCTTGAGGTGGTATAAAACATTTCTCTTATATTCTGATTTGAGTTGTGGACAACTATGACCACATGAATTAAAAAAATTAAACATTTCACTGCCCAAGTCAGCTATAACACAAGTCTTGATCATCAGACTACATGCTGTACAGTATTTGTGGACAGATTTGTCCCAGGATTTATTATGCATTTCTTCTTCTTCGTTGCATGATTTAGAATAATAAGGTGAGAAATGGGTCTATTCTGAGTTCATCCTGCACTGCAGCAGCTAATAAAGTCCATTTAATCCCCAAAACGCTTTTCTTTTAGGCAGGCTGGAGCAGAAAACAACTCACCTTTCTCAAGTTGTACAGTAATGTCACATGTGTATGAAGGTGGATCAAAAGAGCTAATCTTAAATGTCAAAGTAGAGAGGAGCCTAGTAGGCCTATTTATTTTCATTCATTACACATATGAATAAGCTATGCAGACAGTTGTAAAGAAAGAACATCTTTTTCTTCTGTTCTCTACTTGTTATAGTTACACAGTATTAGGGGTGTGGGCTGTATTAAAAGTATCCACTGTTCTCCCATGCTCTAACACACAGTAACGATGAAATGTGTGCTGTTCTCACATTCTTCCTCTGTATGTACACATAAACAACAAGGCAGGGAAATATAAAAGGAATTATTTTATTGTTTGGGTACATTATTGTTCAGTGTACATGTTCACATCTGAAACAAACTTTACGTGCGTGATAACTCTCCCACCCCGCAGACATCTACACGTCAATACCGATTTATATTCATAGCGGCAAGTGCTATGTAGCTCCACATAGGGGACACAGGAAGTGACATACAGCACATTCATGCGGCGTCGGAACCGCGTAGGAAATTCACAGCCGCACCGGCAGAGCTCCAGAATGTGCTACTCGGCCGGCTCACGCGCGGACGCGCTTACAAGTGCGAGGGCCCGCCCAACGCTGCTTGCAGCTTTAATTTTAATTATTATTCAAAAAGGGCATTTTGCCAGATATTTTTAATGCATTAATAATGCATTATTCTCATACTGAATGGTTTCATAAAGCAGCTTCCCAAGATATTAGTAGTGGCTCTTGGAGTATACTAGTAATAAATTACTAATACACTGAAATGCTAATACAAATGTTCAGGGAACACATTTAAAATATATTTAAACTGTTCTTCAAGTATAGCACAAAAGAGTATTTTAAGTTAAATTTAAAAAAGTACATTTAAATTACAGTAAAGGTACTTAAAATAGGACCATTTTAACACAATTAACTATATTAAAATATATTGCAATTATCTTAAAATTGACTTTCTAAAATAACACTTAACATACTTTAAGCTGTTCCAAAATAACACATTTAATATACAGTTAGTATAGTACAATTAAAATATGATAAGTGCATCCAAAAAAAGAGCTTTCTTTTCTCTCCTGTCTCTTTTCTTGAAACAATTCTTTCTGCTCAAAAGTTGCTCCTTAGATAGTAAACGTTGCCAACCCCAGCTCTTAACTCTGTCCTCACACTCAAACAGACGCTGCTTGCTCTTACGTTGCTTTGCGTCTGCTCAGACGGTGAGCTTGCACTCAGATATGTTGTTGCTTTCACAGATTTCCTGCCTCCAGCTTAACCCTTCTAGCCTCAGGCTGCTTCTGGGTTCTCGTGAAACATTTGCTCTCAGATTTCTGCTCTGCTCTCAGACTTCCTGTGTAATAATCCTCTCAAATTCCCCCAGCCAATAGAATGCCAGGTGTAGTATTGACCAATAAAATGATCCATGTCTCATTGCAGGCAAATCATAAGCATTGTCTAGAATGGCCGCGATCAGCAAATATAGCCTTTTTATATAAATAACTGTAGTATATTGCTTTATTTTATTTATTTTATGTTACCATATTTTAATATAGCCTAATTTGTTCTGTTAAGCATCATGGAAATTACAACAAACTTTATTTTTGATAGACCTCAAACTACCTCGAACTTCAAAGGGAATAAGGTGAAAAGTGAAGGTAAAAATCAGGGGTTTATGCATAGGGTCTGCTAGTATGACTGGTCTGTTTTTGCTCATTCTTTAGATTTTACAAGTTATTAAACCACCCTGATTAACCTCCCATAAGTAGCTGTTTGATCAAGACAACCCTTTTGTACACTGTACATTACATGTCCAGCACCAGGGGCGTTTTTAGGATCTTGAAACACTGGGGGCTTAGCCCAGCCCATAAAACTTATCTTAAAATATCTTCACATAATAATTGACACCCTAACCCAAAGTTAAGTCTGTAAAGCAGTAAAGCAACAGTAAACATCCTCTACTTATATGGCACAACAAAATTCACAACACTATTAACTGTCTCATTTTGATGTTGTTAAATTGTAAAACTGTGGTAATATGTACCGGGGGATTTAATTTCCTGCATTTTTGCACCAATTTCTGCCTTTTCTGCATCAATTTATTGTGGAAATTATTTATGTAAAGGGACACACACAATTCAGGTAGCAGCAGGTGGCTGAATCTTTGTGAGCCGTTTTCACTGATTGCTTTTAAATGACTTGAAGGCTGGCAATTCTGTCTCAGATGTACTCGGTTGATCGTCTTTTTGCTGAATTGTGGTGAATATTTGAGAACATTTTGATATTTTATGACCATGTAACTGATTATTTATTTCCATCTTAAATGTGCAATTGTACTACTGCCTGCCTTGGCCAGGACACTTGGAAAAAGAGTTTTTCTGGTTTAATAAAGGTATAATAAAATAATTTAAAATCTAAAACTGTAACAGAATATAATGCAGAGCAGCTGTCAGGCATTCTGGGTTGCTTTCAGATATGTTTCTCCTGTAGATCAACACTGCTGAATCAACACACATGCAGGCGTGACTGATGGAGTTAACCTCTTTAAGTGCATGTGGCACCTTTGTACCTCATCAATAATAAATTAAATCATTTTAATTCAGTTATAAACTCCTGGACTTTAATAGCTCCTGTATTTGAGCAGGTTTTCTGCTCATGTTCAAAGTTCTGCACATTCAATTCAATTCAATTTTATTTATATAGCGCCAAATCACAACAACTTATCTCACAGTTTTTCATAAAAGAGCAGGTCTAGACCGTACTCTATGATGTTAGTTACAGAAGCCCAACAATTCCCACCAAGAGCAAGCACTAGGTGACAGAGGCAAGGAAAAACTTCCTTTTAAGAGGCAGAAACCTCGAGCAGAACCATGTGCCTCGACCAGTTGGGGTGAAGGGGTGAAGGGGGGGGGGCAAAAGAGGAACAGAGAGAAAGAGAGAGGGATGGAAGGAGAGAGAGAAGGGAAGGAGGCAGCCTACACAATATACACACAGAGGTACAGACAGTAAAATTGATGATGCTATAGACTAAATGAAAAATGGTACAGATATTTATAGTAGTGTTAATGGTAACAGTCGTAATGTTAATGATTATAATAACAATAGGACTAGTAACAATAGTCGTTGCAGCAGAGGGTGTCGAGCAGGAACACAGGGGCAGCAGGTGACCCGCAGCCACAGATCCAGACTCCACAGCTCCAGAGCCAGAAAACCTGCAGGAAGTGATAGGAGGAGAGAGGAGAGTGACGAGAAAGCACAAGACTACCAGAAAGGGGAGAAGTTGTGTTAGTAACATGCAATAATGGGATGAGGTTGCATACAGAGGGAGAGAAAGTAGAGGAGAGAGGAGCTCAGTGCATCATGGGAAATCCCCCGGCAGTCTAGGCCTATAGCAGCATAACTAAGGGATGGTTCAGGACTGCCTGAGCCAGCCCTAACTATAAGCTTTATCAAAGAGGAAAGTCTTAAGCCTACTCTTAAATGTGGAGATGGTGTCTGCCTCCTGAACCCAAACTGGAACCTGGTTCCACAGGAGAGGAGCTTGATAGCTGAACGCTCTGGCTCCTAGTCTACTTTTGGAGACTCTAGGAACCACAAGTAACCCTGCATTCTGGGAGCGCAGTGCTCTGGTGGGGTAGTAAGGTACTATGAGCTCTTTAAGATAAGATGGTGCCTGACCATTAAGAGCTTTGTAGGTAAGAAGAATGATTTTAAATTCTATTCTGGATTTTACTGGAAGCCAATGCAAAGAAGCTAAGACAGGAGAAATATGATCTCTTTTCCTGGTTCCTGTCAGAACACGTGCTGCAGCATTCTGGATTAGCTGAAGAGTCTTAATGGACTTTTTCGAGCAGCCTGATAATAAGGAATTGCAGTAATCCAGCCTAGAAGTAACAAATGCATGGACTAATTTTTCTGCATCATTTTTAGACAGGATGTTCCTGATTTTCACAATATTACGTAGGTGAAAAAAGGCGGTCCTTGAGACTTAAACGACATGTCCTGATCAAAGATAAGTCCAAGATTCCTCACAGTGGTGCTGGAGGCCAGGGCGATGCCATCAAGGGAAACTATATCTTTAGATAATGCGTCACGGAGGTGCTTAGGCCCCAGAACAATAACTTCAGTGATTTTAACTTTAGATATAGGTCTAAAGTTGGCTAAAACATCCAGATCAAGTTTGGGCTTTTTCAGAAGAGGTTTAATTACAGCTACTTTAAAGTACTGTGGTACATAGCCTGTTGATAAAGATAGATTGATCATATCTAGTATGTGACTCTATGTCAGCCTGGCTATAGTGCTAAAAAGAAACCTGGGGTTGTTCCTATTTTCCTCGATTAATGACGAGTAGTACGCTGCTCTGGCAATACGGAGGGCCTTCCTATAAGTTTTAAGACTATCTTGCCAAATTAAACGAGAATTTTCCACTTTGGTAGAACGCCAATTCCTCTCAAGTTTCCGCGATATTTGCTTTAATTTGTGAGTTTCAGTATTATACCATGGAGCTAACCGTCTTTGTTTTAGTATTTTCTTTTTTAGAGGGGCTACAGAGTCCAGTGTCATTCGCAGCAAGCCTGCAGCACTATCAACAAGATGATCAATTTGGGAGGAGGAGTCCTCCGTTACCTTGTGACTAGATAATGTATTTAGAGCTGATGGAATCGCATCCTTAAATTTAGCTACAGCACTATCAGACATCTTGTATAAAAGATTTTGCCCAATGGCGTGTAGTTCAGCAATACCAACTCAAAAGTTATCAAACAGTGGTCAGATAAAGAGGAATTCTGTGGGAACACTATTAAATGTTCAATTTCAATACCATACACCAAAACAAGGTCGAGGGTCTGGTTAAAACAGTGAGTCGGTTCATGAACACTCTGAGAGAAGCCAATGGAATCTAATAGAGAGATAAACGCAGTACTGAAGCTGTCATTCTCAACGTCCACATGAATATTAAAATCCCCTACAATAATAACTTTGTCCGTTTTAAGGACTAAAGTTGACAAAAACTCTGCGCAAATTCAAATACCGGAGACTAGCTAGCTACAGTAGCTAAAGACTGATCTACCAAGGTGCGGAGCCGGACTTCTAAATCGCTGAGCCTCGCCTCCATGTCTAAAAATAAACTACACTTACCGTACCATTACCGCTAAAGGAGGCAGAGGATAAGAGAAGGAAAAGCCATTTGCTAACGGCTAAGCTAAAGTACAGTAGCGTTGGTAAAAAAAACTTTTGAACAACTATGAGATTGAACAGCAGTCCCTAAAAGATGGAAAGAACTGTGAGTGCTTAGGCAAAGTTACTGTAAGAATAAGTGTTTAGCGGACAGTTGGCCGCTGTAATCTAACAAATTTAACTGGTATTTAGCGAGAGCAGCACAACACGCTACCAACACACAAGCACCGGAAACGGAAATGAGTTGACACGCTTACCGCAGTATGTCAGCACGTCAGCCCGTCTTGTAAAACTGTCAATATTTTAAATCTACACAGCTGATTTCTCACCTCAAAATTTCTCAGAAGTGGATTTAGTGATGAAATTCCATAGGAGACTCTAAAATATAAAACTTATTGTTGCTGGCCTTTGTCTGGTGCAACCAATGATGATGCAGTGAATAGTGACGATTCTCTCTGACCAAAAGCAGGTACAGGTATAACATTTCTACAATGGAAAACCAAACAAAGGCGAGTCAAGCCAAGTCGAGCTGTTACTGTTGTTGTGAATTGTTTTTTGAGCATTATAGCCTAAATTGTTATCATTTATTACTAGAGCAATGGTGGTCTACATTGTCATCATTTAAAGTGTTATTTTATAGTGTAAAGTTTAACTACTGAGTGTTTAACTACTGAGTGTTTAATGAGTGAGTTCAAACTCATATTTTATTCTTATACGCTGTGTGTTTTATCATATATTATTCTTATTCTCTGTGAACGTGTGCTTTTTAATGTGCCTACATGAGCAGAGAAGCTGCTCAGGCCGCGCAGGCAAAACCTAGCCAACGGTAACCGACTCAATAGAAGCAAGGCACCTGCAGTAAGTCACGTACGCCAGGGCTGAGATCATCGCGAACTGAAGCCAAGAATGAGATCATGACATGTTGTGATTTATGGCGCCTGGTACGGCTAGGTACTGCATGAAACCAAGCTCTGCGCTGCCGAAAGAAAACTTGTATGAGACAAAGCACTCTCATGGTTGGCGTTGTTAAATCATGTATTTGTTCATTGAATCACGTTATATATGTTATTCCTTATTAATTCTTTTAAAAAATACGATTGTAAGTGTTTAAGTTTTAATGGTGTCAAACTATGCCTGTATAACTTTTAAAAAAATACGGTGGGACTGAAGTTGAAACATATTGGTGGATTTCTAATCCAGTAATGTAAAAAATATAAAGAGAGATAAATGGTAACAATTAAAGCTGCAAGCAGCGTTGGGCGGGCCCTCGCACTTGTAAGCGCGTCCGCGTGTGAGCCGGCCGAGTTGCATATTCTGGAGCTCTGCCGATGCGGCTGTGAACTTGTTACGCGGTTATGACGCCGCATGAAGGTGTTATATGTCACTTCTTGTGTCCCCTATGTGGAGCTACATAGCACTTGCCGCTATGAATATAAATCGGTAGTGGTGTGTAGATGTCTGCGGGGTGGGACAGTTAACAAGCACGTAAAGTTTGTTTCAGATGTGAGCATGTACACTGAACAATAATGTACCCAAACAATAAAATAAATTCCTTTTATATTTCTCTGCCTTGTTGTTTATGTGTAAATACAGAGGAAGAATGTGAGAACAGCACACATTTCATCGTTACTGTGTGTTAGAGCATGGGAGAACAGTGGATACTTTTAATACAGCCCACACCCCTAATACTGTGTAACTATAACAAGTAGAGAACAGAAGAAAAAGATGTTCTTTCTTTACAACTGTCTGCATAGCTTATTCATATTGTGTAATGAATGAAAATAAATAGGCCTACTAGGCTCCTCTCTACTTTGACATTTAAGATTAGCTTGTTTGATCCACCTTCATACACATGTGACATTACTGTACAACTTGAGAAAGGTGAGTTGTTTTCTGCTCCAGCCTGCCTAAAAGAAAAGCGTTTTGGGATTAAATGGACTTTATTAGCTGCTGCAGTGCAGGATGAACTCAGAATAGACCCATTTCTCACCTTATTATTCTAAATCATGCAACGAAGAAGAAGAAATGCATAATAAATCCTGGGACAAAATCTGTCACAAATACTGTACAGCATGTAGTCTGATGAACAAGACTTGTGTTATAGCTGACTTGGGCAGTGAAATGTTTTTTTAATTCATGTGGTCATAGTTGTCCACAACTCAAATCAGAATATAAGAAAAATGTTTTATACCACCTCAAGAAGGCTTCCTATCAGAAAGGTAGGAAGGTATTTCAAATGTACAACTGCAGTACTTAAATCTAAGTAATTTCCCTGACATTTTTGTGTTACTTTACTTTTAATAGACCCATGTAAGAGGTTTTATACTTCCTGTGAGTATAATCCAATCAATCTTATTTTCATACTGTATATCCGTTGTGTAATTTGATAAATTGTGTTGTATGTCGTGCTCGCATCTCAGAGAAGACTCTGACTGCAACATGCGTCTTTGTAAAGAGAGAAACGGACAGAAAAAGTCTCTAACTCTGCCTGTCAGCTCGCTCTGCTCCGTTAAAACTGAATTTACCATACAGAATTGAATACGAGTGCACTCCAGATTTAGCTGCAGCCAGCTGACCGTGTGCTTCTCCCTATACCGCAGTTCTGTGTCCATGCATGCAGCAAACTGAAAGCACTGTCTGTCGGAGCGTCTACGTGAAAAGAGAAGGAAGACATGCTGGTAGTGTCTTCAGAGTTGTTAAACACCTCAGCGCACTGAAGGAAGCCATCTGACTGTGTGAGGGGCAAGATCGTTGATGTCTGCAGGCAGAGTAGGAGCTCTCCTGTCTGACTGGTCCACCAATAGCAGAGAAGATGACCCCTTGAGACACAGCCCCTCCTCATTTGCATAATGAGGCAGAAATGCATACAAAAATTTAAAAAGACAGGCAGAAATAAATACCATGGGTGAAAATAAATAAGGTAAAAAATACAAAGGAAGAATAAAACAGACAAAAATATTAAAACACACACATAAATAAATACATTAAAAAATTAGTAATAAATAAAGTTGAATAAACAAATAAATAAGGTAATTATAACAAAGGTGAATAAGTAAAGGCACTAATTAAAATATACATTTATGTCTCCTTGTATAATTTAATTACTACCTACATTTATTTATTTACTTATTTTTTTGTGTATTTAATTGGATGCTTATTTATTTATTGAGCATTTATTTATTTCTGTATTTATTTCTGACTGTGTCAGGATCGGTCCTCCATAGCGGGGTGGGAGAGTTATCAAGCACGTAAAGTTTGGTTCAGATGTGAGCATGTACACTGAAGTTACAACAACTTCCTGTGTCATGGCG
The DNA here is from genome assembly GCF_014851395.1 of Micropterus salmoides. Lineage (NCBI taxonomy): Eukaryota > Metazoa > Chordata > Actinopteri > Centrarchiformes > Centrarchidae > Micropterus > Micropterus salmoides. The sequence continues at coordinate 30,472 of NW_024044225.1, forward strand.
AAGACTTGATCTCTGACGCCACGCCACGGACACACCCATTGACGAAAACTCGCAAATAGCACAACTTTTCATCTTCAATGCCTTTAGAAGGCACAGCACAAATTTGAAGTCGGTCGGACTAAATCCCTAGGAGGAGTTCGTTAAAGTACGAAGTGTGTAAATCATCCAAAATTTGACGTAAAATTCAAAATGGCCGACTTCCTGTTGATTTTAGGGCATCGCTCCAAGAGGCTTTTTTGTGCGTCTGGACAAGATACACGTACCACAGAAAATTCGTGCACGTAGGTAAAACGTGCGGCGGGGGCTGCTTCGTTAAAAGTCACTTCCTGTTGCCAGCAGGTGGCGCTATGACTGTCTGTGAATGTCAGCATGTACATGTGTTCAGGGCGGGACTCTCATCCTACATGTACAGTTTGGTCCAGATGTGAGCATGTACACTGAAGTTACGACAACTTCCGTGTCATGGCGAAGAGCTGATCTTTGACGCCACGCCACGGACACGCCCATTGACGAAAACTTGCAAATAGCACAACTTTTCATCTTCAATGCCTTTAGAAGGCACAGCACAAATTTGAGGTCGGTCGGACTAAATCCCTAGGAGGAGTTCGTTAAAGTACGAAGTGTGTAAATCATCCAAAATTTGACGTAAAATTCAAAATGGCCGACTTCCTGTTGGGTTTAGGCTATGGCTCCAAGAGACTTTTTTGTGCGTCTGGACAAGATACACGTACCACAGAAAATTCGTGCACGTAGGTGAAACGTGCGGCGGGGGCTGCTTCGTTAAAGGTCACTTTCTGTTGCCAGCAGGTGGCGCTATGACTGTGGGTGAATGTCGGCATGTACATGTGTTCAGGGCGGGACTCTCATCCTACATGTACAGTTTGGTCCAGATGTGAGCATGTACACTGAAGTTACAACAACTTCCTGTTTCATTGCGAATCATCGACGCCACGGACACGCCCATTGACGAAAACGCGCAAATAGCACAACTTTTCATCGTCAATGCCTTTAGAAGGCACAGCAGAAATTTGAGGTCGATCCGACTAAATCCCTAGGAGGAGTTCGTTAAAGTACGAAGTATGTAAATCATCCAAAAATGGCCATAAAATTCAAAATGGCCGACTTCCTGTTGACTTTAGGCTATGGGTTCTTGAGGCTTTTTTGTGCGTCTTGATACGATACATGTCCCCAGAAAATTTCGTACATATAGGTTGAACGTGAACGAGGGGCTAATCATTTCCAATTTTCTAGGTGGCGCTAGCGAGTCATTTTGCCACGCCCATGTGCGAAACTTGTAGAATACGAAATTTTTCACCGGTTCTGACATGTTTGCAAATTTTGGTGAGTTTTCGAGTGTGTTTAGGCCATGTCATTTGGGCCTACTTTGCAGAAAAAAAAAAAAAAAAAAAAAATAAAAAAAAAAAAAATAATCTGAGCAATTTCAATAGGGACCTCGCACGGTCGTGCTCGGGCCCTAATAATCCGAGCAGATTCAATAGGGACCTCGCACGGTCGTGCTCGGGCCCTAATAATCCGAGCAATTTCAATAGGGACCTCGCACGGTCGTGCTCGGGCCCTAATAAGTAAAGGCACTAATTAAATTAAAGCTGCAAGCAGCGTTGGGCGGGCCCTCGCACTTGTAAGCGCATCCGCGCGTGAGCCGGCCGAGTTGCACATTCTGGAGTTCTGACGGTGCGGCTGTGAATTTCCTACGCGGTTCCGACGCCGCATGAATGTGCTATATGTCACTTCCTGTGTCCCCTATGTGGAGCTACATAGCACTTGCCGCTATGAATATAAATCGGTATTGGTGTGTAGATGTCTGCGGGGTGGGAGAGTTATCAAGCACGTAAAGTTTGTTTCAGATGTGAGCATGTACACTGAACAATAATGTACCCAAACAATAAAATAAATTCCTTTTATATTTCCCTGCCTTGTTGTTTATGTGTACATACAGAGGAAGAATGTGAGAACAGCACACATTTCATCGTTACTGTGTGTTAGAGCATGGGAGAACAGTGGATACTTTTAATACAGCCCACACCCCTAATACTGTGTAACTATAACAAGTAGAGAACAGAAGAAAAAGATGTTCTTTCTTTACAACTGTCTGCATAGCTTATTCATATTGTGTAATGAATGAAAATAAATAGGCCTACTAGGCTCCTCTCTACTTTGACATTTAAGATTAGCTTGTTTGATCCACCTTCATACACATGTGACATTACTGTACAACTTGAGAAAGGTGAGTTGTTTTCTGCTCCAGCCTGCCTAAAAGAAAAGCGTTTTTGGGATTAAATGGACTTTATTAGCTGCTGCAGTGCAGGATGAACTCAGAATAGACCCATTTCTCACCTTATTATTCTAAATCATGCAACGAAGAAGAAGAAATGCATAATAAATCCTGGGACAAAATCTGTACAAATACTGTACAGCATGTAGTCTGATGAACAAGACTTGTGTTATAGCTGACTTGGGCAGTGAAATGTTTTTTTAATTCATGTGGTCATAGTTGTCCACAACTCAAATCAGAATATAAGAAGAAATGTTTTATACCACCTCAAGAAGGCTTCCTATCAGAAAGGTAGGAAGGTATTTCAAATGTACAACTGCAGTACTTAAATCTAAGTAATTTCCCTGACATTTTTGTGTTACTTTACTTTTAATAGACCCATGTAAGAGGTTTTATACTTCCTGTGAGTATAATCCAATCAATCTTATTTTCATACTGTATATCCGTTGTGTAATTTGATAAATTGTGTTGTATGTCGTGCTCGCATCTCAGAGAAGACTCTGACTGCAACATGCGTCTTTGTAAAGAGAGAAACGGACAGAAAAAGTCTCTAACTCTGCCTGTCAGCTCGCTCTGCTCCGTTAAAACTGAATTTACCATACAGAATTGAATACGAGTGCACTCCAGATTTAGCTGCAGCCAGCTGACCGTGTGCTTCTCCCTATACCGCAGTTCTGTGTCCATGCATGCAGCAAACTGAAAGCACTGTCTGTCGGAGCGTCTACGTGAAAAGAGAAGGAAGACATTGCTGGTAGTGTCTTCAGAGTTGTTAAACACCTCAGCGCACTGAAGGAAGCCATCTGACTGTGTGAGGGGCAAGATCGTTGATGTCTGCAGGCAGAGTAGGAGCTCTCCTGTCTGACTGGTCCACCAATAGCAGAGAAGATGACCCCTTGAGACACAGCCCCTCCTCATTTGCATAATGAGGCAGAAATGCATACAAAATTTAAAAAGACAGGCAGAAATAAATACCATGGGTGAAAATAAATAAGGTAAAAAATACAAAGGAAGAATAAAACAGACAAAAATATTAAAACACACACATAAATAAATACATTAAAAAAATAGTAATAAATAAAGTTGAAGATAAACAAATAAATAATAAGGTAATTATAACAAAGGTGAATAAGTAAAGGCACTAATTAAAATATATACATTTATGTCTCCTTGTATAATTTAATTACTACCTACATTTATTTATTTACTTATTTTTTTGTGTATTTAATTGGATGCTTATTTATTTATTGAGCATTTATTTATTTCTGTATTTATTTCTGACTGTGTCAGGATCGGTCCTCCATAGCGGGGTGGGAGAGTTATCAAGCACGTAAAGTTTGGTTCAGATGTGAGCATGTACACTGAAGTTACAACAACTTCCTGTGTCATGGCGAAGACTTGATCTCTGACGCCACGCCACGGACACACCCATTGACGAAAACTCGCAAATAGCACAACTTTTCATCTTCAATGCCTTTAGAAGGCACAGCACAAATTTGAAGTCGGTCGGACTAAATCCCTAGGAGGAGTTCGTTAAAGTACGAAGTGTGTAAATCATCCAAAATTTGACGTAAAATTCAAAATGGCCGACTTCCTGTTGATTTTAGGGCATCGCTCCAAGAGGCTTTTTTGTGCGTCTGGACAAGATACACGTACCACAGAAAATTCGTGCACGTAGGTAAAACGTGCGGCGGGGGCTGCTTCGTTAAAAGTCACTTCCTGTTGCCAGCAGGTGGCGCTATGACTGTCTGTGAATGTCAGCATGTACATGTGTTCAGGGCGGGACTCTCATCCTACATGTACAGTTTGGTCCAGATGTGAGCATGTACACTGAAGTTACGACAACTTCCGTGTCATGGCGAAGAGCTGATCTTTGACGCCACGCCACGGACACGCCCATTGACGAAAACTTGCAAATAGCACAACTTTTCATCTTCAATGCCTTTAGAAGGCACAGCACAAATTTGAGGTCGGTCGGACTAAATCCCTAGGAGGAGTTCGTTAAAGTACGAAGTGTGTAAATCATCCAAAATTTGACGTAAAATTCAAAATGGCCGACTTCCTGTTGGGTTTAGGCTATGGCTCCAAGAGACTTTTTTGTGCGTCTGGACAAGATACACGTACCACAGAAAATTCGTGCACGTAGGTGAAACGTGCGGCGGGGGCTGCTTCGTTAAAGGTCACTTTCTGTTGCCAGCAGGTGGCGCTATGACTGTGGGTGAATGTCGGCATGTACATGTGTTCAGGGCGGGACTCTCATCCTACATGTACAGTTTGGTCCAGATGTGAGCATGTACACTGAAGTTACAACAACTTCCTGTTTCATTGCGAATCATCGACGCCACGGACACGCCCATTGACGAAAACGCGCAAATAGCACAACTTTTCATCGTCAATGCCTTTAGAAGGCACAGCAGAAATTTGACGTCGATCCGACTAAATCCCTAGGAGGAGTTCGTTAAAGTACGAAGTGTGTAAATCATCCAAAAATGGCCATAAAATTCAAAATGGCCGACTTCCTGTTGACTTTAGGCTATGGGTTCTTGAGGCTTTTTTGTGCGTCTTGATACGATACATGTCCCCAGAAAATTTCGTACATGTAGGTTGAACGTGAACGAGGGGCTAATCATTTCCAATTTTCTAGGTGGCGCTAGCGAGTCATTTTGCCACGCCCATGTGCGAAACTTGTAGAATACGAAATTTTTCACCGGTTCTGACATGTTTGCAAATTTTGGTGAGTTTTCGAGTGTGTTTAGGCCATGTCATTTGGGCCTACTTTGCAGAAAAAAAAAAAAAAAAAAATAAAAAAAATTAAAGCTGCAAGCAGCGTTGGGCGGGCCCTCGCACTTGTAAGCGCGTCCGCGTGTGAGCCGGCCGAGTTGCATATTCTGGAGCTCTGCCGGTGCGGCTGTGAATTTCCTACGCGGTTATGTCGCCGCATGAAGGTGTTATATGTCACTTCCTGTGTCCCCTATGTGGAGCTACATAGCACTTGCCGCTATGAATATAAATCGGTATTGACGTGTAGATGTCTGGGGGTCAGAGAGTTATCAAGCACGCAAAGTTTGGTTCAGATGTGAGCATGTACACTGAACAATAATGTACCCAAACAATAAAATAAATTCCTTTTATATTTCCCTGCCTTGTTGTTTATGTGTACATACAGAGGAAGAATGTGAAACAGCACACATTTCATCGTTACTGTGTGCTGTACCGCAGTTCTGTGTCCATGCATGCAGCAAACTGAAAGCACTGTCTGTCGGAGCGTCTACGTGAAAAGAGAAGGAAGACATTGCTGGTAGTGTCTTCAGAGTTGTTAAACACCTCAGCGCACTGAAGGAAGCCATCTGACTGTGTGAGGGGCAAGATCGTTGATGTCTGCAGGCAGAGTAGGAGCTCTCCTGTCTGACTGGTCCACCAATAGCAGAGAAGATGACCCCTTGAGACACAGCCCCTCCTCATTTGCATAATGAGGCAGAAATGCATACAAAATTTAAAAAGACAGGCAGAAATAAATACCATGGGTGAAAATAAATAAGGTAAAAAATACAAAGGAAGAATAAAACAGACAAAAATATTAAAACACACACATAAATAAATACATTAAAAAATTAGTAATAAAAAAGTTGAATAAACAAATAAGGTAATTATAACAAAGGTGAATAAGTAAAGGCACTAATTAAAATATATACATTTATGTCTCCTTGTATAATTTAATTACTACCTACATTTATTTATTTACTTTATTTTTTTGTGTATTTAATTGGATGCTTATTTATTTATTGAGCATTTATTTATTTCTGTATTTATTTCTGACTGTGTCAGGATCGGTCCTCCATAGCGGGGTGGGAGAGTTATCAAGCACGTAAAGTTTGGTTCAGATGTGAGCATGTACACTGAAGTTACAACAACTTCCTGTGTCATGGCGAAGACTTGATCTCTGACGCCACGGACACACCCATTGACGAAAACTCGCAAATAGCACAACTTTTCATCTTCAATGCCTTTAGAAGGCACAGCACAAATTTGAAGTCGGTCGGACTAAATCCCTAGGAGGAGTTCGTTAAAGTACGAAGTGTGTAAATCATCCAAAATTTGACGTAAAATTCAAAATGGCCGACTTCCTGTTGATTTTAGGGCATCGCTCCAAGAGGCTTTTTTGTGCGTCTGGACAAGATACACGTACCACAGAAAATTCGTGCACGTAGGTGAAACGTGCGGCGGGGGCTGCTTCGTTAAAAGTCACTTCCTGTTGCCAGCAGGTGGCGCTATGACTGTGTGAATGTCAGCATGTACATGTGTTCAGGGCGGGACTCTCATCCTACATGTACAGTTTGGTCCAGATGTGAGCATGTACACTGAAGTTACGACAACTTCCGTGTCATGGCGAAGAGTGATCTTTGACGCCACGCCACGGACACGCCCATTGACGAAAACTTGCAAATAGCACAACTTTTCATCTTCAATGCCTTTAGAAGGCACAGCACAAATTTGAGGTCGGTCGGACTAAATCCCTAGGAGGAGTTCGTTAAAGTACGAAGTGTGTAAATCATCCAAAATTTGACGTAAAATTCAAAATGGCCGACTTCCTGTTGGGTTTAGGCTATGGCTCCAAGAGACTTTTTTGTGCGTCTGGACAAGATACACGTACCACAGAAAATTCGTGCACGTAGGTGAAACGTGCGGCGGGGGCTGCTTCGTTAAAAGTCACTTCCTGTTGCCAGCAGGTGGCGCTATGACTGTGGGTGAATGTCAGCATGTACATGTGTTCAGGGCGGGACTCTCATCCTACATGTACAGTTTGGTCCAGATGTGAGCATGTACACTGAAGTTACGACAACTTCCGTGTCATGGCGAAGAGTTGATCTTTGACGCCACGCCACGGACACGCCCATTGACGAAAACTTGCAAATAGCACAACTTTTCATCTTCAATGCCTTTAGAAGGCACAGCACAAATTTGAGGTCGGTCGGACTAAATCCCTAGGAGGAGTTCGTTAAAGTACGAAGTGTGTAAATCATCCAAAATTTGACGTAAAATTCAAAATGGCCGACTTCCTGTTGGGTTTAGGCTATGGCTCCAAGAGACTTTTTTGTGCGTCTGGACAAGATACACGTACCACAGAAAATTCGTGCACGTAGGTGAAACGTGCGGCGGGGGCTGCTTCGTTAAAGGTCACTTTCTGTTGCCAGCAGGTGGCGCTATGACTGTGGGTGAATGTCGGCATGTACATGTGTTCAGGGCGGGACTCTCATCCTACATGTACAGTTTGGTCCAGATGTGAGCATGTACACTGAAGTTACAACAACTTCCTGTTTCATGCGAATCATCGACGCCACGGACACGCCCATTGACGAAAACGCGCAAATAGCACAACTTTTCATCGTCAATGCCTTTAGAAGGCACAGCAGAAATTTGACGTCGATCCGACTAAATCCCTAGGAGGAGTTCGTTAAAGTACGAAGTGTGTAAATCATCCAAAAATGGCCATAAAATTCAAAATGGCCGACTTCCTGTTGACTTTAGGCTATGGGTTCTTGAGGCTTTTTTGTGCGTCTTGATGATACATGTCCCCAGAAAATTTCGTACATGTAGGTTGAACGTGAACGAGGGGCTAATTTTCCAATTTTCTAGGTGGCGCTAGCGAGTCATTTTGCCACGCCCATGTGCGAAACTTGTAGAATACGAAATTTTTCACCGGTTCTGACATGTTTGCAAATTTTGGTGAGTTTTCGAGTATGTTTAGGCCATGTCATTTGGGCCTACTTTGCAGAAAAAAAAAAAAAAAAAAAAAAAAAAAAAATTAAAGCTGCAAGCAGCGTTGGGCGGGCCCTCGCACTTGTAAGCGCGTCCGCGCGTGAGCCGGCCGAGTTGCACATTCTGGAGCTCTGCCGGTGCGGCTGTGAATTTCCTACGCGGTTCCGACGCCGCATGAATGTGCTATATGTCACTTCCTGTGTCCCCTATGTGGAGCTACATAGCACTTGCCGCTATGAATATAAATCGGTATTGGCGTGTAGATGTCTGCGGGGTGGGAGAGTTATCAAGCACGTAAAGTTTGTTTCAGATGTGACATGTACACTGAACAATAATGTACCCAAACAATAAAATAAATTCCTTTTATATTTCCCTGCCTTGTTGTTTATGTGTACATACAGAGGAAGAATGTGAGAACAGCACACATTTCATCGTTACTGTGTGTTAGAGCATGGGAGAACAGTGGATACTTTTAATACAGCCCACACCCCTAATACTGTGTAACTATAACAAGTAGAGAACAGAAGAAAAAGATGTTCTTTCTTTACAACTGTCTGCATAGCTTATTCATATTGTGTAATGAATGAAAATAAATAGGCCTACTAGGCTCCTCTCTACTTTGACATTTAAGATTAGCTTGTTTGATCCACCTTCATACACATGTGACATTACTGTACAACTTGAGAAAGGTGAGTTGTTTTCTGCTCCAGCCTGCCTAAAAGAAAAGCGTTTTGGGATTAAATGGACTTTATTAGCTGCTGCAGTGCAGGATGAACTCAGAATAGACCCATTTCTCACCTTATTATTCTAAATCATGCAACGAAGAAGAAGAAATGCATAAGAAATCCTGGGACAAAATCTGTCCACAAATACTGTACAGCATGTAGTCTGATGAACAAGACTTGTGTTATAGCTGACTTGGGCAGTGAAATGTTTAATTTTTTAATTCATGTGGTCATAGTTGTCCACAACTCAAATCAGAATATAAGAAGAAATGTTTTATACCACCTCAAGAAGGCTTCCTATCAGAAAGGTAGGAAGGTATTTCAAATGTACAACTGCAGTACTTAAATCTAAGTAAAGTAATTTCCCTGACATTTTTGTGTTACTTTACTTTTAATAGACCCATGTAAGAGGTTTTATACTTCCTGTGAGTATAATCCAATCAATCTTATTTTCATACTGTATATCCGTTGTGTAATTTGATAAATTGTGTTGTATGTCGTGCTCGCATCTCAGAGAAGACTCTGACTGCAACATGCGTCTTTGTAAAGAGAGAAACGGACAGAAAAAGTCTCTAACTCTGCCTGTCAGCTCGCTCTGCTCCGTTAAAACTGAATTTACCATACAGAATTGAATACGAGTGCACTCCAGATTTAGCTGCAGCCAGCTGACCGTGTGCTTCTCCCTATACCGCAGTTCTGTGTCCATGCATGCAGCAAACTGAAAGCACTGTCTGTCGGAGCGTCTACGTGAAAAGAGAAGGAAGACATTGCTGGTAGTATTGTCTTCAGAGTTGTTAAACACCTCAGCGCACTGAAGGAAGCCATCTGACTGTGTGAGGGGCAAGATCGTTGATGTCTGCAGGCAGAGTAGGAGCTCTCCTGTCTGACTGGTCCACCAATAGCAGAGAAGATGACCCCTTGAGACACAGCCCCTCCTCATTTGCATAATGAGGCAGAAATGCATACAAAAATTTAAAAAGACAGGCAGAAATAAATACCATGGGTGAAAATAAATAAGGTAAATAAATACAAAGGAAGAATAAAACAGACAAAAATATTAAAACACACACATAAATAAATACATTAAAAAAATTAGTAATAAATAAAGTTGAATAAACAAATAAGGTAATTATAACAAAGGTGAATAAGTAAAGGCACTAATTAAAATATATACATTTATGTCTCCTTGTATAATTTAATTACTACCTACATTTATTTATTTACTTTATTTTTTTGTGTATTTAATTGGATGCTTATTTATTTATTGAGCATTTATTTATTTCTGTATTTATTTCTGACTGTGTCAGGATCGGTCCTCCATAGCGGGGTGGGAGAGTTATCAAGCACGTAAAGTTTGGTTCAGATGTGAGCATGTACACTGAAGTTACAACAACTTCCTGTGTCATGGCGAAGACTTGATCTCTGACGCCACGCCACGGACACACCCATTGACGAAAACTCGCAAATAGCACAACTTTTCATCTTCAATGCCTTTAGAAGGCACAGCACAAATTTGAAGTCGGTCGGACTAAATCCCTAGGAGGAGTTCGTTAAAGTACGAAGTGTGTAAATCATCCAAAATTTGACGTAAAATTCAAAATGGCCGACTTCCTGTTGATTTAGGGCATCGCTCCAAGAGGCTTTTTTGTGCGTCTGGACAAGATACACGTACCACAGAAAATTCGTGCACGTAGGTGAAACGTGCGGCGGGGGCTGCTTCGTTAAAAGTCACTTCCTGTTGCCAGCAGGTGGCGCTATGACTGTGTGAATGTCAGCATGTACATGTGTTCAGGGCGGGACTCTCATCCTACATGTACAGTTTGGTCCAGATGTGAGCATGTACACTGAAGTTACGACAACTTCCGTGTCATGGCGAAGAGTTGATCTTTGACGCCACGCCACGGACACGCCCATTGACGAAAACTTGCAAATAGCACAACTTTTCATCTTCAATGCCTTTAGAAGGCACAGCACAAATTTGAGGTCGGTCGGACTAAATCCCTAGGAGGAGTTCGTTAAAGTACGAAGTGTGTAAATCATCCAAAATTTGACGTAAAATTCAAAATGGCCGACTTCCTGTTGTTTAGGCATGGCTCCAAGAGGCTTTTTTGTGCGTCTGGACAAGATACACGTACCACAGAAAATTCGTGCACGTAGGTAAAACGTGCGGCGGGGGCTGCTTCGTTAAAAGTCACTTCCTGTTGCCAGCAGGTGGCGCTATGACTGTGGGTGAATGTCAGCATGTACATGTGTTCAGGGCGGGACTCTCATCCTACATGTACAGTTTGGTCCAGATGTGAGCATGTACACTGAAGTTACGACAACTTCCGTGTCATGGCGAAGAGCTGATCTTTGACGCCACGCCACGGACACGCCCATTGACGAAAACTTGCAAATAGCACAACTTTTCATCTTCAATGCCTTTAGAAGGCACAGCACAAATTTGAGGTCGGTCGGACTAAATCCCTAGGAGGAGTTCGTTAAAGTACGAAGTGTGTAAATCATCCAAAATTTGACGTAAAATTCAAAATGGCCGACTTCCTGTTGATTTTAGGCTATGGCTCCAAGAGACTTTTTTGTGCGTCTGGACAAGATACACGTACCACAGAAAATTCGTGCACGTAGGTGAAACGTGCGGCGGGGGCTGCTTCGTTAAAGGTCACTTTCTGTTGCCAGCAGGTGGCGCTATGACTGTGGGTGAATGTCGGCATGTACATGTGTTCAGGGCGGGACTCTCATCCTACATGTACAGTTTGGTCCAGATGTGAGCATGTACACTGAAGTTACAACAACTTCCTGTTTCATTGCGAATCATCGACGCCACGGACACGCCCATTGACGAAAACGCGCAAATAGCACAACTTTTCATCGTCAATGCCTTTAGAAGGCACAGCAGAAATTTGACGTCGATCCGACTAAATCCCTAGGAGGAGTTCGTTAAAGTACGAAGTGTGTAAATCATCCAAAAATGGCCATAAAATTCAAAATGGCCGACTTCCTGTTGACTTTAGGCTATGGGTTCTTGAGGCTTTTTTGTGCGTCTTGATGATACATGTCCCCAGAAAATTTCGTACATGTAGGTTGAACGTGAACGAGGGGCTAATTTTCCAATTTTCTAGGTGGCGCTAGCGAGTCATTTTGCACGCCCATGTGCGAAACTTGTAGAATACGAAATTTTTCACCGGTTCTGACATGTTTGCAAATTTTGGTGAGTTTTCGAGTATGTTTAGGCCATGTCATTTGGGCCTACTTTGCAGAAAAAAAAAAAAAAAAAAAAAAAAAAAAAAAAAAATAATCCGAGCAATTCAATAGGGACCTCACGGTCGTGCTCGGGCCCTAATTAAAGCTGCAAGCAGCGTTGGGCGGGCCCTCGCACTTGTAAGCGCGTCCGCGTGTGAGCCGGCCGAGTTGCATATTCTGGAGCTCTGCCGGTGCGGCTGTGAATTTCCTACGCGGTTATGACGCCGCATGAAGGTGCTATATGTCACTTCCTGTGTCCCCTATGTGGAGCTACATAGCACTTGCCGCTATGAATATAAATCGGTATTGACGTGTAGATGTCTGGGGGTGGGAGAGTTATCAAGCACGTAAAGTTTGTTTCAGATGTGAGCATGTACACTGAACAATAATGTACCCAAACAATAAAATAAATTCCTTTTATATTTCCCTGCCTTGTTGTTTATGTGTACATACAGAGGAAGAATGTGAGAACAGCACACATTTCATCGTTACTGTGTGCTGTACCGCAGTTCTGTGTCCATGCATGCAGCAAACTGAAAGCACTGTCTGTCGGAGCGTCTACGTGAAAAGAGAAGGAAGACATGGCTGGTAGTGTCTTCAGAGTTGTTAAACACCTCAGCGCACTGAAGGAAGCCATCTGACTGTGTGAGGGGCAAGATCGTTGATGTCTGCAGGCAGAGTAGGCCTAGAGCTCTCCTGTCTGACTGGTCCACCAATAGCAGAGAAGATGACCCCTTGAGACACAGCCCCTCCTCATTTGCATAATGAGCAGAAATGCATACAAAATTTAAAAAGGACAGGCAGAAATAAATACCATGGGTGAAAATAAATAAGGTAGAAAAATACAAAGGAAGAATAAAACAGACAAAAATATTAAAACACACACATAAATAAATATATTAAAAAATTAGTAATAAATAAAGTTGAAGATATAAGGGAAATAAATAATAAGGTAATTATAACAAAGGTGAATAAGTAAAGGCACTAATTAAAATATATACATTTATGTCTCCTTGTATAATTAATTAATACCTACATTTATTTATTTACTTTATTTTTTTGTGTATTTAATTGGATGCTTATTTATTTATTGAGCATTTATTTATTTCTGTATTTATTTCTGACTGTGTCAGGATCGGTCCTCCATACGGGGTGGGAGAGTTATCAAGCACGTAAAGTTTGGTTCAGATGTTAGCATGTACACTGAAGTTACAACAACTTCCTGTGTCATGGCGAAGACTTGATCTCTGACGCCACGCCACGGACACACCCATTGACGAAAACTCGCAAATAGCACAACTTTTCATCTTCAATGCCTTTAGAAGGCACAGCACAAATTTGAAGTCGGTCGGACTAAATCCCTAGGAGGAGTTCGTTAAAGTACGAAGTGTGTAAATCATCCAAAATTTGACGTAAAATTCAAAATGGCCGACTTCCTGTTGATTTTAGGGCATCGCTCCGAGAGGCTTTTTTGTGCGTCTGGACAAGATACACGTACCACAGAAAATTCGTGCACGTAGGTGAAACGTGCGGCGGGGGCTGCTTCGTTAAAAGTCACTTCCTGTTGCCAGCAGGTGGCGCTATGACTGTGGTGAATGTCAGCATGTACATGTGTTCAGGGCGGGACTCTCATCCTACATGTACAGTTGGTCCAGATGTGAGCATGTACACTGAAGTTACGACAACTTCCGTGTCATGGCGAAGAGTTGATCTTTGACGCCACGCCACGGACACGCCCATTGACGAAAACTTGCAAATAGCACAACTTTTCATCTTCAATGCCTTTAGAAGGCACAGCAAATTTGAGGTCGGTCGGACTAATCCCTAGGAGGAGTTCGTTAAAGTACGAAGTGTGTAAATCATCCAAAATTTGACGTAAAATTCAAAATGGCCGACTTCCTGTTGGGTTTAGGCTATGGCTCCAAGAGACTTTTTTGTGCGTCTGGACAAGATACACGTACCACAGAAAATTCGTGCACGTAGGTGAAACGTGGGCGGCGGGGCTGCTTCGTTAAAAGTCACTTCCTGTTGCCAGCAGGTGGCGCTATGACTGTGGGTGAATATCAGCATGTACATGTGTTCAGGGCGGGACTCTCATCCTACATGTACAGTTTGGTCCAGATGTGAGCATGTACACTGAAGCTACGACAACTTCCGTGTCATGGCGAAGAGTGATCTTTGACGCCACGCCACGGACACGCCCATTGACGAAAACTTGCAAATAGCACAACTTTCATCTTCAATGCCTTTAGAAGGCACAGCACAAATTTGAGGTCGGTCGGACTAAATCCCTAGGAGGAGTTCGTTAAAGTACGAAGTGGGTAAATCATCCAAAATTTGACGTAAAATTCAAAATGGCCGATTCCTGTTGGGTTTAGGCTATGGCTCCAGAGAGACTTTTTGTGCGTCTGGACAAGATACACGTACCACAGAAAATTCGTGCACGTAGGTGAAACTTGCGGCGGGGGCTGCTTCGTTAAAGGTCATTTCTTGCCAGCAGGTGGCGCGACTGGGTGGGAATGTCGGCATGTACATGTGTCAGGGCGGGACTCTCATCTACATGTACAGTTTGGTCCAGATGTGAGCATGTACATGAAGTTACAAAACTTCCTGTTTCATAGCGAATCATCGACGCCACGGACACGC
>NW_024044226.1:0-12739 GCF_014851395.1 Micropterus salmoides
GTGGTTGTGAGGTTGAGGACCCAAACACAGGACACCGGAGCAGAGCAGGTTCAGTTCAATGATTTAATTAAAGCAAAGTGAGCACACTTACAGGCAGAGTCCAAAACAATATCCCAGTGAGCACAGTGAAACACAGATCCAAAACAGGCAGGCAGGGTTACAGGCAGATAAAACAGGGCATGAACAAACAACACAAGAGACAGAGCCACAAAAGCTACAAAGATGCAACAAGGACAGAACAGGAATGACAAACATTTATACACTTGCTAACGAGGGGGGCGGGCGTACAAGCAAGTGATACAAATCAGAGCAGCACACAGACACACAGGCAGGCAGAGTGGTTAACATAAACCAAGTATGAGTCAAACATCAGACAAACAGAATAAACCATGCAAACAGACAAACACCGATCAACAATAAGAAAGGGATCAAAACAGGAAAAAGGACACTGAACAGACAGACCATGAAACTAAAATAGAACAGATCAGAATAATGAAAATACCAAAATAACCCTGAATAAAAAGCAGACACAGACCATGAACGTACAATAAGAGGCAGAGGTAACCAACTAAACTGAACTAGATAGAACAGGGAACAGAGAACCAGCAGAACGAAAATGAGGATGCACTCCGCCTGTCCCCATCAAGATGGTATGGAGTACAGCTAGAGTTAATGCTACACACTATCTGTCAGTTCCAGATGTGTATATGTTAGTAAAGGAATAGATAAAGAGAAAAAGGCACACAAAGCATGGTATACAGGTATAATGTAACTACAACAGATATTGGCTTAACGTAAGGTGTCGGGCCCAGCAGCATGGCAGAAATACAAAACTGACACATGCTAGGCACAAAAGCTCACAGCAATAGACATGTTTTATTTCCCACAGAAATCACAACAATAAAACTTCAGGTTACAATAACACAGTTATGAACCTATTTCTGCTCAGAGACAAGCCTCTTACTTAAAATTGGTCTTGGTAACGATGTAATGAGTCAGCCTGTTTAGAGTCCTTTCTGACCAGGATCCTGACGACGCTGTCGGTGATCCTCAGAGCAATCCGTATCTTCCTTCTGCGGGTATGAGATCGTTATGTTGTGTAGAACAATCTCCTTCGGGATCCCAAAATGTGTTGGCAAACACAAAGAGAAAGCTTGTCCAGCGAGTTGAGACTTTCACCTGGGGAAAGAAAGTACAGTGCTGAAATGGGATTAGGGTTACCTCCTGAAGCAATGGTAGTTTGAGGAAATGGGTTCATTGACATCATGGCTACGCCACAGGGGGCTCCTGTGCTCCTGGGGGGCTTTGACCAATACAATTACAGGATTTGCATTCCACTCAGGTGTGATTTAATGAATTGGAGAACTTTTGTTGTTGTTTCCATTTCAAAGCTTTTGGCTTCACATGCAGGCTGCTTCTTTGTATCCCATTAAGTGAGGTCCCAACAACAGCTTCACAGCAAGTGACTCACACGCACGGCCAGACCAGCAACCACAACAAAGAACAGAGAAGCTTGGATGACAACATACAAAGGGAGTGTGACATCATTCATACAGTTGTCTTCTGCTGTATTAATATTCAGGATCTCATATACACAAGCTTTAGGATGGTAAAAACCTTTCATGCTACATAAGATATAGCTTGTATAATGTTCTGTTTTCCTTTGTGCACTACTGTGTTCCTCAGCAAATAACCCAGTCCATCAATCAGCACTAAATGTGTTGGTAGGGTTGCCAGTTTTCACTAGTGGAAATACAGAATGGCTACAGATGGATAGTGGCGCCAGGGTTGGTTTGTTGAGGCATGTAGTTTAGTAATAGTAACTCATATTTGAGTGTGTGGGGACCTGACTAAATCCACATATTCACAGTTGCTTAGGAGTATCTCTGGATTGCCTGCAGCTACAGACATCTCTGACACTGCTCATTCTATGTTATATGTGATTGTTTGTGATTAAACAAGCATATACTGTCTACAGCCCCTATATGTCGAGGGGCCCTGAGTTCTTGGTTTCCAACTACTTAGTAGTTATGAATATTGCTAGTTGTATTGCAGAAGTAACTTAAGAAACTTAAGCTGATGATACACAGGGCAACTTTTTGAGCAATGTTGCTGGGCAATGTTGCTGGAGGCAAGTCCGACTATGTTTTGAACGGATAGCGGCGGGGCGGGGCGGGTGGTGGAGTGGTGGGGGAAGGGGATTACGGTAGTAATCTTTACTCATTACCACTGACGGCAACGTTGCCCAGCACGATTGCTCTAAAAGTTGCTCCGTGTATCATCAGCTTTAAGGTGGCATGTCAGGAATCACTCTAAACCTTGATATAATCAGGGTTGGAAAGGTTACTTTAAAAATGTAATCCGATACAATTACTAATTACATGTTTAAAAATGTAATCAGTAATGTAATCCAAGTACCACAAAATAAAAGTAATGTAATCTGATTACTTTTAGTTATTTTTGGATTACTTCGATGCTAAATAGGCAAATGAAGACAAGAGAAGTATCAATGATGTGTTTTCTGCTCAGTGTATTTTTAGAGAAACATAGAATAACAAAATCTCCTATTCCCAAAATCCATATTTAAATGTTTTTATATGATATACTTTGCACTGTCACCACTATGGCAGTATCTGGCCCATCAATGACAAAAACATTGTTTTGTAGGTATCCTTGATGATATTTAAGTTTGTCATTTGGAAAACCATTTTACAATTTTGATTACTCATTCTGCACTTGTATTAATTTAGCATCCAATGAAAACAATATGAAGCTGCTGAAGCATAGTGTTTCTGGAGCTGGGCCCCACTGATTACTGTACAAAAACTTCTTCACTGATTCTGATGAAACTGGATCATATTTGATGGAAAAATATTAGTTTTCTCTCTGATGTCCCCCGGCTGCTCTGCTTCAACTCTGTGATTCACAGAGTTTCCTGATGGACAGGCTTTACTTGTTGCTGAAGTTAGTGAACAAGCTAACTAGCTGCTGTTATTAGCTCAGTTAGCTGTGCAACTACTGGTCAAATTAGCTTACTCTGCCCGTATTGGGAGATCGGAGCACCAGGGGAGTGTTAGTGTTTACCATAGACTATAACGTTATAAAGGTGTTTAACGTTAAGTTACACAGGGTGCAGTGCGTGATTGGGAACTGTAGCCGTACGAGCGGCAACTAAACCTCACTCAGCAGCCTCCAAGTAAACACAGCATGAACAGGACCGAACACACCCTCAACGACCAACAGGGAATCCAGTAACTTACTGAGATGATTTACACAGAGCTTCTGTGATAGCTTTACTTTTTGCTAAACTGCTAACTGTAGCCTATCTGCGGCTGGTTACATTGGTCGGTTAACCGTGCTGCTAGCGGTCCTATAAGCTCACTCAGTCCCGGTTTGCCAAGAGCCAAACCCAGCAAGAAAACCACATTCGTACTGTATTCCCAGTGGTCAAACTGGCCTCTGTCGGTCTCGTAGGCTGTGCTCGTTCCTGGTCCAGCTGCCGTGTTCACTCACTGGGAGCTGGAACCAGTTCGCACAGAGTCTGCATGATAGGGTTGGGGGTGTAAACACACATTCGCCGCTACTGTGTCAATGTCTGCGACACGTCCCTCCCTTGCTTTGGGTTTTTACCATAGACTGTATATAAAAAACATATATGGAGGCAAATAGCACAGCGAGTGTCATCAGTGTAATCTGATTACGTCTATTTTTTTCTGTACTGTAACAGAATACAGTTAAATTTATTCTGTATCCTGATTACGTAACACCGTTACATGCAATTCGTTACTCCCCAACCCTGGATATAATAACCACACCTGAAAAAAATTCTGGAATCCTCTGATAAATTAAAAGTAAACTTAAACAATTAAAGTGTTTCCACAAATTTTCCTCAAACAAGGCTTTTCACGGATTGAGTTTTGGACAATGCAGTAACATTCATTCAAACAAAAAACAACAGCTACTTGATAGCACCTTTAACTTGAATCATCAGAGTGATTAATTACTGTGTACCTCACTCATAACATAAGCCGGCAGAATATCACAATGAGAAAAAATAAAATAAAAACGTTGCAGTCCTGTTTAGTTGCTGGGGAGTGTTTAACAGTCCTTCACTCCAACTGGAGCAGAAACAGTCAATAGGCAGTACCTTTTGGAGATGTGTGGTCCGACAGGGAAAAGTTACCAGTCCATGGGCCTTAAAAACTGGGCAGAAGAGCAAGGGGAGTAGCCAACAAGTCCGGGGTTATCCAGCGTTATCCAGTCTATCCGATGGCACACGCTGAGCTGGGTTAGCTCGTAGCAGCAAACACCTAACTAGCCACTCACTCGCTTAACGAGTGGCACTTCACAGCTTACAATACAGCAGACCTCGGTTAGAGGCTGTTTTACTCACAAATACGTCTTCTTGTAGATTATCTAGCCGATAAAATAAATCTACTTAAGATCACTTTGCACATACACACCCCAAAACTCCTGACATTTTAACCTAAAATGAAGTTATTTATTTGTTTTCCACAAACTATTTATACACGTTTCAACTGGGCTACAACTGTACATATCTGCCACCCTTAATATCTCCAGCCACCCTCTTGCCACCCCATTATTATTTCTAGATCCACCCGTGCTCTGCAGATATTTGAACATCATTCATGCAGTGGCATTCACCACTTTCAATAGAATTATGAAATACTAAAATGTGGCAAGGCTCCACAAGAAAAGGCAGAAAATACAGTGTTTGCAAGAACAAGATGAGAAGAGCTACATATCTGCAAGTATTTGGAAGAAAAGCAAGACAAGCCCTCACATCTACTGCTGTCTAAAACAACAAGGATAATTTTTGTTGCAAAGAATGCCTAATTATCTTTCTATTCAGGACCCAACCTATTCCCTTTCATTTTATTACTCCTTTGAAAATGAAGTCTCTTATGTCTTAAAATAACCTGGACCTAAGAACTAAGCTTTATCTCTCCTTCTAACATGGACTCCAGCTGCGCTGCTGAAAGGATTAGCATAGTGTGTTAATATAATGTTCAGTCACTGGCTGCGTGTGTCAGTGCTCCACCTCTTGCCTTCATTTCGCTTCAAAGCTTTGCTTAGCATTTATGCTGAGATGTTAGAATCACATACACTTCTTTGCTGCATTGAAACCAACTTTATCTGTCCAGTAAATATCAGGTTATTGATCTGAAGGAGAGCTGAAATGAAGGGTAGTAAGGGGAGTACTTGCTGTTTGGCACTTTAGGACCAGATGGGATTATAAGCACAAACTGAAAAGACAGCAAAAGCATCTGAACTTTTAAACTACATGTGGGTATAAAGCTTCGGACAGTCTCCGTCAGTGAGTTCACCTTCTAATGGTAAGCAGGTCATATAGTATGAAAACAATTAGACACAGAGCAGATATCTGGCATTTTACTGTGTAACATATCGGCTGTGTTCAAAACGGGCTAAACTGCTGTCTCAGAAGGTGTCTAACAGGACAGCGAGGCATCGAGTGCTGTTCGAAACTGCTCGAACGATCTCTTTCTGTCTCCTGAGATGCCTTCAAGCAGCCCCAGTAACAGCCAGTTTTGAAGGCAGCATCAATGATGACTTGATGCTGACTATTACCCACAAAGCAGCGCGTCTGCAGCCGCCGGAGCTTTTGAAAACTGGTCAAGATGGCGGACAAATGAGCCAAATTTGTACACAAATATACGTTTTTAAAGATTTTTAGTAGTTTTCTCGCTTCGATTTTTGAAAATCTAGCAAGAACTAAACACTGAATTAGCCCGTGACTGTAACCAACCAAGTTTGTTCAGTATGATTTCTGAGGCGTCTGTTAGCCGTTTGGCTTTTCAAAAGCTAGTTAGCTTATGCTAAGGCTAGCGTCATGCAAGACGGCGTGCTGATGTCACGTTGCCGTAAGTGCTGCCCTAGAAGGCTGTTCGAAACCAATGTAAACAGAGCTGCCTTCACTTGAAAGTGATGCCTTCTGAGGAAGCTGTCTATTACGGTATCGAGGCAGCAAGTCTCGAACACAGCCAACATTATTTTCAGTTACAAATAGTTACAAAAGAGTTCAGAATGTTTACATTTTTAAATGCTCCCCGGTGATAGTGTCCAAAAATGATGTTGTTGCAGATGGTGCTACCACTTCTCTGTGGTTAATTTTCCATTAACTTTTTGTATTGATTTTCTAAATTAACCATGCACGGCGACTGCAGTATGGTTAAGGTAGTGGAAGAACATGATAATACTAAATGCAGTAAGGTTAGGCAACTACTAACCAAGGTAACACTAATGGCTGGTCTGAAACAACATGCAGTCTCCAGAATGAAAGTTGGATGCACACAACCTCCACACAGTAACTTTCTACCTCAGAACCTTAAGGCCACACCACTTCCTGCACTGGCGCTGGACATCATGCATTATTCGTAATTAATGTACATTAAACATACAGGTAACATTTAGGATAAAGTTAGCCCAGATGTGATAAGGATCCCAAACTGTTGAATGTAAGGAGCTCATCCATCGAGATATAACTGGTTGTCCTTGGTCTGGGTGGATTAGACTTTGGACATTTCAATGGTGATCTCTCTTAGATCGTTAGTAGTAAAAAAAAAAATCCACTGGTTTGGGGTGGCTTGGTTTTACACATTCTGCAACACTGTGTCTTTGTTTTTGATCCCCTGCAGCTTAGCCCTTTACTCTTCTTTCTGGCCCCTTTTGGCTTGTAGAGGCCTTTGGCTCTTCAGACTGGATGCTCTGATGGCTAGAGGCCCTTGGCTTTTTATTAACTCATTCAACAGTGGGGGAGGGGAGGGTCATCGTCACTGATATTGCTGTTCCTGTGATGATCTGTTTGCATAAGTTCAGCACATATATTCAACTGCCTGGCTGGCAAATGGCCTGTCATCCTCTCAAAGTCTGTATCTATCGCTATTACAGTCACTGAGGACAGCATCTTTCTCATTTTGAGGGATAAATACAATGTTGCACACTCTTTGTCCTACTGTCATGTCAACACACTTTACTAACCTTTTGTTGAGAGCTTTGATGCAGCCCTTGTTTTCTTATGGTGCAACCAAGAAATAAACAGCTCTGATCATGTAACAATTTTCACTAAACATATGACACTGCACATAGAGACCCTTTACAATTCAATATTTGCTTGAAATGCATTGATAACTCATTCAGTAACATTTTCAAACCTTATAAATGAAAAAAAAACATTACGGTCACTATTGTGACCGATGTGATTACTTTAACGTTGAGAAGGTAGGAACAGCGGTTATTTTCTTCCCAACTGACCCTTCACGAAGCCACGCCCCCCTTCATTACTGTTGTCGGACTTAGCATGGTGCCACCACCCTCTGTTACTGCACTCCTTGGAAAAGGATTTTCTAATTTTTCGAAAAACAAAAAAGCGATCTCAGAAAGGACACAGAAAAGTTTGCATTATACATTTAAAGGTTGTATTCAGGCTGTCTAACTGACGTGAAAAAATACAGACAGAAGCTAAAGCCTACTGATCACAGAATAAAAGTGAACCACAGCATCACCTGACGATTGAGACAAAGGACAATGATATTAAGGATTAACACTGTTCCTGTAAAGCTGGGTAGGTCTGGCTAGGTCTCTGTTCAGTATTATAATAAAGCGAGGCCTATAAAAAGCGAGGCCTATAACGTTACATTCAGTGAAAAGTTAGCTAGCGTTAGCTAACTAAGATTACATTAGGAACAATCCACAGCATACATTTTTCTGGATTTATTTTAGGTTTTGGTAAGGGAATAAATCATACTTCTCCTTTAAACCTCTCTGCTTAGCTATTGTCACTATTAAAAGTGCCCGGGGAACAGTGTTTGACCACATCTTGAAAAAACGTTGGCAAAAAGCTAGAAAACGACTCATTTTGCATACGAGTCAATGGAGCACCTCCTTGAAAGCGTCTGACCTCATTTCCTACACTGCGCTGTGATTTGCCTGCTTGTGTATTCGGGGCGTGGCTTAGAGAAGGGGGAATTAAGCAGAGGGAAATTCCAGTTCTTCTACAGGTAAAGAATTTCATTGTGTTGTGAACAACAAACTCTCAGGTTAAAAAATAAAATAAATAAAAAGGAAAAACAGAGCAGCTCGTCCTGTAAGTCTGTGTTCAGGAAACAGAAGATCAACATTGGAAAAGGTTTAGCAAAGTTACACACTTCCTTACAGCTACTGAACGTAGCTTGGAATGGCACAAAGCGGTGGGCTCTGGGTGTATTTATGCCCTGGGAGCATTGCGAGTGTGCTCCCACAACTGTCTTGTAGTCTTGTGAGGTGCAGCCAATGGCAACTCTGGTTTAAGGTCTGACCAGAGATTTTCACATATAGTGCTGTGTCTCAATTCGTGCACTTCCATACTTACTCTTACTATTTTGAGGGCATAAGTATGTTCACACTGAGAAGTATGGCAAAATGCAGTATCTGGGTAGTGCGCTCAAAAAGTTGAGTATGGAATGCTGGACACTTCTCACCCTCAATGGCCGCCATTTTAGCTACGTAGCGGAAGGATGTGGGACCAACAACACGGGAGAAGTGGAAAGCAGCAGAGAGAGAGGCCAACAACAGAACGTCTTTTACAAGTTTCGTATACTATTTCATTACTAAATCCACTTCTGAGAAGTTTTGAGGAAAGTTTAGAAATCAACTGTGCAGATGTCGTATATTGGGAGTTTTACGAAAATTGATGACGAATGAAACTGTGCTCAAACTAAAAAGCCAGCCTGCCAATCACGCTCACAGAACCCTCTGGTCCTACGGTAACACTCCAGCAACAATAGCAGAGGAAACCAAAGCTGTAAGCTAGTTTAAATGTTCATACCGCTTTTATTCTGTCATTACATTTTGAGTAATTTAAATCAAATCAAGAGACATCTGGCTCGTGATGTACAGAACATTCTTGGCTTGTGAAACTTAATTGGCTTGTGAAAATAAATAAACAACAGAAATAGTATGATAAGGGGACTGACATTACTTTATTAGTAGTAGTAGTATTATTATTACACACATAGACATTGTTAGTGTACAGTTGTGGTTACATAGTGCTTGTAAATTAAAACTTGGTAATAAACCTGATTCTGGCATTTTATTTTGAGTGATATAGCCTGGCAGTTATTTTGGAGCTCTGCAGGTGGGCTCTGTGCTGTGATCAGTTTTCTAAAAAATTTAGCTAAGTGTTACCTTTTACCAAAGCTGTGTGTGCTCTTTAGGGAATTCGTCTTCCAAATTTGTCATTGCATTTGGACATGAGGATTTTAAATTTTACGATTCTAAACCCCCATGCTTTTGCAATGCAACAATGTTACTCACTCCCTTTTGCTGCTCAGATTTTTCCAGCTGTCCAGAGACTAAAAGCGAAACAGCCTGCCCCCTCGCATTATTAACCTATCACAACATCACTGGTCAACTGGTAAGAAACAAGGTGGAATGAGTGAGAGCAGAAACGGCACTGTAATTGCATCTCAGAATGGCAAATTGTGACTTTGCATATTCTCACAGTCATCCACAGGAAATGAATGGGATTTAAAAAATCTGAGCACATGCGGGGAAGACAGGAGGCACACACACCCTCTCACTCACATTTACACACACACTGTACTCACGGGGAGCACTGTTACTGCAGGGGCCTGTCAAGCACGGGGACTGTGGTTTATCCATTGAGCACTTTGTTTTGGCGAGATCCGTCTTGGGTAATAGTAGCATGTGTTCAATCTATTTCTCCTCAAACATCTGTCTAAGGAGGTATGATATATGAAGCTGTTTGCCAAGGCTGAGCTAAGAAGAAAGGAGCCCTGCATCACTTAGCATCCCATTGCCAGACACAGCCCTGCCATTACACCTCCCAGAAGTATCAGGCACACCCTAGCTTGAGTAATTTTGCCATCTGTTGACAATGTTTACACGGCGGGTGATTTGTCATCACAAACAGCAGGGCAAAAATTAACAAGCTTATTTATGATTTGAGTTGCATTTGTACATTGGAAATACCAATGCCAGAATTGCAGGTATGGGTGAGGTGGCAGTGGAGATGCATTATATCGCTATAAACTGTGTTGTGTAGGCGAGTATCTAATACCTGTAAATAATAGCTATATTTCCAAGCCATCAAAAAAATATGACACTATTGATGTGAGATATTAGGTTGAAGAATTGAGATAGACTTTTCCTTCAGCGAAGCTCAGTGCACAGAATTAAAGTCCTGGAAGCACAGTGCTATTTGCACTTTCTCCAAGAATGTAGCTTCGAAAAGGTCAGACAACAAATTGAAATCTTGGCCCAATATTAAATGTAGAGTGAGAGCTGAAGTGTGGAATGACTATGAAAAAACTGAGAGACAGAAGAATAGGGAGAAAAAAAGAAAGAAATCATGCACAGTATGTCTCAGTGGGCATTTGAAAATCCTTGCAATGCTGGAAAGTGTCTTCTAAGTTATGGGATCGCTCTCAAATGGTACATTCCTGAAGGGAAAGAATCTCATTTTGTATGTATAACTTTGAAAAGGTCACAAGAAGAGCAGGCAGGCATGAGAGAATTTGTGAACCATCAAGAGACAGGAGGTCTGGAGAGAAGATCAGAAAGAGAAGCTGTTCCGATGCCCTGATATTCTATAACACCTAAAGGGCCTGGAGACACGGTTATATTGTGTGTCAGTGTGGGCATATGGATTTGCTTCTATACTTGCATACACACATATACAGTATTATCTGTCATGCACGAGGAAGAGAATCACAATGGGATTTAAGTGAACAGAGCGAAAAATTGTTGTTATGCCTTACAGGTGCAGCTTTCTCAGATCGCACTTAATGTGAAATTTTAGAATGATGATGATGATGGGATAAATAGTGTTTCACAAAACAGGCGGTCTTTATTTTATATGTATCTATACTGTAAAATGTATTTGCAAATGATTGTTGAAATGTTTAATCCTTTTCAAAACAGCATGATGAAAAAGTATACTATTTAAAGACTGCACTCATCGTTACATATCAACAGTGGCTCAAACCACTGAGTAATGTCAAACATGTCACTCTCAGTGATGACCCTACAGAAACATTCAGCCCAGAGAATGTGTAAATGGCGCTCTGATTGCTGCCGTGTTCCTTATAAAAACTTGGTGACAATATGTCAGTGTTGTTTTAACAGCTTGGTCCGGCTTGGTTCAAAACATGAATTAATGCTTTAAAAAAGGAGTGTAATTTATCAACCATCTGCCATCATGCTGTCACACATTAACGTGATTCCTCGCAGTTTACATTTCAGCAATGGGAGTGCAGTGAAATGCTAGGGAAGCACATGGTAGCAATTTAATATGTTTCTTAGGATTGATCTCTTGTCTGCCCTAAAGAAAAAAAAAAGAACAATATGCCTTTGTGGGGTTGCAGTTGTAACCAGAAACCTTGGTTGGTGGACATATCTGTCTACAGGATGAAATTCATATATATATATATATATATACACACACACACCACACACACACACACAGTGTGTGAAAATTATCATTACAGGGACATTGCAATGTCGCTGTTTCTGACATATTTGTTCTATTTTATTTAAACTCAAACTTTTGTTACATTACTGAGGAACTATACTCTGTGTCCACTGAGTGAGATGAAGACCGTCATGTATTGAGTAGCTAGGTCTCTCTTCTGTATTCCTTTTTTTCTTTTTTCATTTTCTCTGTATTCCGCTTCATGCAATAGAATGATTTTGAAAATCCCTGCAGCAGTAATCGTTGCGGTTTTCTTTGTGTAGAGGCCCTCCATAATCATATGTCAGGTTCCACACAGGAATTAATGCAGAATGTCAACAGAGTGTTTGTCAGTTGAACGTCCTGTTAAAATGCACAAACACAAATAAATCTCAAGAAATTATGTCTATTTTTTTTTTCTTTTTGATCAAATTTGTATGAGGAAAAAATCTCTCTTAACCTCAGTAAAGGACTTCATCTTAGCCTAAATGAAACGTAAGTGGTTCCTAAGACAACCACTGTATTATATAACACATTATATACGTATACATATTGTATATGTATCTAAATATGAGATTTTCTAATTTAGCAAAGAAAAGCACATATTTAACAAACATCAACCTTACAATTTCACAACATGTAAGCTAAATAATACGTTTGACCACATAAACAAAACCAATCCATATGCTAATGAACATCTTTACATAGAAATCCACTTTGATGCCTGAATTTATTGAGTGGAAATTGTAATTTGTCTATAGAACATAGAAAAGATATAAATTCAGGTATGATGTGGGTATGATGCAAATTAGCGACAACAGACAAACGAGAAACCAGTGCTCGCAAAACGTTCCCAGGTACGTATCGAATATGCACAAACAGGCATTTGGGGAATACAAACGCTGCAGTCTGAAAGGAGGAGGTGTGTTGTTTGCGTGGTGCTGTTGTAGGGATTGATTGGATGATCACGATGGTGACAATGTCTTTAAGGTCTGGATAAATATATCATAACATGAAGTCAAACATGCATTCAAAACTGTACAGCGCTGCTGTATCCATGGTTTTCTGACTGCACAGACATTGATTTTCTATGGCTTGGAAAGCAGAATGAGTTTCTTGCACAGTAAGCTTAGAGGCATTAGTTACAGTTTGGCTGTCATCTGGTCTCCGATGCAAGATGAACCACGTTTCTTGTTTTGAATACTCATCTACAGAAAGGTATAAAAGGTCAACTGAAGCTTGATGGGT
>NW_024044227.1:0-5961 GCF_014851395.1 Micropterus salmoides
GAGAGAGAGGAACCTGATCCTCCTTAAGGTGGAATAACAGAAAGGTAAACACCGGAAATGATCTGATCACGTGATCAATATCATCAGGTCAGAGACTTTTCTAACCAGCTCAGTTAGAGGAGGGAACTGATTAAAACTATCTATGTGCTCTATGAAAATAGTTGAGACATTTAACTTAAAGTACCTTTATTTCTTCCTCTACCTGCAGCAGGTGGCGATGCTGTGACATCACGCCAAGAAGGCGTCCAATGACAGCGCTCGGATCATGCCTGCGCGTGGGGCACCACACAGCGCGGACCGATGAGAAGGAGGCAGCCATGACGGACGGGGCAGGGCGGGCGGCGGAGCAGGGGGGCCGGAGAGGGGACCGGGGCCAGGCG
This sequence comes from Micropterus salmoides, assembly GCF_014851395.1. Taxonomy (NCBI): domain Eukaryota; kingdom Metazoa; phylum Chordata; class Actinopteri; order Centrarchiformes; family Centrarchidae; genus Micropterus; species Micropterus salmoides. The sequence goes on from NW_024044227.1 coordinate 381, forward strand.
GTGGTGAGGCAGGCAGGGGGGGACGCGGGTGGCGAGACGCGCGGCGTCCCCCTGCCGGTCTTCCTGTTCCCCTCCGAGCTGCTGTTCTACTCGGAGCAGAGGAGCTCCCACAGGAGAGTCCTGACTCTGTACAACCCCTACAGCTTCAGCCTGAGCTTCAAGAGTCAGTACCTGTTTACCTGTTCACCTGTTTACCTGTTTACCTGTTCACCTGTTTACCTGTTCACCTGTCTGTTCACCTGTCTGTTCACCTGTCTGTTCACCTGTCTATTCACCTGTCTGTTACCTGTTCACCTGTCTGTTCACCTGTCTGTTCACCTGTTCACCTGTCTTTACCTGTTCACCTGTCTGTTCACCTGTCTGTTCACTTTCACCTGTCTGTTCACTGTTCACCTGTTCACCTGTCTGTTCACCTGTTCCTGTCTGTTCACCTGTCTGTTTACCTGTCTGTTCACCTGTCTGTTCACCTGTCTGTTCACTGTCTGTTTACCTGTTTACCTGTTCACCTGTCTGTTCACCTGTTCACCTGTCTGTTACCTGTTCACCTGTCTGTTCACCTGTCGTTCACCTGTTCACCTGTCTGTCACCTGTCTGTTTACACTGACCTGTTTGCCTGTCTGTTCACCTGTCTGTTCACCTGTCTGTTCACCTGTTCACCTGTCTGTTCACTGTCTGTTCACCTGTCTGTTCACCTGTTACCTGTTCACCTGTCTGTTCACCTGTTCACTCTCTCTCTCTCTCTCTACCTGTCTGTTCACCTGTCTGTTACCTGTTTACCTGTTCACCTGTCTGTTCACCTGTCTGTTACCTGTTTACCTGTTCACCTGTCTGTTCACCTGTTCACCTGTCTGTTACCTGTTCACCTGTCTGTCACCTGTTCACTCTCTCTCTCTCTCTCTACCTGTCTGTCTGTAAGTTAACAGCCTGTCTCTCTCTCAGTGCTGTGTACAGCTCCAGCTCTCTACAGAGTGGTGGAGGCAGAGGGAGCGTCAGAGCTAAGTCCTGCGTCGACCTGTAAGTACGCCGAATAGTACTTTATATTACTACTTCTTCTACTACTTGTACTGTTGCTTCTACTCCCGACACAATGGTGGCGATTATTTTCATGATTAATCGACCGGTCGTTTAGTCAATAAAATGTTAAGAAACTGTTAAAAAAAAATTGCTCATCACAATTTTCCAAAGTGACGTCTTAAAATTGCTTCTTTTGTTCAAACAGACCGAAACTACCACGACTCTTCATTTACTGTCAGACGTGACTAAAACTAGCAGCAGTTCCTCACATTTAAGAAGATGAAATCTGACAATTTGTCACTGAAACGATTAATCGATTATCAAAATAGTCATTAATTTTCTGTTGCAGCTCTACCACCCAGTATCAGTAACTCGCCAGTCAAGAGAGTAAACAAACGTTCCTCGGAGAGCCGGGGCCCGTTTCAGAAAGCAGGCGTATCAAACTCTGAGCTCTGAGGTGGGAAACGGGTTCTGATCAGAATAAGTTCAGTCAGCTCTGAGTATGTTGAGCCTGATGGAAGTGCGTGCGTGGGGATGAAAAAAAGCCTCATCGATGGAGCTCCGATACTACGATTCACCATGGCAACGGGTAAATAAAGGCAGAGCCTCCATTTTAATCGGGTGGCGCTAGAAATATGAATGCTGCCAACACGGACCCTGATTGGCTCTAAAACGTAGGCGTGAAGGATCGATACGTTAACTAGTCTACACAGCGTTGCTCATTCATCATTTACCAGACTGGACTTTTCTTAATGAAAAAGTGCTGCAGCCCATTACATTTTAAATAGGAAGGCTCTATTTATTAAGCTGTAACCCGACGGGACTAAATGCCGGTGGCGATCGGCTACCTGATTATGAAAATAGATCAAATCTAAGACACAGTTTACTCGTGAACGTGTGATAGTAAAGTCACACCCAGCAGGTTAGACTATTAAGTACTTTTTGCAGTGGAAAATGTGTCAATAGATTAAAATTTTGGACGTCTATCTTGCTCGTCTTGTATTTTATTAATGCCTACGATAGGAACTTTCCAATCAGTGCGACTACAAAATCAAAGATTACTGTTCACTGATCAGTTTGATAAAGTTATAAAGGACGTGTAGCTTATAGATTTTGTTCTGTGCTGAGGATAAATCCACAATGTGCAGAGATCTGTCGTTACATCGATGACAGATAGGAAGTCAGAGAAAACTCGGCGTAGTTGAACCTAAACTCCTCCCGAGCAGGTTTGGTTCACAGCGTAAGTTTCCGGGGTTACAGACCCAGAGTTCATCTGATCTGAGGCTCAACTTACTCCGAGTTTTCACTAAACCCGCTTTCTGAAACGGGGCCCTGATCTCTGATAACGAAGACCAGAAGAGACCGTGACAAGACTTCATGCTAAATGTCTGATCTCACATCTCTTAGTCTTTATATCATCACACCAGTCATTTTTGTGTCCAGTGATCCCGCCAGTTCGTTCTACCTGGTGAACAATAAATCTTAGACCATAAATGCAGTAGTCGACACAGAGACCAGTAAAATCCCACGATTAAAACAAAGTAAAAGCAAAAACATTAAATCCCATCTTCTACTTCAACATCTGAACTTTAATAAAAACATCTGAAGTTCACAAAGAAAATCTAACAGCTGTGAGAGGACGTCCAGGACAGGTGAGAGGAGGTTTGATGTCCAGATGTTTTCATAAATAAGCAAGCTGCTGGAATTACAACCGTGCAGTGTAATTAATTAATTAATTTTCCTAACTTTTCGTTACTAACTTTCAGGTGTGAAATGTTTTTTTCGCTCTATATTGGCAGCTGTCTGAGATTTTTGTGTTAAAAAATAAAAAGGTTTTAGGGAGTGTCCCTGTCGACCACGTGTCTCTGGTACCTTCGTGTTTTCAGTATTTTGGTATCTTCCTGTCAGGGTGGTGCGGCACCTGGACGTGTCCCCTCGTAACTGGGACCGCAGGGACCGGTTCCGTCTGGAGGTGAGAGGAGGAGGGCAGGTGGGAGGACGGGAGATCTGGGCCGAGCTGAGGGGAGGAGTAGGAGGGGGAGAGGAGGAGGAGGAAGAGGATGAGAGGTCGAAGAGGAGGACACCTGGAGGAGGCCAGCAGAGGGCGCCGCCTCCTCAGACTCCCCTGTCTCCTCTGCTGCTGCCCTCACACACACCTGCAGCTGCCCGCCTGCACAGGTGAGACTGGGAGGGGGGGCAGCAGTGCACTCTGGGACGTGTAGTTGATTAGTTGTTGTGAACTTGACTGTAAAACCTTTCCTCTGTGTGTGTGCGTGCTGAGCAGCTGTGCGCGGCGTGTCTCAGTGGGTGGTGTGTGTTTTGGCGGCGGTGCTGTGTGTCGCAGTGTTGATGCTCCCCCTCCACTCTGACAGCGGCTCCGTGGTTCCACGCTGCCTGCACGTCTCCGCCAATCAGAAGCTGGTCTGCGCCTACACACTGGGTAACACACACACCCTGTTACACACACACACACACACGCAGACCTGTACGACCATATGAGGACTCACCTGTGTGTCCGTCTCTCTCAGGTCTTCTCACCATGGTGTTTCTACGGTAACCAGTGACATCGTGCCTGCTCTGTTCGAGTGACAGCTGTTTTTCCCAGCGCCATAGCAACCGTGGACCCTCGTGACCTCTGAGCCCCGTCCCTGAACTCACATGTGAATGTAGTCTGAACGCTGACGAGTCTTAATGACTGACTGACTGATGACGTCAGCAGGACATAAAACTTTATTTAAAACTGGAAACTCACACACAGTCAACCCGCGGCTGGAGACCCTGAGAGGGGCCTCGTGGTGCAGCTGAGGGGCCGTGTCTGGTGTTAGCCTCTGGTGTTAGCCTCTGGTGTTAGCTTCTGGTGTTAGCTGCTTCTTGCTGTGGAAACGTTTGTGTTTTAGGCCTGCGAAGGTGCGAGGAGGAGGGGCCTCTGCAGGGGGAGGGGCCTCTGCAGGAGCACAGTGCTGGTGTCTGTGGGTTGAGGAGGAGGCAACACTTCCTCTTCTCCCTCTCTGTTCAGATAGATGCTTCTCTCATGTCTGTGCTTAGATTAGCTTAGCATAAAGACTGTAAACAGCTAGCCTGGCTGCTCTATATCGCCCTCTGTATAAAGTTACACTCACAGGGAGTTGTGTTCTGTAAAGTTTATTTTCCTTTAATAATAATAAAGTGGTCAGAAGACTGAATGGATCTGTTTCTGTGCTGCGGAGGGAAAGACGTCCAAACAGAGGAGATAAAAAGCATCTATGTCTTACACGTAGAAACATGGCAGACAACATGTTTGATGGTTAAAAACGTTTGATTAATGGTGCAAAATCACGTGACGTGTCATCTGTAATATGGTATAGGTTATAACGGTTTTTGCTGTCCATGTAGAGCGACCGAGATTCATTAGGGAAGATATTTATTAGCAGGATTTGCAGTGCAAGCAGTATTTTTAATGTACTGGTGCAGTAAAAAGACATACTAAAGACAGTCCAACACACATTTGTAGTAGCGTCCATGTTGTTTCCACATTCAGACTTAGGAGTACCTGGACACAACGGGAACTCGGGAAATGGGGCCCATCCGAGGAGCGCCTGAATGCAGCATTAGCAGACGAGGAGGGAGGACGAGCAGAACACGGAGAAGAAATAACGAAGACAAACGCTGTTGTGAATGAAACCTCAGGACGGCGTGACGTCCGCGTCCTGCTGAGACCGTGCAGCGGCGGTGGCGCGTCTGTCTCAGTGACATCAGCGATGACGTCATCGGCCAGTCCCTCCTCAGCTTCTTGGGGTGGTGGGGTCGTTGCCAGGGAGACAGGCAGGTCACCTCCTGCAGGCAGAAGAGTCGGTGTTAAAGTGTTTTTTACTCTGAATAGATGGAACAAACAGAGACGCTGAGCTGCAGCAGCACAAGTTATGTTCATTAATGAAAAGCTACTGACTCCACGGTCGTTTCTAATAATCAATTTTACAGATGTTGATAATTTGGCAGCGGCACCGAATCTGCTTAATCTCCGTACACAGCCTGAGAGGCAAAACCCAGGGCTAATCCGTAGTTCTCTGCCTGCAGAAGTGAGATTTAAATCCCCCTTTTAACTTATTGTTTCACAATAATAGACCATAGATTCTACTGTCTGAACTCAGATCTGAGTTCAGCAAGTGTAATCCTCTTTGTTTCTTATATGTATGTAAGGCTTAATCCTTTATCCGCATGGTGTATAACAATGTTTTCATTGTTCATCAACTCTAAAGCTTTTCTCCCTGTCTATAAGAGTTGGCAACATATTTGTTTAGACCGAGAACACAATTCCCTAACGTCTCTTTCGACTGACCTGCAAAAGGTTTCTACTGAATGTGCTTTAAGGTCTAAAAACCTAGTCTTGGACTGGATTGTGGTCTGCTTCTACAGTGATATGACTCAGATTTATGTCACATTACTGAAGGTTAAGACGCTGGGTCTTACCTTTGGACCTGTGTCGATATAAAGACACCATGAGGACAGTGGAGATGCAGTACGGGCAGAACACCACCAGGAGGCAGAACAATCTGAACACCAGCTGGTTGGAGGCACTGGTACCTGTAGA
>NW_024044228.1:0-7309 GCF_014851395.1 Micropterus salmoides
GGTTTGTCCGGTGTGAACTCACACTGAAGTGTTTCAGCAGCGAGCGTTTAGCTGCCCCGTGTTGTTAACGTGGTGTTAATCTGTCATCTTGTGTGCTTCAGCTACAGATAGCAGCTCTCTGGGAGCCATATACCACACGGAGAATTTCACAATAAGAGCGTTTTGCCTGCCTGATTTTGCTGACTTGTTCAGATTTTGCTTATTTGTTCAGTTGTCCTTGATGTTTGTGCTTCTACTCTGGTTCAGTAGCGTCGTAGTGAAACTGTTTCTTTTTGTCTGTTTTAACCAGTGCCAGTCTCACTCTTTTGACAGACTCGAGTCACCAAATCTCGTTCATTAAAATGAACGAATCTTTTTTTGTGTCATTTCGTTCATTTTAACCAGGCTGGTTATTGCGGCGCTGCAGCCCTCTAGTGGGCGATTTAAAAAAAACAGTGCAGTTCTCAAACACAGAAGGCTGCCTGGCTCGCTGTAATTGACAAAGTATAAAGCACAAATTCACCTCTTGATCTTTCTCTGTCATGGTTAAAATGTTGCTAATACCTTTGCAGTAGCACAGACTATCCCTAATAAGTTTACATTTGCTTATAAAAAACTTTTCCGAACAGCAGTAGCAGCAATTGTTCAGCCAAAGTTCATGGACTCTGAAACTAGATGCTTCAAGGAAAGTGTAGAAACAACTTGGCCACGTTAATGGCAGCTATCACTGTTTCCGCTGGTCTGCTTTGAACTTGTTTATACACTAAAACTACATCACACAAACCGAACACACCGCCATGCCCACATACACATCAAATGGTTAAACACGCAGCACAAGGCCTATTCTGACAAGACAAGGGCCTGGAAAACTCACATCAAAACTTAATACGATGTCAAAATCTTATGAACAAGGTTGTATTATGTTTTGTTCAGTTAATAGTCTAAATAATCTGTAAATTAAAAGTTTGTGCACTTTAACTACAGCACTTCAAGTTAGTGTATTTGCTGCACATTACAAGGCTGTGGCTCCATCTAGTGGATGAAATCTGCAATAGTCTTTCCTTCCAGAAACTTTGTTAGCTTTGGACCAGGGCCCGTATTTATCAAGCTTCTCAGAATTACTCATAAGAACGCTGCTAAGAACCGACTTAAGAGTAAAAACATTCTTGGCTCAAAGCTTAAAAGTTAGTGATCAAGCATCATAGTCCTAATTTGAGTGAAGTGTAGGACTAAATCTTAAGTGTCAGTCTCAGTGCTGATTCACGACACTTTGCTGCGCCGCTAACAGGATTTTGGATGACGATGTAGCCGAGGACCAATCACTGAAGAGATTTCCTTCTTTATATTCTGGTGAAATTCCTCAGAGGAGTTTATATTAACAATAAAGGTTTTTCAAGATAATACATTATGATATAGGCCTTCACATTAATAAATGAAAGATTAAAAAGTGTCTCTTTATATGAGCGCCATCAAATGCGCCTATAGTGCTCCTGTATTGCTATTGCATGAACTGTGTTTGCGTCTGTGGGATTACGGGGGGGTTGTTGGGAAGTCGATGAAACGTGACAGTGTGTGGAGCTGTAAGTGCTAAAATTGTTTCCACAGCTATTGTTGATGGTTGTGACGGGCCAAAATCATCAGCATTGCTGCGGCAAATAAACGAAGCGTCATCACCACCTTCAGTTTAACTGAAAACGCATTATTGCGTAAAGTCAGTGATGAGATGACGTCCCTCACCAACTCGCTGACAAAGATTCTGCCTGCGCTGTCCGACTCAGTCTTATTAACTGCGCGTCGTCAGAATCCTTCCTCTCCTCTCCGCATGTCTCTGTCTCCACAGCGCCATCACAAGCCCTACTGGCAGCTCCTGACCGCCTGAGACCTCTCGAGCTGGCTTAAATAACTAAGAGTGAATCTTAGCTTTGAGAAATTTGATTCTTCAGTTTAAAAGTAGGAGGAAATTTCATGAAATCTCAGCACTTCAGACTGAAATGACTCTTTGAGAAGCTTGATAAATACGGCCCTGGTCTTTTATTAGGCTGCAAAAACTCAATTAATTGTGGGGTTTACCTACTAAATATAACATGGAGTGTGTTTTTACATTTATTTGTTAATAGACTATAGCTACAACTTCAACAATATGATGATGTAATGTTTGTAATTTAATTGACCATGAAATGAAGCTACACTGTTGCATTATAGATATCAGAGACAACTTGAAGTTCAAGCCTCCCATCCTTCATTTATTGACTGGGATAATATATCTGTTCCCATATTTGATGCAGCCATAAATGTTTTGTTTTCAAATGTTAACCATTTTAAAAAGACAGTGAGAGGCAGTTTAACTGGCAGAGGGGCGGCGCTGCAAATTAAAACATGAGCATCAGAACAGCATCAAACTTTACTAAAGTCAGTAACACAGCTCTAATGCTTGAAGGATTCATTTATAAGTAACTGTAGGCCTAATACAACCATTTTCACATTGTGGGGAAGTGAAAGCTTTAACGTTATCTTCTTCAGTGGAATTTTATAGGACAAAATAACAGTGAATCCAAACAATAAAGCACAACACAGGCTGTGAACTGTAGGCTACTCCAGAGTTCCCAGTCGCCACGAGAATAAAAGCATTTAACACAGGCTGTACAAAACATGACTTGAATTCACTCAATAAAGTTAAATAAAGTTACACTGACAATGGAGACTGGTGAAGACGGCAGGGTAGACTGCTCCTTCTCCTTCTCCTGGTGATCCTCGCTCTGACACTGTCCACTCGCCATAGAAGAGCTTCTCTTGTCCCTCGTCTCTCTCCGCCGACAGAGAGCAGGCAGAAGAGAAGGGGAACAGGTGAGCGTCACCAACCTGACCTGGAGAGGGCAGAGGAGAGGACCGGCAGCTCGGGAGAAGTCCCGGTACGCAAGAAAATGTCCCGGTACGCCAAAGAGTAAAATGTGGAGGAGCCAGTACTGCGTCCCGGGGCGTTCCGGCCCACTTCAAGCTCTGGTTTTAACTGTGTTTATTGTTGATATGCCATCAGGAGTCTGCACAGGGTCTTTTATTTTGAAAATCCCCGGATTCTCTCTGCCGTTCTGTGTCTGACTTCCTGCCTGGTTCATCTGCTCTGTGCTGCAACTTAATACTGCAGTTTTTCCCTTGGTAATACTGCAGATATGTAAATACTGCAGTACTTTGATCAGTGGGCCACAGGCTCAGTCAGCACTGTGTTACCTCATTAGACGATAGACAGTGACTGAACAGACATTTATTTAATGAAAACCTTCAGATTCTAACTTTAATAAAGATTTGATTGAGTCCATCTGACAATAATACTCAGTGATTTAATAAACAGTCAGTTGTGCTGTTGATTGTAGAGACACCAAAGACAACACTGTCTCTGTTAGATGGAACAATGGGACATATTTCAGAGTTCCTGCTGCTGTCTGTACAGCTGATGTTGTGCTTTGTTGTCCTCTCAGTCTACCAGGTGGAGGTGGATTCAGAGGTGGAGTCTGTCCTGCTGCCCTGCAAAACCAAAGTTCACCTGCCTGAAGACGTCACAGTGGAGTGGAGGGACGGACAACATGACGGTCCACGTATATAAGAACGGCTCTGACCAGCCTGAAGAACAGGACAGTTTTTACAGAGACCGAACAGAGATGAAGAGAAACCTGCAGAGACCTGGAGACCTCAGTCTGACCCTGAAATACCCCACAGACAGAGACAGAGACACCTACACCTGCACCGTCTACAGCAGGGAGAGACATCCTGATGAAGAAACAAGTCCTGCTGCAGGTCAAAGGTCAGTGCTGTAGCCTAAATAGTGAGCGTTGCGTCTCCTTCACTCTAGTGAAGAACTTTGTGTGTGGCTGTGACATGAGGTTACTGTCTGTGCAAACACATGAAACACGACACAGTGCAGCTGCTCGGCCCCAGTTACTGGTCAGGGAAGCGAAAACCAAATGGCCTGTTTCAGTCCCCAGCTGATCAATCTGCACATCTCTAGCTGTAGAAGGTGACTTACAGTCCAACAAGCTGCTAAACAAGCTAGCTGATGTTATAACATCGTGGGCTCATGGAAAAATGATCAGTTGTCAGGATTAATTTCTTAATGACTCAGCATCATCTGTATTAAAGACTAAAGAATGAGTTCATCTGATGTTTAAAGTGAATAAAACAGCCAGTCTGCTTAACATTACTGCAGTTTCACAACTACTGAAGGATCAAACTGGTTTTCTGCCACCGGACTCCTGAGAGGGAAAGCAGGCAGAGGACCAAACCACTGTGAGGCAAGAGAGGGGGACTCAAAATGTTTCGAAACTTAAAACACACTTTTACTGCCCTGTGTGTGTTTCTATTGTTTTACTACTTACACAGTTATTCTAAGTACAGTGCAAACGTATTTGATACGCTGCTGATGTTCCTACTTACAAAGCATGTGGAGGTCTGTCATTTTTATCATATTATGTCATGCAATAAAATGCAAATGAATCATTTAAAAATCATACAATGTGATTTTCTGGATTTTTGTTTTAGATTGCGTCTCTCACAGTTGAAGTGTAGCTATGATAAAAATAACAGACCTCTACATGCTTTGGAAGTAGGAAAACCTGCAAAATCAGCAGTGTATCAAATATTGTTCTCCCCACTGTAGATATCATTACATTATTAATGCCAAAACTGTTTCAACAATAACTGACTGGGAAATATTCTGTTTTTAAATGAATGCACGGCATGGATTTACTTAATACACAAGTGTTCATATTAGCAACATGCTACAGGTGGTGAATAATAGGCCTTATCATACAGCTGCATCTGTATCAAGGGAAGCCACCTTAATATTTTATAATGATACATAGGGACCTAGGTTACCCACAGCAGTGAGGGCCAACGCCAGGCTGACAAAATAACATCAGCTAGTCAGCCATTAGGACAGTTAGCCGAAGCTGCAGCTGCATCAGTAAACTATGCTAGCTACATAAACAATGTCAAATAGCTTCTGCTGCTGTTGGACTCTGAGCGATCAGCAGCAGCAGGTGACAGTCTCACTTTATGATAGCGGTATGATATAATATTATCATTAACCTTAACTGGAGCGTAACCCAGTATAAACAGTAGAGTCTAAAAGAGTTCATTAGAAGTTAATCTGAGATTAAAAGTCATTTCATGTTGATGAACAAGGTAAAAACATGGAGATGTATTTTATTAAAAACTGTTATATGTTGTATGATAAATAACTCTAACACGATAATGTTGAGTTAAAAACAGCATTTTTATGTTCAACTGGTAAAACTGTGCTAATTGCTGGAGTCTAATAGTGGGCTGTCATTGGTTGGAGGAGTGCATGATGGGAAATCAAGGTCAGGAAAGGAGGAGAGCGGCAGAAGGAGGATGGCGTCTTTGAGCCCGGGAGTGGAAATGTTTGAAAATGTTGAGAGTATGGCGAGTGAACGGGATGGTGAGCGAGGAGAACGGCAGGAGGTAACATGGAAGAGACCAAGAAGGAAGAACTCTGTGTCCAGTCACAGTGAGTCGGAACAACAGAACCAACTGAAAAAGAGAGGAAAACAAACGGGACGGGAGAGAGGAAAGTGGAGATGGAGTTCAGAGAAGTTTCTGGTAGTAAACTACATCCAGTGAACTTCCAAAGAGATCGGACACATTAGACAAGCAAGATTTCTGAGTAAAGGGAAGATGTTGATTGAAGCAGTCAGTAGAGTTCAACAGATACTGAAGATGAAGACCTTGAATGAAGTTCAAATTAAAAGTCCCGTTCCTGGGGCTAATCGTAAGGTTAGAGGAGCGATCAGTGGAGTTCCATTAGATATTGCTATTGAAGAAGAAGAAAGAAATGAAAGGAGACAGAGTCACGGCAGTGAAGCGTCTTCCTACTAGATATCAGGGGAAATTAGTTGATAGTCTGTCCTACTGCAGTTTGAGGGAGACGTGCCTCAGAAAGTAATGATTGGCTGCATGAGCTTTAATGTGAGGGAGTTTGTACCTCAGCCGTTACGTTGCTTTAAATGTCAGAGAATCGGACATGTGGCAGATCAGTGTAAATCTAAGGGTGTGCTGGAGAACATGAATATGGCCGCTGCGCAGTAGTCACTAAAACTAAATGTTGTAACTGTGGGGGGAACATAGTGCTGCTTACCAGGGATGAGGAGTTCAAAAAAGAGCAAAAGATATTCAGAGATACAAAATAAAGTATCATACGCTGAAGCAGCAAAACAAGTCTCATTGATAGTGACAGCAGATTCTCAGCAAAGGACTTCCCTAAACTACCACAGACGCAGAACACGAGTGCCATAAAGTGTTCACATAAGTGTGCAGTTAAAGACGATGCTCTGATAGTGGAGAAGTTTCCATTTGTAGCTTTCATAGGTTTTAGTGAACGTAGCGCTGCAGCAGACAAAGAAAAGGTCCAGGCTGAGGACTATTGTTGAGGCAGCAAAAGATTATTTGGGGATCACGGAGATGACTGTAGACATGTTACATGAAATGTCAGCACCGAATGACGGAACATCTCAGTTTAGTGACTAAGTTCATAAAGGGTTTCCTTATCCTTCAGTGGAACGCCAGAAGCCTGATTGCAAACGCACAAGAATTTAAGAGAAATGTGCAACAGTTAAATGTAAAGCCTGACGTTATCTGTATTCAAGAAACATTCATAGTTCAGATATTTGACAGAAAGGTAAAATCAGAAGACGGCAAACATTAGCTAGATACCCGGAGGTACTCGAGAACAGAAACTCTAATCAGAGTCCTCTAGATGAGGCCTTTACCGTGCCTGAGCTGAGGAGGGCTCTGAGTAAGAGTAAAAGAACGACACCTGCTAAAGACAATATGAGCTTTACTATGATAGAACATTTAAATGCTTCTGCATTGGGTAAAGTACTGGAGTTATTGAACAAGGTTTGGGAGGAGGGGAAGCTTCCAGTAGGGTGGAAAGAAGCAATTATTATTCAGATTAAGAAACCTGGGAAAGATCCTACAGATCCTGATCATTACAGACCGACAGCTTTAACTTCACATGTGTAAAACCATGGAGAAAATGATTCCAGAAAGAATAACATACTACTTAGAAAGAAATGAGCTTCTTTCAGCACTTCAGAGTGGATTTAGAAGGGGGCGTAGTACTCTGGACCCTTTAATATGTTTGGAAACTGATGTTAGGAAAGCTCAAGCTAATAAAGAGGGGGTGCTAGCTGTTTTCTTTGATATAGAGAAGGCGCAGGAGGTCTTTTAATACAGCGAGATAAAATGGGTATTGGAGGTAAAATGTAGAACTGGATCAAAGGTTTCTTATCTGGTCTACATAATAAGGAGCAAATAT
>NW_024044229.1:0-23924 GCF_014851395.1 Micropterus salmoides
GTCAAGTACACAGACATTTTTTTATGTTCTTTTAGATTGATGAACCTCAAATGAATCCTGATACAGAACTACTGACAAAGACAAGGGGATTCTTTTAACAAAGCATTCGTCTTTGATGTTTTTTTCCATGCAAAACATCTGTCAAAATTATTTCTGGGAGTTTCACATCTGCTTTATCTTTGTCTGTCTGTACTGGTCTTTCACTGCTGACTGACTGAGAAGAGACTTGATTGTCTGCTTGATAGGTACATACCAAAATAAATGTTCCCTGCAAGATGTATCTTCACCTAGATTGATCTGAATGGACTCAACATAGCTATTTTATTCCCTGATTGGTCATATCTCACAGGATCTTTATGACACATTTTAAAGTAATCTTCCTTTGACATCATCTAGTATCGGACTAATGCATTATCCTGCAGGTTCAACATATTTAGCTACTCGTGAACCTTTGAAAGTACATACTTCACACTAGAGCTGTGCTTTTCCTGATGGAGTTAGAAACTGGTGGTGGGATGATATGAAAACATTGCTGAAGATCTGGTTTTGATGGGTAGTGGACTTCTGATAAGTGCAACTTGGGCCTGGAGGAGGTCTGCAGCAAAGGTAAAAAGGTAATTTCTGTATTTTTAAACCTGGGCCCTATGAAGGCCTTTTCAGACAAAACGCAATTTGAGCTTTGTTTCCGCTTGGTTCGGCGCATGCTCAGTGAATTGTGCTGCGTCAACAGCTTTGATGCAAACCATTGGAAATATGGGTTTCAGAGAACAGTGTCAGTCTAACTTGTCAATTGGTACAAAATATTTTGTGACAGTAGATCACATTCAGCTGCAAAAGTATGTCCACTACAGGCTCAGATTCTTGTTCCAAGCTCCGTTAACAGTGTGGAAATGATCTTGATCTCTACAGATCCTTTTTGTTTAACCAGATCCTTTTTGTTTAACTGAAACAGCCTTGTTCGAATCCGAACAATTGTCCCCAAGGATAATGTTACGTCGCAGCCAGTGTAGGCTTGTTTGGCAGCTGCTGACTGAGGTGATATACCAGACCATTTTCAAAACATTTTGTACCTATTCGTCATTTAAGACTCCAAAATATGTGGGAAAAAAAGAGGAGATTGCAATGTTAATTAGCTAAATTAACTTTGCAGTCTCATCCTAATCCTAAAACCTCATGATAAAAGTTTGCATGAAAAACATTAACAATAAACTTAAAACGCAAACTTCCAGAAATCCACTACATAGCAGAGCTTATCCTTCTCCAGTATCTGGTGACCATGAGTTGGGTGTTCTGTGTGATGTAATGTCAGGTGTTGCACTTTCGCTACTTTCAGCACTCATTATTGCCATGGCATATTACATCCAGGTTACAGCAAGGTTTAGCAAGCCAATAACATAATGTAAAATATGCCCATAAAATTACCCAGAATGCAATATAAACTTTGGTATTTCACTATAATGAAGACGTGGTATTGTACTGTACAGCCACATGTGCGTGCACAGTAGTCTGGTTGTGCCGATCCACAGAACAAATGCGACACTGGGAAATAGGACAGCAGCATACCCTCATTACACATCAGAACGCCACCTGTGTGCAATCTCACTTAGGAAACAATGGGTATCCTCACCCGTTTGGGTGCAAGTCAAATGCTGTTCAGTGTGTTGCTGAGTTTTTAACAGAAAGCCTGTGTTCCATACAGTGTGTGTTAGATTTAAATGATGTGTCTTGAAATTATCTCATTCTAAATTAAACTTGCATTACGGGAAGTGTAGGATATAATGTTTTGGAGCTCGACCCAGATGGGGACCAAAACTCTGGATATGTCAGCCTCTGCGGCAACTTTCTATCTGAGTCTCCCAACTTTCTAAAAATGTAATTCCGAGTTGCTGAATACTCAAATTCAAATTCAAATTAGCTTTGTTGGCATGAATATATAGCAACAATATTGCCAAAGCTACATATAAATTATAATATTATATATTAGGACAATATATATAAGGACAATTCATTTCATACATTTCATTAAATAAGAAAATAAAACAGTAAAAGTTGTATTTGTGTTAATAAAAAATAAAATACTACTAATAAAAAAATATATAAATATATTATAATATATTATTATATATTTATAATTCCTTAAAAATAATATAAAAATAAAAGTAATTACATAAAACAATAAGCGTGTGTGTTAGAAAATGAAATAATGTATTCAATTAAAATAAATAATAAATAAAATAGTAAGCATGTAGGTTGTTTTAAAAAAATATAAAAGTTAAAATAAACTAAGTAAATGACACAGTAAAGTGTGTGTGTGTGTTATTATAATATATAATAAAAGATTTTAATAAAATAAATAGATAAAACCGTAAACAGTGTGTGTGTATTAATAGACAAAAATAATAATAATAATAATATTAGTTTGTTAATTTTAAAAAACAACAAAAAATCAGTATCAAATGTGAGATTTAAAAAGACAACAATTACTAAAATATCAACATTTAAAATAATAATAATTTGAAAATTATTACAATTATTTATCAGTTTACACTGGTTGTCCTCAGTTCATGGCATGAGCTTACTCTGCAGTTCTTACACTGTGAACACTGTCACCTGGGTGGCACTGAAAAGATATGGAGTGACCATTCCCAAAGCAAAGCTTCACCAAAGGCCCCAAAAACATGAAAGCCAGCCCTGTGGGTGAAAAAGAGAATGTGTTCCCCAAACTGGATACTGTTTCAATTTGGACATTTGAAATTATCTGTCAAACCATGGATGCTCCCAGTGGTGTTACTTTTCACTGGATGTTTGCCTTATCCATATTGTTTTTGTATAGACTGCAAAAGAAGTCTCAACAGATGATTCATTTGAGCCCTGGATTCATCATGTTTACACACTAGATTGAATAAAAGGCACACTCAAAGGCTGGTTTGTAAGGGCCCAAGGAAAATATTTGCACTGGGGCCCAGTGTAACTACGCTGCTGATAAAAGGTCAACTGAAAGTTGTGTCTGGAGCTCACTTCATTTACTTTAGATGATTTACACCAAGTATCTTTTTAACACTGTTGTGCTTTCTACTGAGTTTCTCCTAGCACATGAGCACCTCCAAAGTTAGTCTGAAATCCTCACATGCTTCAAGTGCAATTCTATTCTTGGATCCACAACATTGGAGAGCTGATTTATGTTTTGCATTTTCTCATTGTTATTTTAATTTTAAGTGGGATTGATGGACAGAACCGCAGGCTCCTATACACACATCGCTGAAGCGTCTGATGGACTGACTAAGCTAAGTCTACAGCTGTTATATTTGAAATTACAATGAGCTCTGGAGGCTCGGACTTAACTTAAAAAGACTATAAATAACCTCTGAAGTTTACCAAGTCTTCTTAAGTGACCACAGTTTGGATGGAGCTCTTTTCTTCATGTTTCTTCCAGGTGCAGTGTCTGAGGTCTGAAATAGCCATGACAGTTTATTGATGACAAAGATTTTAGAGAGCACAAAACAAATTTCAACACTGCTCAGTCTTCAAGTCAAGGTTTAAACACACTGGCACAGATTTGGAAGAGCAGAATTAGATTTGTGTGCAAGGGAGGACAGAATCATGAGCAGATTATTTGAGCATGCGAGAGGAATTGTGTACAATGCAAAATATTGGTCACGAGAACAAGACTAGCAGATATTTTAAATTAATTATTTAAAATAAATATTCATTGATGAAATATAGGATTGGGGGTGTGTGGGTCCTCTCCCAGAGGATTATGAGCATTAAACACTTAATATCCTGGATTCTGGAGACATTTTTTGCACCAATTTATGGTGGAAATGTCTTTATTTGTATAAAGGTTAACACAAAATTCAGGTGGCAGGTGACAATTCAGAATATAAAATATAATGGAATATAATGCAGTAATCAGTAAATACTTTTTTTTTTTTTTTTTTAGCTTAAGAATTTATTTGGACAATGCAAATCTGTTTTTCTCTATATTTACATTGCATTGCATGTTTTCTTATTGTCCCAAAAAAAACTTTCTCATAGCACTTACATTTAATATTTGTTGTTGCAAGCTATTTTTCCCAACATTTTGAACAAATGCTCCCAGTGTAAATGACATGTGTGTAACTACATTCAAGCCAGCATTACAGATTCTCACGCTCGTAATGATCAAAGCAGCTCGCGCTCACATTTGGCAGTCTGAATCCCCTGAGTGCAAACTCAGCCTGTGAGCAGAGCATCATCAGTTCAGTTTGACCTGGATGTGAAGGGCGTACACACGGTCAGCATGCTAAAATCTGATTCTGCACTGCAATCTGTGCCTCTAATATGTTGACTCTCAGACTGAGTAGCAATCAGAATTTGCTTTGTGCTCTCTCAAATCTTTTGTCATCAATGTAACTATTTACTGCAGAAGAAAACAGTTCAGCGTCTGTCTTGCACCCTTTTATTTCACGAAGCTCTTGCCAACATCCAGGAGCCTCTTGCTTGGTCCCTCTCTTTTTTTCTTCTTAGCTTCCTCCATCAACGTCCTCTTCTGTCTATTCGCTTCTGCTAACGTTATGTCCATAGCGCCTGCTGAGCATGGATATTTGTAAAGGTTTAGCCGCTAGCTATACTAGCGAACACTAGAACACACTCGGACATCGGTAACGTAACGTTACTGTGAGTGCTCTTGTGTCGGTTGCCATCTAGGTTTGGCTAGCTTGCCACCCAAGTTTCAGGCAACATTATGCTGCAGCTGGGGGAGAGCGGCAGCCATAACCAGCTATGCGGTCACCGAGGTCTGGACCTCCATCATTATATGTGGGCTATAGCCTATTAATAAAAATGAGAATAAAAACCACTTAAGTTTAACAACATCTAAGTTGACAACACCATCAACTTAAATAAAGGCTTTAGGACCATGCGGATGCAGCTGATTACACCGTTGCTACCCTCATTTTGCGTTGAAACACAACGTGATACTCTAAAACCTCTGCCTGCTGTTTGCGGGCGATAAATACGTTTAGCGAATTTCCAGGTGGGTGAAATAGTGTGAAGCGTCTCCCCATGAAGAGAGACGCTGTGCACATTTACGCACATGCTATAACTTCATATTTAAATCTCCAGACGAGCCGACGGGATCATCAACACAGTCCAGGTTCATACAGTGGAAGTGTTTGGAGTAAAGCAGCCGTCCTCCTGATCAATCCTCCATCAGAGCGTCTAAACATTTGAGATGCTAAAAGTGGATTTCTGTTTCCTCTGTCCTGTCAAATTTTAACTAAATTTTTTTGTTTTGCTGCATAAATGTCCCACGATATTAGCTGTGACTTTACTGCGTGGATGGAAATCTTTAAATAGACTGACAGCAGCCTCTCTGATCATTAAAGTAAACCGTTAAAGAAAACACTCACGGACAATACTCACAATAAAGAAACCACCTGGAAAGCTACAAGGACTGGTAGAGGTGGGCTAAATCTGAGAAAACAATTAGTTGGAGGGCGGGTGGATGATCTACACGTACATGATTATTCAGATATTGTCAGAGCCGATCCGCGCATCACACCAACATAGCTCCTATAATCGCGACAAAACAGTGCAAACAGCTGCTGATGTCACATTATTAGGCTGTAATATCAACCAGAGCATCCTCTCCATTCAGCACTAACCTGCTGTATTTTATGTTGTCATATGGTAACAATAGTGCCCATTATGTAGTCTGCACGTCATTCCAACAGTATAGTCAGTCCTGTGATGAGAGACATTCAGCCTAATGCATGCTGTGATGATTAGTATACCAACAGTTCCTGATCATAGTTTCTGTGTCTGTATCTGTTATTTTATGCAATTTTAGTGAGCCAAGCAGTGAGGAGAAAGAGCATGTCTGTAGTGTGATCTTCAACCAAAGGGTATAAGCCTTCACTGCACGCACCTGAGTTTGTTTATCAGTTATTTCTTAGCGTATGTTAACAATTAAAAGAGTCTACATCCACGCGAGGGACGCCACCACAGAAGCATAGGAACTGCTAAGACTGTGTATTTAGCAGCAACAATGCCTACTCACAAAGACAGCATAAACCATCACCAAGTTCTGTTGTTCCACTCCTGATGAGTCTTGAGGCTATTCTGTACTTTTTTTGAGAAATAAATCCCATCCGTGGCAGCTGGTGCAGGCAGGCTTTCCAAGCGAGGCAGTGCCAATTATCCAATTCAATTATTTCTCTTTTGTAGGCTTCCACAAATAGGTTCAGTTTTGTTTCAGGCAATGTCAAATAACCATGCACAAAGTGAAAGAGAAAAAAGGATTTAGAAAAGATAAACTAACAGAGGGGTCATTAGTGGAAAGGGAGTGAAAATAAGTTAAAGTATTAAATTAAGAATTTAACTGGACTAAAACACCCACTGTTGACACCGGTAACAGATTTACTGCTAGTGCCCGTTCTACACCAGGCCATGCCCTGGCCCTTTTCACCTCATTGCAATCTGTAGGAATAATGTTTTCATGCCCTGTTCAGGAGTAGTACTGCCCTTGCCCTTGACCTACGCAGAGCAGGAGTTGTCCCCAAGCGCAAGAGACTAGCTGCCCACTCCCCGGTTATAGCTAGGATGGGTCAAATGATAAGGACGAGTTTCCTCACAGGGATAAATAAACTGAACTGACTGACCTCCTATGGCCTTTTCTGGCCCCAGTGTCTACTGGTCTACTGTAGCCACTATGCACAGCAAGGGCATCATACAGAACACAGGAATATTTTTTGACTTTTATTCCTCCAGAGAGAGAGGTGTACTTGTTTTTCCTTGATTAAGTTCCTGCCCCTTAAGGTTAAAAGGTTCATTCTAAGGTAGGTAGGTAGATTTATTGTCACAATATATATGTATTTTATTATATAACCGCTTATATAACAAGTTATATAATGAAACTGAGCTTTTTAACTCCCTTCTGCTACATAGCAGACAAATTTATGTATTCAAATCATCACATTTTTCATTAAAACATCCCCCATCAGTGTGAAATGCTAGAACACTTTGCTGAGTAGACTGGGACAAAAACTTTTAGTTAGTTAACTTTAATTCAAGCCCTTCATCAGAACTGCATGAACTTTAGATGCTGGTAAAGCTAATGTTGCCTTACTATGTTCAGCATTGTTACTGTGAAAAACGCCATAACTAGACAATAGAGATGACTGTGTGTACACCCCTTTATTGCATTAAGGCGACTTGTGATTTCATCTCAATAATATGTGATTAATGAATGTAATATAGTTTGACCTACGTTACCTTATCTGCCCGTACCTGCTTTTGCAGGTAAATGTGGAAATTCAGTTGCCCTCGCAGGTCAAGAAAATTGCACCTGTCTGTATATACTAATAATCTTTACCTCAGCCAGGGAAGAGAGCATCTTCTACAGCAGGCTGGCTGTTAATACAAATTGCATGGACTATGTATAATTGTGCCTGCCTTCATGTAAAAGGTCATGCATTATGCTATCTTAATCAAATGGTAATAAGTGACACCTAGTCTGGAACCAGCCACGTTACTAAAGAAATACCAGCAACACTTGGGGGCAGAATGCAAAAGTTACTTAATTAACTCTTAAAGAGTATTAGTTACGTAGATTTATTCTGTGTTACTGGAGTTTTTTTATTTCTATTAACACTCCCAAAAAAGTCAATCTTTGATATAGAACATTTTTTTCAATAACAATAAGGTACACTTCACTTTATACCCTTTGGTGTACTGTGAATTTCTCTTGCACATCGGCATTTCTCACTGAGAAAATGATGCCGTTATGCTTTTCTACCTTCTTTATATCAGGCTCTCTGGGCGATTCATAATGGCCCAACTAGGGGGCACTTTACACTCACCTGTTTTTGTTTTTTCCTGCCTGTTTTTCTTTGTCGGCAGAGACAGAGCAGGGAAGGAGAAAGTATCCTGGCCTGACCACTTCATTACACCGCTATCTGCCTTTTGTTCAGACTTGTTCCTCGTCAGTGTCACTTTTCATGAACTGGCCAAAAAAGTCTGATGTGCTAAAGCAAACTTTTGAAACGTTGAACTCATTGTTCTGCATGAATGATTATGATTATTGACGAGTTAGTACTTAGCATAAACAAATGAGAAACTAACCAATTTGTCTGTGCAAGGATTTAATGAATGAACAATATCTACAAACATATACATGTTGGTATTGTTTTTTATTAAACTGCTGTATTGTCCAACTGGAATTAATATTATGCTAGTGGTAGGCTATAAAGATCCTATTATCTGAAATTATAATGAATATTGACCCAATCTAGCCTTAACCACAGTGGTGCAATATCAAAAAAAGGGTTTATTGTGAAATTGTGGAATTGAATTAATAAACTGTTGAAATGTTACAAATACTCTATAAACTAAATCTGGAAGCAGCCAGTCCAAATAAAGTGCAAATGATGTATAGTAACATAATAGTATATCAAATAATAATAATATACTATTCTATCAACATTATACATTTTATTTAATGTAATAATATCATACTAAGTCAATAATATATTGGTTATTTATCCAGGTTGTGGCAAGTGCATCTGCAGTGGTCAGATGGTAGACTTAGCTGATACACAAGTCAACATGTGAATAAAGGGAGTACTGGCACTTGTTTTCTTCCATTTCAAGCACTGAGTATATAAAGTTTCAAGAACACAACTTTCTTTTCTCCACAGCATTTGAATGGGTTAAAACCAAGACATTTTTGATAAAACTACAAGAAGAAACTATCAATATTTACACAGATCTACCCCACTATTGACTTTGTGTGTCACATGTGAGTGTTGTACAAGCAAGACACAAATGTCTCTTTATTCTCAGCTGTCCTGCATGAAAAACTCACTGGGCGCTTCTCAAGTCTCTTAATTGCATCCACGTTTCCCACACTTGAAATGTGTTTCTAGTGACATGAGACGTCCTTTCCTCCGAAGCGTCACGTGAAGCGACGTCTGTTTCTGATGGCGGCGGCAGCTGACCACAGCAGTCGACTCTAACAGCTGGAGAGACTTTTGATGGAGTTTGTGTCTGCACACATGTGCACTGTGTTGGTGCTAATAAAGTCTCACAGTCATCAGTGCAGAGCAGCAGGATTCTCTGTTACCTGTTTAACAAACACCTGCACATAAAAAATCATAGGTTAATATACGTCCTGCTCAGAGGATCATTTCTACTGGCACAATGCTGATATTATCTGCATTTATATTTATTAATTCTGATTGAATTCATTATTGAATAACCCAGAATATATATCATGGTGTTCTTTGGATTGATTAGGCTAAATGTTTCAGGGAAATTGAAATGATGTATCTCGTATCAAAGTCGATTTTTGTCGATATTTGGACTGAACACAGGAATGAGCAGCCTCACATGTGACTGAATAGAAATGGCGATAAATGATGTAAAATGTGTTTCTTGCTGACAGACTCTCCGACTCTCTCTGACTTTAATTGTCTCCATAATAAAAGTTGAGAAATAAAAGAATAATAAAATCTTTCTAATAAATGAAGAAAGTTGTGTGTGGGGCTTTTGTTGTTCAGACCTACAATGAACACAGATTTTAACAAGACAGTGAATCATAAAACAACTCAGATATAATACTTTATAAGACTACACTTTACTGTTATCTGTCCTGATGTATCAGATCAGTCCAATCAGCTGCAGCGTCCAATCAATAGAACGGCTACCCAATAAAAGGGCGTGTTGGTCAGTAAAAGACTTCTGTGAAGGCTGCACTGGTGTATCCTCGCTCATAGCTCCTCAGAGATCGCTCTTTGCTCCTCGCTCCTCGGAGCACAAATAAGAGCTTTGGGACGTCCTTCAAGATGGAGGAGCAGAACAACTTCATGGAACATGGAAGGGAGCCTGGATTTCATCTTCATCCATTTCACCTTCATAAAGCATGGTGTCCATTAACAGGCGCTGCATCTTGACGGCCAACGAGGCACAGTCCCCGTTCATCCTTGGAATCATTTTTTGGCGAACTAGCTAAGTGGTGTTGGTTCTCCTCCACCTGCTCACATACCACCTGAATCCCAAGTGCTTTGTGCAAAATGATAAGAAATCCCCAAAACAATGTAATTGGTCAAGCTTTGCACATAAACACCTTTATGAAACAGGAAAGGTCAAGCAATACATAAACATTCCCTGTACTCCTGTGGATTCTTGATGTGAACTCCATGACGTCTGGCTCAGATGGAGGGACCTCTATGACTTCTGGCTCTGGCTCATTTCTCGGGTGATTGGCTGTGGGACCTCCTGATTGCAGGCATGTCAGACTGATAAAAGATGACAATTGAAAAATAACCAGAAATTGCTGCAAGCAGCTTTGAGCGGGCCTTCGCCCCCCTGCGTGCCTCGGTTGCAGCGACAGCTGGGGCCTTTACATCGCACAGTAGCTGACACGGCTCTGAAGTTAACACTGCACATATTAGACAGGTGAAGTGTGGAAATTATTTGTGGTTGTTGTCAGTTACCTATTCAGTTCAAAGTTGCTGACTTCTGGTTGGGTTCAGGGTATAGCTCTCAAAAAACACCTGTTTAATTGCAAATAATTACTCACCAAGGCAACAGCATTTGACAAGAACTTTGAGATGGATGTGGTCAACCTGCTAAGGTAAAAACATGAATTAGGCATAAGAAAAAAAAGTTTGAAACATGTCCTTTGGCAGTAGAAGGCTCTATCACTGTCACTGGATATTGACATGTAAGTCTCTAAGAGATCTGACCATGTCTAGTCCATTTACATGCTACTTCCTTTTTCATGGCAAGACATAAATTCAAAAATTTTGTAAGGGGCGCTATTGAGCCATTTTTCCACAACCAGGCCTCCAAACCATATCAGCCTATACAAAACAACCCCTCTGAGGATCCCTAGCCATGTGAAAAAAGACTTTAGGGGGCACTATAGACCCAATATGCAACCCTCAGTCTTAAAAATGACAAAGACAAATCATAGCATTGTCAATTTGAGTCTGGCTGCAAAGTTGTGTGGCTCTTCAAGCATCCTAAAGGCCTCAAATATCTGTTTAAAAATTGAAAATGACGCAGGAAGCGCAAAATGTCTGCCTCCCTGTTGAGCAAAATCTCGTAAAAAAGGCAGAAATGTGGTCTTTGTAATAAGAGAAATAATCTCACCACACCTCTCATGAAAATCAACGACACTTTGTCCAAAACAGAGTGTTTGTTTAGGGGCGCTATTGAGCCCTCTGGCGACGCCCGACCCCAATCGCTACAGAACATCGTCCCAGCAGACGCGAGGTGTGTGCAAATTTCGGTGAGGATTCGAGGATCCTAAGAAAAATGAATTTTCCGGGGAGAAAAAAAAAAAGAGCAAAAACAATAGGTTCCTTGCATTTCGTGCCAAGGACACTTTTGTGCTCGGGCCCTAATTAATACCAACACACTGCAGTGAAATCATGTGTGAACGCATCCACATCTTGGGGTAATGCACAGTGTTAACAATACACCTACATGAAACACACATCGACTGCGCCGTCAGTGCCTGATGCCTTTATAACCATTCCAGGAATGTGGAAATTGTAGGTTTAATGTCAGAGGTTGGTTGGATTGCAGAGGTCTTGTCAGGCGCTAGTGAGGTGTTTAATGTACTGGTGCACATGAATATTGATTCGATCCACGGTTAGAAGTAGTGGTGGTGTTGCCGGAGATGGCCGTGGCGCTGCTGCTTCTGCTGCTGCTGTGGGTGGAGGCTGTCCGGGTGACGTTTTTTGTTAAATGTTTAATCAGAGCAGCCTTTCTGATTAATGTTGACGTGCAGTAGCAGCAGTGAACATTTAGGGTTTGTCTGCAGCTTAGACCCCACTTGATGATGACGAAGTCCAAAATGCAATTTTCTAATTTACATTAAATATCATTGTGTGCAGAAGTATGTGCACATGCGGGGTTCATACTTGAGGATTGGTGAATTATATGTTTCTACTTTCACATTCTTGGGAGGAATAACTGGAAAAACAAGCAAACAACAGAAAGGTTCATGAACTTTCAAACGTGTGTGTGACATAAACACACACACACACACAGATTGCATAGTTGAACTGAAAAAAGACACTTACAATAATTCACACACATACCTTCCTGCTGAACTGCAATGCAAACGTGATTTGCAGCATGACTTTGTACATCATGTAAATGGTTATAAACACTACAGTATGCACAGTGGTATTTGTCGCAGCACACTGTGTATCTTCAGTATTGTCTAATGCAGGGGTTCCCGAAAGTTTTCAGCTCGAGACCCAAAAGAGAAAGCTGATGTCTCCCTGGAACCCAAACTTAAAAAAAATACATTATCAATTGCCAACATCTACATTTATGAAATACAGATAAAGAACACAGAAAAGCATGAATTTAAAATGTATATATTTCATTATAAAAGTACATCTCAGCAAATTTGCTGAGTGTAATGCGATCCTGCAGGATACGGGACCTCCCAGATCTGGCACCTCCTTTGTCACTATCAAAATCTGCAAGCCCCACGTAGGTTACTAGCACATGGACTACATGCTGGCAGATGGTTTGAAGGGCTAATCTGTAGTTTTCAGCGGCCACTGCAGTTTTAAGATTGCAACCAGGGGTGTGCTCGTACGTGTGCTCGGCTCAAACTCATGAGCGAGCATAATCTGAAACGCAACCACTTTCATACAGAGACCCCGCAATAAACCTGGAAACAGTTGTGTGGCTGTGGCTTTTCACACAGACATATTCCGCCCTGTTACTTCCAGCATTTCGGCTCAGAGTCGGAACAAATCAAACCCCCTTTTCAGCTCCATAATGTTACCTTTCAGACTAAAGGCGTTAACTGCCCCCCCGAAGCCCCCTACTCTTACCATAAGCATCACAAATGTGGGTGGGCCGAGCCAATTACAAGCAATTGTGCCGATGACTGGCACTTCGTGTAGCCAATAAAATTCTGAAAATAACGACCCAGCTTTAAGTAGGAAGTTCATGATCTACCAGCAAAAAAACACATCTGCGTCGAGCTAACGGCTGATACGGAGCGATGCAGCAGCAGCTGCCTGCCGCCAAGGGGTGGGGCTGTTTTAGAAAAGATACGCTAAGACATACACTCAGAAAATCCTGTGTAAAACAGTCCTTTTTCATGGTACTGGTAATTGAAAGTAGGACTAGGTAATGCTTTATCCTGTGGTCCTTCAGTGTTTTCCAGCTAATAAGTCCCAGCTGTAGTTGTCTGCATGCATTTTCAAGCGGAAATGAAACATATATTAGTTTTAGTGTGTTTAAACTTATATTAATCAATTCCAGTAGCACTTACAATCATTTAGACACTCCAGAGGGTTTTCTTTCAGAGAAGCCCAAAACCATGCATATACTCCCAATGGTTCAAGAACTACATTGAATTTACTTTGGATATGCCTTGAATAGGCGTTTGCATGAATTTTACAGGACTGTTAAGAGGCTAACCTTCAAAGTATAACTGACTGACTGCACTCACCATTTATACTTCCACTTTGTTTTTGTCTCAATACTTCGTGTTGAAAATTTGAAAATGGCTGTTTGTCCCATAAACTGTATATAAAGAAGCAGCTCCAAACTTGCAAAATGAAATCATCTACTCTGTATGTAGCTGAAATATAAAAGATTCTACAAAGTATTCTAGTTTGAGCTTAGATACATTTTTTACAGTATGATCTAAAGGTAAAGATAATAATTCGGCACAGTATGAAAAACTACCTGTGAGATCTGTGAGAATCATCAGAACTCACAGACCATATCTTATTGTGGTTTTGATTCAGTGATTAGATAATTTTTCAAATCAGCAAAAAAAAAGGTAGGGTTAAATTTATTTTAAAATATGTCCGTCTTTCTGCCGCTTTCTCTCTGTTGCGCTGGTGAGTGAGCGGAGCTGTGTGTCGAGGGGAAGGCAGCAGATATCACTGAAGCTGCAATAAACATCACAATCTGATGACCTGTTTCTATGATGACAAGCGACAAGTGTCCCAGTTACACCACTGAACATGCACAAAGTCACAGCCTACAGGGTTTTACTCAGTGGAGGCGAAAGCGATGGCTTTTAAATCAGTCGCCTAACAGAATCATAGTGCTTCAGAGTCCGGCATAGCATGCATCTGTCTTTACTAACTTGGTTTAACTTGTTTAACAAACTATGGTACGATCTGTTACACCAGTAGTTTCATTAAAGCATTATCTTGATCATTATAACTAAATCATACATAGGGTCAATTTGTTGTCAACAAAGACAAATAAATAATTTTATACCAGTGGCAACAAATAGTTAACTTAGCAGCAACATTATCTATTGTGGTGTCCTGCACCTGAACCAGGAGTTGCAGTAGAGTCATCTCCAGAAACAAAACACCAGGAGACTGTTGGTGAAGGCCGACCAAGAGCTGGCACTGATTTACACAGAGCCATGGAGGTGTCATTTGACTCCATTTGTTCGCTATTAGTAAGTAATTACATCATCTTTTTCTGTGTGCGTGTTTTTGTCAGCTGTTGGGGCTGGGCTACATCACCCGTCCTTCCTCTCCAGTGCCACCCTTTCGTCACTTCTGGTTCCAAAAAAACAAGCTGGCGGTGGCCAATGCCAATCTGAGCATTATTCAAGCGCACTGTTTGTTGGGGGATGAGAAAATAAAAACTATATTAGCTAGCTAGCATCCCAACACTGAGGTAAATAATCTAGATACAGCCATGGGCATTTAATGACCTGCTGGTTATCAATTGTGTCAGTAAAAATAGACAATGTTAACTTTAGGTGAAACAAAACCTTAAATGTAAAGTTCAGTTTATGTCAGGTTAATTACTGCCATTACATTGCCATACAATCTTCTCGGATCTCTTCCCAACCAGCACTACCAAGTTGTATGAGTGAGTTGGCGTGGGCCTGGACCTATAGGGGAAGCTACACCAGGTTTTTGGCAAAACTCTATTTGTAAACATTTCAGATGAACATGTTAAAAATTTGCGTTAAAAAGTTTGACTTACCGAGCAAATACGTCACATCCCAGTACCTTTGTCTTAACGGATTTTTCTAGCTTAAAACACAAATCTTATTTTTGTTTATATCAAACTTATCTGAAAGTCAAAATGGACGTGAAATATACAGTCAATACCCAAACTGTGTTGTAAACAGCCATCACTTTTACATACCCACTTCCTGTGGGTCAGATGATCTGGTGACTGGTTGTGCTTGTAGGTCTCTGCAGGTCTTTCTGATGTTGCTGTTGCAGTGTTTTCTCAGGAAGAAGAGGCTGTGGGTAGAATCGAAATGTGCACACAAAGCTCTGAAACCACTTGTGCTGCCCAATCTGCTGCCTATGTGCTGTATGCATAGTATGGTCCACGCACTCATACACAGGATACACAACCAAATCTTATGTCATGCATAGTCGTGTCATGCCCGCGCATGATAAAGAACCAAAAGGACCCTTCTGTTTGCAGAAAGAGCCAGTAAAAAAAATTAAGCAGCTGGCACAGAAAGGCGCTCTCTCCCTCTGGCCCGGACCTCTCTGCCTCACCTGGCCAGGCCCCCAACTAGCTGGGTCTACAGAAGGTACTGCTGCCTGCAGATGTTGTTTACTTAATAACTGAGTCCACCAGGCAGCTCTTTGTGATTTCAGCTCCGGCTGTGGCTGCAACACACAACAAAACCCTTTTGAAATGCGGATCGTGTTCCTCCTGTCGAGACTTGAAATATTTGGAGCTTTTGTTAAACATGTTTGCAGAGCGCTAATGCCCTCAGCTGTAGGCAAGTGGCTGTGTAAGGATTACATTTTCAAGTAAAATGGTTTGGGTCAACACGTGTAAACTGTAATAACGCAAAATCTTCACACAATGATGCACATATTAAACTGGTTACTGTAGTGTGGTATCATAATTGATCCTTTCACAGCTGGGTTTCACCATCTGTGTAAACTTACAGCATTATGGAAACACTCAAATATAAACAAAGCATGGTGCCAAGAAGTACTTATTCTCACTATTGGAACCACCTTTTTCCCCTACCCAAGAGGGAGGAGGAAATAGTCTCCCTTAACAATGATAACAGGGAGAGTTAGCGACAGGAGATGAAAGGCGTTGTACAAATGGTAACCAGTAAAGGATCCTAACTTGTCATGGAAAAGTTGCCATAAGACAGCAGAGGGAAAGCAAGCACCAAGGGAGGTTGGCCTGCTCGCTCCTTCCCATTTAGAATCTCCACACATCAGAAAGTGTTGCATAAGGCTGGGTCATGCTGGAAACCAATTAAAGGCAAATGTGATTATACTTGTTTGTACATTAGTACCTGTTCCCACTAGCCAGGGGCACGGGGTGAAAAGCCTTCCGTAATATAAAGGACGGAGACTGTATCATCATTCAAATCGACAGTCTCTTCCATTCCTTTGAGGACAATCATTGCATGGCACTCGGTTTTACACAGGAAGGACTGGAGTGACTGAAGTACTCGTGTGAAGAATAAAGAAAGAGAGCTTAAGAGAGAAGGTCAAACCGGGCCTGCTTTGCCACCTCCACACCTTCAGGCTTCCTGTGCCAAGCAGCAGAAAAGTGTCAGAAAGGAATAAAACAAAGAACCTATTTCATTAGACACAAAAGAAAAGAAGGGCAGTTATGCTTATTTAATTATAAGATGGCTTTTTCTTTCCTGTTGTCAGCCACGAGTCCTTTAAAGTTTGCATCACAGAAAGCACCTCGTTGGTTGCATTTAGAAAGATCACGATAGGAACTTGGTGCTGCATAAGATCTGAGTGGTGTACTGGGTAGTGATAAGGCAGTGGATAAGAACGTGTACAGTGCCCAAGGTAGTTTGGCCTCTTGGCATTATCCAAAAGAAAATAATGGCTTGATCAGGGAGCCTTAGTTTCGTAAGGAAACACAGTGACATTGTCTGAAATATGCTTGCTCCTGCTAACTTCAAAACTGTCTTAAAGGATAAGGCTGACATTTTTTGTTGGTTTGTTTTATTTTTGTCCAAAAAAAATCTGACAGAATCTGACAAAGTCAAAAAAAATGTATCCTACTAATTGTTACCAGTGTATGCAAAGTTTAGAATTAGAGCCTCTTCCTCCATGCCATAGCATGCCATTATTTTTGAAAAACTATTTAAAAACCCCAGAAAAGAGTCATGTTATTACATTAAGGTGACATTTACATTCAACCTAAAACAATTCTCCAACTGTTTCTGTACAGTAATGTTTACACTGCTGAGGAATACCTCACAGTGTAATGAAAGAATAAGTCATCTATTGCACTACTATGGCTCTTTATGTGTTTTTAATAGTGTTTAGATGACACCGCAGTCAAAAGGTGATAAGAGTCATCAGTAAGACAGACCATAAACTTTAGCTTGCATCTTCAGGGCACCACACATTTTATGTGATGACTGTGAATGCATTGTGTAGTGTTGAGTCCTCCTCTGACCCCGGTGGTTTTGTGTTGCTCACCTGCAAAGACAACTTGTCATTTACCTAAATAAGTCTCGATGTGGAAGTGACGCCACCTGCTAATGGTGCTAGATGGGGACAGAGGCTCGATGAGCTGTGAAAGTCTTTATTGGATTTTGAACAGATTCATGAAGGGGACGGGTCTACCTGTTGTGTGAGCACCGCCAATCCTTAAGAAAGGGAGCAAAAAAATTAAATTAAGCAGTCAGGTTTCAGATGGCACATTAGCATAGCTGTCGCACTTAGCTACGTGATCCTGGCGTTAATGTGGGGGGCCCGCTTTGCATAAATGCGAATTAGAGGAAAGGCTGTGGTAAAATGCCTGCAGGGATCGGGCGAGGGTGGGGGCAGGTTATAGGTGCAGGGAGGGAACGGGGTGGTTTGTTGGGGAGAGGATCGAGGCTGACTTCATGCAAGGCTGAGTTAATACCATGAGGCGGCTGTGCAGGTGAAGGATTTTATCTGCTGAACAAGTAGTGAGTGGAAATATCTCGGCTCATGTTCACCTCCCTGTCAGTGACTGGACTGAAGGGATGGCTGCATTCTGTACAAATCAGCACAAATATACCTTCCCTAAAACATTTGTTGTCATTTCACTACTGTTACACATATTTATTCCAGCATGAAGTGGCAGTGTTTTCCAATGAGACGCTGAATTAACATGTCTTCTTACACTATGTGGCCAAAAGTATGGGGTTATCCATCTGATTGGTGAACATCTCAATGCAGCCACTGATGTTGGGTGATAAGGCCTGGCTCACACATATCGTGATATGCTTCAGCATTAAAAATTCCAGTAATCTTTTGAACCTGACTGATGCAAGTTGTCCAAACTCCATCTTCTCTGAGTCATGCCTCAGTCAAATCTGAACAAACAGATGTGATACACAAACTGCTAGAACCAGTTTAACTCAGCCCGCTAACGCTTTTCAGTGGTATTGGCAATTTCCTCCTCATCATCATGTTGACACATCCAAGGTTACAGTGCAAACAGGAAACTGCTATTAGCCAGTGCTAATGCTAAGCAAAACGTTTCTTGGTGCAGATTCACCAAACTGTAATCAAATGCAGGCTAAATCCAAACATTATACGGCAAAAACTCCCCCAGAAGACTTTGAGCATTCAACACTTAATTTCCTGCATTCTGGAGACATTTTCTGCACCAATTTATGGTGGAAATGTCTTTATTCATATGAAGGGAAACCAAATTAAGGTGGCAGGTGACAATTCAAAGTATAAAAATATCATGCAGTAAGTAGCAGCTTGTTGTTTTAGCTGAAGTTACTTTTCTTATTGTGCATTGTTTCATTTGTTATTTCTTGTTCCTGTTTTTCAGAACATTTTTAACTAAAGCTTTCAAAAAGTGTTGGGGACATCATTATTTTGACTTGTCCCCAGTGTAAATGACACCTATCTGTCAATATTTATATTTAAATATTATATAATATACATAAATATCCTGCCCCATCCAAGCTGTGGAATTGAAGAGCTACTTTCTGCACACGGCTGCTTGAAAGGCACCCGAGCTTCTCCCTCGTCTGTCTCGCTGACAGAGATTAGCAGGCAGAACAGAAACAAGTGAGCGTCACGTAGCGCCTGCGTCATGTCGAGGTGCTGGTACTGCGTACCAGTGTGTACCGGCCCATTTCAAGCACTAAATACACGAGTTCATGTTTGCAGGTCGCCGTCTCAATCTGTTCAGTCAAAACTGCACTGCGCACCATAGTGGCTGATGCAGAGAAGTGCAGCCATCCTGTCAGTCATGCGTGCGCAGAGTTCATGAGGAAGCATGTTCATTTAAGTCTATTTATCTAGTTAATGTAGATAATAGTACTGTATTTCACAAATATATTATTGTGATTCAAATAATGGTTGTTGATAAATGAATTAGTGACCCCGACAGATGCTCAGACCTCCTTATGGGAGCTGAGCTCACCATGGCCCCCACGTAACCCAACCCTGACAAATGAATGCCATTTCTTTGTAGCTATCCTATATTGAAAGGCATATATGATATGCCTACTAGGACATGCAGTGATGTGCCAAAATCCATAAATAAAGAATGAAATAAGTAAATCAAAAAGCCAAAGGCTTAACTTCAGCTAAGGATTGAGCCCAAAAACTGACACCGTCTCACACCATAGGTAACGTAGTGTACTGTATCTGTCATGTAAATGTGGTTTATGCAAAATGAAGTGAGCATTTTCCCAATTAGCTTGATGTGACACTTCAATGATGTATATCTGTTATTAGTAGTAACGGCTTTATAGTCTTCACTGTCTGGAGCTCATGGTTTTCCCACCATTTCCGTTACCCAACAAAAAATTGAGATTTCTTTTTGTTTGTGTTTGCTTTCTTTTGTCTCTCTTCATGACCAGGCAACCCACAGCCTTCACTTCAGCCAGACTTTGTCTTATTTGTCTCCTCAGTGTTGGAGCGAGAGCGCGCTGGGGAGGAGGGAGAAAAAAGAAAAGACAGCGGGAGAGAGTGAAAGTGCTTTGGTTATGAGCGAGCGAGAGGATGAGAGAGGAGAGAGAGAGAGAGATTAGTTTTTCACTCTAATGGCGAAGGAGAGGGACTTCATTAGCCAGGCCTTGACTGATGTGCTCATCAGACGCAGCAGTTGATGCATAATAAAAAGGCGAGGGAGCGAGGGAGGAATGTGGAGGAGGGAACAGAAAAAGGAAGGGAACGACAGAGGGAGAGCGACAAAGAAAGATAAAGGGGGAAACAGCGATGAGGGAAGTGGGTGGAACGGACAGAAGAGGATAGAAGAAAGAGAAAGAGCAGAGGGAATGACAGAGTGAGGGAGGAAGAAATAGAGAGGGGGTGACAGTGAAGGAGAGACGGGGAAAAGAAAGGCTTGGTTGATCGTGCACAGAATCTCAGAGTGAATCCTCTTGTCACAGAGCATACTGTCAGAACAGCACATACTCATACGTACATGACAAATAGGCTGATTGTCATTGTCCCAAACAACATACATTCTGTTAGGGCTGAACGATTTAAAAAAAGATATCTAATTGGATTAATTTGACTGATATTGCATTGTGGTTATATTTGCACATACTATTTGATTGATTGCAATGATCTCATTTTCATTGAAAAAATTAATTATGGTGTGATTTTTGCAAGGATCTGTACCACAAAACATATTTTCTTAATTCTAGAATATGATGGTAGGCTAGGACATCTCTGCAGCACGACAATTTAATTTAAAATGCTATTTTGACACACAAATATCACCTTTAAAAAATATTGTGCCTCCTGTCGTTGCAGGCCATATTGCAATTTTCATAAAAATTCAATACATTTTCTGCCCTAAATCTGTTGAAAAGTACCTATATGATTGTGATCATTCCCCAAAACAAGTCACATGACGTTTACAGTCGTAGTTTGGTTTGTTTAGGCAACAAAACTACTTGGTTAAAGGTTTAGGAAAAGATCATGGTTTGGTTGAAATAACTACAAAACTTTATTTAACTTACAACAGTCAGCTCTGACTTTCTTTCACACAGGACTTGAACCTAGGTCTCCTGAGTAAAGTTTACTTAATTATCCATACACATCACCACCTCATAATTCGGACTTTCCCCACTGCGTCAACAAAAAACGAATAGGCTGCTGCATATCTACCTTTACGGCCATTTTTGGTGAGGGTAGGCTGGTCAGAAACTGCTGCCATAGGATCAGGTATGAGGAAAGACAGGTATTATCTGGATTAAAGTTTAGACTTGGGAATTAACAGAGGTTAAACAGCTGGGATTCCCTGCCACTCACTCAGAACTAGGGATGGGATCGTTACTCGATATCGAAACGCCCAGTATCGAGTAGAATCGAAATGTCTCAAGTCAAACCAGTACATCATTCCATACTTTTTAACCAGATTGCGGCAACAAAATTACTTTTTGTATGGTTTTGCTTGCAGCCAACACCGAGCAACACACACATAAAATGATTCTGATTCTGATTCCAATTCATAACGAAAGTCATCTCATTGCACTTTTTAAATAGAGCAGGAAGAGATCCAAACGATTCTCCACAATGTATGGCTACTGCTTGATTGAATGCAGATTACATTGCATTCACAGTCAACATGAGCAAGAGGAAAGAACATATTTGCTCAAAAAAAAGAGCAAGCTGAAACTTAAACTTGAAATGACAAGAATTAGGAATTAAGTGCCAACACCAGTCGCTTTTTAAAGACTTGGGTAGCCCTTTTGTGTCAATTATTGACGTTAAGGGATCCGTTAGCAACGCTTAGCAACAACAAACATAGAACTTCTGGTAAAGTTAGCAACAATAAATATAATCAAAATAAAATGCTAGCGTTTCGAAACATCGCCATTTTGAGACACGTGTTATTAAAGTTGTGAAACATTGCAGTTTGGTTGGGTTTAGGCAACAAAACTACTTGGTTAAGGTTAAAGATCATGGTTTGGGTCTACGTATGTCAGTTAACACGTAAGTTAACTAACGTCATTTACATCGTAACTTGCCTAAATAAAAATATTTAATGTTGACTTTTTGTTTCACATGGGACACGAACCCCGGTCTCCTGGCCCTCCATCCACCCCAGCCACCTCCTTACTCTGTCTTTTCTGTTAAATATCATATACCTGCCTTACCGTCAAAAACTGACGCTGGAACGCTTCCCCCACTACGTCGAACTATGACGGAAAGGGATTGCGTCACAAACTGACGACCATGGCTCTTGACCGTGCGTCCATATGTGACGACTAGGGAGTAAGAACGGGTTGATAGTGCAGCCTGTATTTTATGATATGATGTCTTTAGTTCTGGTTCAGCATGTGTGGGTCTGTCATTGAGTGTTTTGATGGTCTGCGGTTGTGTGTTGTGTTTGCTCTAGAATACTTGGTGATCTCTGACTACAAAAGGTGGTGTGTGGTGTGAGGCACCCAGCAAGTGGTGGAATGAATTTGATTTATCATCTACAGACTGATGACATTAGTTCAATAAGCGAGGATATTGTAAATATTGTAAGATTAGTTCACTGACAGACGTACCTGTGCTGTACTGGGTTTCCTTTATGAACTGGTTGAGTGTACAGCCTCGAACCAAACTCCAGCAGTGCTAAACCGATTCTTTCTTCGGGGCAAAAATTGTATCTATGATTCCATGGAGCAATACCTTGAGAAGTGGCTCAACTTCACCAAAACTGAACATAAAACGTCCAGTATTACTACCTCAAGGAAAATCAGGAAATCAACTACCGGCACCTGACCACCGTTGTATCGGCCCTTCAGATGGAAGATGCTCTTGACATGGATGAGCTCTACAACGAGACCTGCCTTCTGACAGAGGTCTTGCCACACCTGGAGTTACAGAGTCAGCCTGCAGGCGAGCTTTGGGTGAAAGCGTTCAAAAGCAGATCTGCTTTCCCTTTATTTGTCAAGTTGCTGTCCTTGTCTTGAGCATCCCCGTGAGCAAAGCTTACCTGAGCAGCAAAGTGAAAATTAACTTCCATAAATTCATCCTGGGAAAGAAGAAAGCCCCAGCGGCAGTGGAATCCTCCGCCAAATATGCCTGCTGTCCTCCGCAATCCAGTCTTCCTAAGAGGTAGGCTATCTAAATTAAATTTATTGCTGGCTACCGTTTTGCGTTAAAGCAACATATGTCACAAGTTTCAGCGTGGACATTGTGTCAACAGCATTGTTATAGCCACAAAGTAACACATGTGCATGCTCTTTCCCCTTTTTGTTTTCAAGTGTAGATGCAGTCGCGACAACAGTAAGGGTATCTGCAGTCAGCCACAGAGAGGGAGTAATCTGACATGGACGTCACCAGATGTGATGAAATTAATAAAATGAAAAAAAAAAATTATGTAATGGTAATAGTTCACAAACTGTCATTGTTTCTTTTTTCTAATGACATAAAATTGTCTTCATGAACAAAAGCCAGCTGCAGTCTCTCCCTGTCTTACTGTAGAACAATAATGGCGACCGTGCTCGATGAGCAGACGATCAGACGATGGGGGACAGAGAAAAAGCCATGAAAACTCTCTGGAATCAGTCACAGCACTCTTAAATTTTTTTGCCGGGCCTTACAATATATTACATGTAACGCAGTTCTTAATTTCATAATAGACACTTATGATATTGAAACTAACCATATGTCAACACAGTTTAGACTTATCTATCAGATACAGTTTTAATAATCAGTACTAATAATATTTTTATCAGGTTCATCATCTATTGTCAGGATCGTGGAGCCATGCATTTTCTAGAAAACAGGGGAAGACAAAGTCAAGTGACATGTTCCTGTCCTGGACCCCTGTTTCAGAAATGACTGCCCTTATGAGCTGTCAGTAATTTCTTTGAACAGCATTTTACCCTCACTTTCAAAGATTACCAGCATTAAGTCACCTCAGCTCAGAATAAACCTCTGTATTCCTTTTTTTTATAACACTGTGACTGTGCACACAAGACATTTTACAGCAGTTCCACTAAAATGCTTATTGCA
>NW_024044230.1:0-2290 GCF_014851395.1 Micropterus salmoides
ATACTCTCTTGTTAAAGTAAATCTGTCTGGCACAACATGGTATCCCTGCCTGAAGACTGGAAAAACACCAATAAAGAGTTTTGAAAAAAAATTTAAAAAAGCCAAAGCTGTATGAGCTTGTTTAATATTGTTGGTTGTTCATAGCATTTCTCTCACTTTCATCCACAGTACTTCCTATACTAGTTACACAGATGAAATCATCATCCTCTGATCCATGTTGAATCTTCACCAATCATAGCCTAATTCTAATGGAAGCTATCCTTGGAGCAACATTCCCCAAACTAAATAACAAAATACATAACACAAGAATTTGTGTTTTAGTTGCCTAACCTTAACCATATAGTATTTGCCATAGCCACATAACAATTTAACCATACCATAGTTGTCATAGACAGCTGTTAAAAAAACTGTTAACATGATTTAGAATTTTGCATTTTTCCAATTAACATTTGTGTCTGGTAATAGGGTTGAAAAACAAAGGTGTGTTAGTGATGTTTGGGGTTTACTATCATTTAATTTTATTGTGTGCATGTTGCATGAATGCTCTGGATAAGTGGTTTCCTTGAACTATGGTTTTCCAATGTCTTCAGCAACTGATAAAGACTCAGCAGCAACATTAAGTAGTTGCATTAGACAATACTGGGGTGACATGCTCAAGATTTGGTCGTATTTGAGAGGCCACTACTAGATACAGCAGGTATGAGTGCCAACGTATTATTAGCAGTTAAAATTAGGGGTGAAAATGTTACTTTAAATGAAATCTCCTGATTAACTGCAACCAGTAACAACTGTGAACAAATGTGAAGATTTCAAGCTTTTAATGCACAAATGTAATAAAACCAATTTAAACTTGCAGCTAACTTTGAGTTTGACAGTTTCTAAATGCCTGTGTCCTTATTTCCACCCCTAGGTAATTTTGGAAACCGGTGTTCAGAGCAGCTAGCAGCTGTTGACTTTCCTCCAAGAAACTTTGTGGTAAAAAGGATATTTGACTCCCCTCAGGCCAACCGTCAGCAGCACATTCAACAATAAAAGAGCCAAATAATTACTGTGCCTGAGGAGGTGATGTGTATGCAGCCCCCATGGTGCTCCACACAGCTCTGACTGCCTGCAGGCCAGTGGCACAGGCAGATATGAGGGACTGATAGAGGGAGAGAGTCAGTGATGAAGGTGCATGCATTAGTCTTATGTTCCTACGTTTTTACTGAGGATATGTTATTCTCTACATGTGCTCCACAATGTTTCCTCACTGTTAAACAATTGGATTGTACGTCAGCACTCATTCACCTGACACTGAGAGACAGACATACTCCTCCAAGGTAACCACATCTATCTCATATTAGTCACCTTATATAGGTAGGTACGTAGATTTATTTTGTTTTTTTTTATAACAGGTTATAGAGTGAAATTGAGTCTGTAACTCCCTTCTGCTACGTAGCAGACAATATACATAAATATAGAAGCAATTGTAAAAATGGTAAACAGAAATAACAATACAATGGAGCAGTGCTGAGGATGACTTTGAGCTTAAAAGTCTGATACCTTGGGGGGAAAGCTGCTCTGCAGTCTGGTGTAGCGGCAGCAGAAACTTCTATATCTCTTCCCAGAAGGCAGCAGGGTGAACAGGCTGTGGCAGGGGTGGGTACTGTCCTTTAGTATCCTTTGGGCTCTGCAGGCACCTCACCTCACCGATATCACTGATGCTCGGGAAATGGGTCCCAATGATCTTCTGAGCAGTTTTAATCACCCGCTGCAGAGCCCTCTGGTGCTGGGCCGTGCACATCTCATGCCATTTTTTGATGTTTTCAGTCGTGGATGCTTTCTATTGCTCCTCTGTAAAAGCTCAAAGGAAATTGGTGTGGAATTTGGACTTCTTAAGCTTCCTCAAGAAATACAGTCGTTTCTGAGCTTTCTTTACCAGCGTGGAGATGCGAGATGACCATGTCAGGTTCTCTGTGATGCTGATTCCCAGGAATCTGAAACTGCTCACCTGCTCCACCTCAGTACCACTGATGTAGACAGGAGTGTGTGTCTTTATCTCCTTTTTCCTGATATCAACGATCAGCTGATACATCATATGAAAGTCCTGCGGATGTTCTCTCT
The DNA here is from genome assembly GCF_014851395.1 of Micropterus salmoides. NCBI lineage: Eukaryota > Metazoa > Chordata > Actinopteri > Centrarchiformes > Centrarchidae > Micropterus > Micropterus salmoides. Next base: position 2,104 of record NW_024044230.1, read on the forward strand.
GATTCCTGCTGCCTATGGACTTAATAGAGTGGCTACCGCAGTTGGTTTAAGTTACACATCTTAAGAAACTGTTGGGATTGTTGTGTGCGGTGCGGTCTGCTTGCTAGCAGCTAGTCTGCTTGCTGTCATCAGCCTGCGTACAAACATTTCATCAGCCGGTGGGGAGCTGTGGAGGATGGTCTGATGT
>NW_024044231.1:0-25976 GCF_014851395.1 Micropterus salmoides
ATGTACACTGAAGTTACAACAACTTCCGTGTCATGGCGAAGACTGATCTTTGACGCCACGCCACGGACACGCCCATTGACGAAAACTTGCAAATAGCCAACTTTTCATCTTCAATGCCTTTAGAAGGCACAGCACAAATTTGAGGTCGGTCGGACTAAATCCCTAGGAGGAGTTCGTTAAAGTACGAAGTGTGTAAATCATCCAAATTTGACGTAAAATTCAAATGGCCGACTTCCTGTTGATTTTAGGCTATGGCTCCAAGAGGCTTTTTTGTGCGTCTGGACAAGATACACGTACCACAGAAAATTCGTGCACGTAGGTGAAACGTGCGGCGGGGCTGCTTCGTTAAAGGTCACTTTCTGTTGCCAGCAGGTGGCGCTATGACTGTGGGTGAATGTCGGCATGTACATGTGTTCAGGGCGGGACTCTCATCCTAGATGTACAGTTTGGTCCAGATGTGAGCATGTACACTGAAGTTACAACAACTTCCTGTTTCATTGCGAATCATCGACGCCACGGACACGCCCATTGACGAAAACGCGCAAATAGCACAACTTTTCATCGTCAATGCCTTTAGAAGGCACAGCAGAAATTTGACGTCGATCCGACTAAATCCCTAGGAGGAGTTCGTTAAAGTACGAAGTGTAAATCATCCAAAAATGGCCATAAAATTCAAAATGGCCGACTTCCTGTTGACTTTAGGCTATGGGTTCTTGAGGCTTTTTTGTGCGTCTTGATACATGTCCCCAGAAAATTTCGTACATGTAGGTTGAACGTGAACGAGGGGCTAATTTTTCCAATTTTCTAGGTGGCGCTAGCGAGTCATTTTGCACGCCCATGTGCGAAACTTGTAGAATACGAAATTTTTCACCGGTTCTGACATGTTTGCAAATTTTGGTGAGTTTTCGAGTATGTTTAGGCCATGTCATTTGGGCCTACTTTGCAGAAAAAAAAAAAAAAAAAAAAAAAAAAAAAAAAAAAATAATCCGAGCAATTCAATAGGGACCTCACACGGTCGTGCTCGGCCCTAATTAAAGCTGCAAGCAGCGTTGGGCGGGCCCTCGCACTTATAACGCGTCCGCGTGTGAGCCGCCGAGTTGCATATTCTGGAGCTCTGCCGGTGCGGCTGTGAATTTGCTACGCGGTTATGACGCCGCATGAAGGTGTTATATGTCACTTCCTGTGTCCCCTATGTGGAGCTACATAGCACTTGCCGCTATGAATATAAATCGGTGTTGGCGTGTAGATGTCTGCGGGTGGGAGAGTTATCAAGCACGTAAAGTTTGTTTCAGATGTGAGCATGTACACTGAACAATAATGTACCCAAACAATAAAATAAATTCCTTTTATATTTCCCTGCCTTGTTGTTTATGTGTACATACAGAGGAAGAATGTGAGAACAGCACACATTTCATCGTTACTGTGTGCTGTACCGCAGTTCTGTGTCCATGCATGCAGCAAACTGAAAGCACTCTGTCGGAGCGTCTACGTGAAAAGAGAAGGAAGACATTGCTGGTAGTATTGTCTTCAGAGTTGTTAAACACCTCAGCGCACTGAAGGAAGCCATCTGACTGTGTGAGGGGCAAGATCGTTGATGTCTGCAGGCAGAGTAGGAGCTCTCCTGTCTGACTGGTCCACCAATAGCAGAGAAGATGACCCCTTGAGACACAGCCCCTCCTCATTTGCATAATGAGGCAGAAATGCATACAAAAATTTAAAAAGACAGGCAGAAATAAATACCATGGGTGAAAATAAATAAGGTAAATAAATACAAAGGAAGAATAAAACAGACAAAAATATTAAAACACACACATAAATAAATACATTAAAAAATTAGTAATAAATAAAGTTGAATAAACAAATAAGGTAATTATAACAAAGGTGAATAGTAAAGGCACTAATTAAAATATACATTTATGTCTCCTTGTATAATTTAATTACTACCTACATTTATTTATTTACTTTATTTTTTTGTGTATTTAATTGGATGCTTATTTATTTATTGAGCATTTATTTATTTCTGTATTTATTTCTGACTGTGTCAGGATCGGTCCTCCATAACGGGGTGGGAGAGTTATCAAGCACGTAAAGTTTGGTTCAGATGTGAGCATGTACACTGAAGTTACAACAACTTCCTGTGTCATGGCGAAGACTTGATCTCTGACGCCACGCCACGGACACACCCATTGACGAAAACTCGCAAATAGCACAACTTTTCATCTTCAATGCCTTTAGAAGGCACAGCACAAATTTGAAGTCGGTCGGACTAAATCCCTAGGAGGAGTTCGTTAAAGTACGAAGTGTGTAAATCATCCAAAATTTGACGTAAAATTCAAAATGGCCGACTTCCTGTTGATTTTAGGGCATCGCTCCAAGAGGCTTTTTTGTGCGTCTGGACAAGATACACGTACCACAGAAAATTCGTGCACGTAGGTAAACGTGCGGCGGGGGCTGCTTCGTTAAAAGTCACTTCCTGTTGCCAGCAGTGGCGCTATGACTGTCTGTGAATGTCAGCATGTACATGTGTTCAGGGCGGGACTCTCATCCTACATGTACAGTTTGGTCCAGATGTGAGCATGTACACTGAAGTTACGACAACTTCCGTGTCATGGCGAAGAGTTGATCTTTGACGCCACGCCACGGACACGCCCATTGACGAAAACTTGCAAATAGCACAACTTTTCATCTTCAATGCCTTTAGAAGGCACAGCACAAATTTGAGGTCGGTCGGACTAAATCCCTAGGAGGAGTTCGTTAAAGTACGAAGTGTGTAAATCATCCAAAATTTGACGTAAAATTCAAAATGGCCGACTTCCTGTTGGGTTTAGGCTATGGCTCCAAGAGACTTTTTTGTGCGTCTGGACAAGATACACGTACCACAGAAAATTCGTGCACGTAGGTAAAACGTGCGGCGGGGGCTGCTTCGTTAAAATCACTTCCTGTTGCCAGCAGGTGGCGCTATGACTGTGGGTGAATGTCAGCATGTACATGTGTTCAGGGCGGGACTCTCATCCTACATGTACAGTTTGGTCCAGATGTGAGCATGTACACTGAAGTTACGACAACTTCCGTGTCATGGCGAAGAGCTGATCTTTGACGCCACGCCACGGACACGCCCATTGACGAAAACTTGCAAATAGCACAACTTTTCATCTTCAATGCCTTTAGAAGGCACAGCACAAATTTGAGGTCGGTCGGACTAAATCCCTAGGAGGAGTTCGTTAAAGTACGAAGTGTGTAAATCATCCAAAATTTGACGTAAAATTCAAAATGGCCGACTTCCTGTTGGGTTTAGGCTATGGCTCCAAGAGACTTTTTTGTGCGTCTGGACAAGATACACGTACCACAGAAAATTCGTGCACGTAGGTGAAACGTGCGGCGGGGGCTGCTTCGTTAAAGGTCACTTTCTGTTGCCAGCAGGTGGCGCTATGACTGTGGGTGAATGTCGGCATGTACATGTGTTCAGGGCGGGACTCTCATCCTACATGTACAGTTTGGTCCGATGTGAGCATGTACACTGAAGTTACAACAACTTCCTGTTTCATTGCGAATCATCGACGCCACGGACACGCCCATTGACGAAAACGCGCAAATAGCACAACTTTTCATCGTCAATGCCTTTAGAAGGCACAGCAGAAATTTGACGTCGATCCGACTAAATCCCTAGGAGGAGTTCGTTAAAGTACGAAGTGTGTAAATCATCCAAAAATGGCCATAAAATTCAAAATGGCCGACTTCCTGTTGACTTTAGGCTATGGGTTCTTGAGGCTTTTTTGTGCGTCTTGATACGATACATGTCCCCAGAAAATTTCGTACATGTAGGTTGAACGTGAACGAGGGGCTAATCATTTCCAATTTTCTAGGTGGCGCTAGCGAGTCATTTTGCCACGCCCATGTGCGAAACTTGTAGAATACGAAATTTTTCACCGGTTCTGACATGTTTGCAAATTTTGGTGAGTTTTCGAGTATGTTTAGGCCATGTCATTTGGGCCTACTTTGCAGAAAAAAAAAAAAAAAAAAAAATTAAAGCTGCAAGCAGCGTTGGGCGGGCCCTCGCACTTGTAAGCGCGTCCGCGCGTGAGCCGGCCGAGTTGCACATTCTGGAGCTCTGCCGGTGCGGCTGTGAATTTCCTACGCGTTCCGACGCCGCATGTGCTATATGTCACTTCCTGTGTCCCCTATGTAGCTACATAGCACTTGCCGCTATGAATATAAATCGGTATTGGCGTGTAGATGTCTGCGGGGTGGGAGAGTTATCAAGCACGTAAAGTTTGTTTCAGATGTGACATGTACACTGAACAATAATGTACCCAAACAATAAAATAAATTCCTTGCCTTGTTGTTTATGTGTACATACAGAGGAAGAATGTGAGAACAGCACACATTTCATCGTTACTGTGTGTTAGAGCATGGGAGAACAGTGGATACTTTTAATACAGCCCACACCCCTAATACTGTGTAACTATAACAAGTAGAGAACAGAAGAAAAAGATGTTCTTTCTTTACAACTGTCTGCATAGCTTATTCATATTGTGTAATGAATGAAAATAAATAGGCCTACTAGGCTCCTCTCTACTTTGACATTTAAGATTAGCTTGTTTGATCCACCTTCATACACATGTGACATTACTGTACAACTTGAGAAAGGTGAGTTGTTTTCTGCTCCAGCCTGCCTAAAAGAAAAGCGTTTTTGGGATTAAATGGACTTTATTAGCTGCTGCAGTGCAGGATGAACTCAGAATAGACCCATTTCTCACCTTATTATTCTAAATCATGCAACGAAGAAGAAGAAATGCATAAATCCTGGGACAAAATCTGTCCACAAATACTGTACAGCATGTAGTCTGATGAACAAGACTTGTGTTATAGCTGACTTGGGCAGTGAAATGTTTAATTTTTTTAATTCATGTGGTCATAGTTGTCCACAACTCAAATCAGAATATAAGAAGAAATGTTTTATACCACCTCAAGAAGGCTTCCTATCAGAAAGGTAGGAAGGTATTTCAAATGTACAACTGCAGTACTTAAATCTAAGTAAAGTAATTTCCCTGACATTTTTGTGTTACTTTACTTTTAATAGACCCATGTAAGAGGTTTTATACTTCCTGTGAGTATAATCCAATCAATCTTATTTTCATACTGTATATCCGTTGTGTAATTTGATAAATTGTGTTGTATGTCGTGCTCGCATCTCAGAGACTCTGACTGCAACATGCGTCTTTGTAAAGAGAGAAACGACAGAAAAAGTCTCTAACTCTGCCTGTCAGCTCGCTCTGCTCCGTTAAAACTGAATTTACCATACAGAATTGAATACGAGTGCACTCCAGATTTAGCTGCAGCCAGCTGACCGTGTGCTTCTCCCTATACCGCAGTTCTGTGTCCATGCATGCAGCAAACTGAAAGCACTGTCTGTCGGTGCTCTACGTGAAAAGAGAAGGAAGACATTGCTGGTAGTATTGTCTTCAGAGTTGTTAAACACCTCAGCGCACTGAAGGAAGCCATCTGACTGTGTGAGGGGCAAGATCGTTGATGTCTGCAGGCAGAGTAGGAGCTCTCCTGTCTGACTGGTCCACCAATAGCAGAGAAGATGACCCCTTGAGACACAGCCCCTCCTCATTTGCATAATGAGGCAGAAATGCATACAAAATTTAAGACAGGCAGAAATAAATACCATGGGTGAAAATAAATAAGGTAAATAAATACAAAGGAAGAATAAAACAGACAAAAATATTAAACACACACATAAATAAATACATTAAAAAAATTAGTAATAAATAAAGTTGAATAAACAAATAAGGTAATTATAACAAAGGTGAATAAGTAAAGGCACTAATTAAAATATATACATTTATGTCTCCTTGTATAATTTAATTACTACCTACATTTATTTATTTACTTATTTTTTTGTGTATTTAATTGGATGCTTATTTATTTATTGAGCATTTATTTATTTCTGTATTTATTTCTGACTGTGTCAGGATCGGTCCTCCATAGCGGGTGGGAGAGTTATCAAGCACGTAAAGTTTGGTTCAGATGTGAGCATGTACACTGAAGTTACAACAACTTCCTGTGTCATGGCGAAGACTTGATCTCTGACGCCACGCCACGGACACACCCATTGACGAAAACTCGCAAATAGCACAACTTTTCATCTTCAATGCCTTTAGAAGGCACAGCACAAATTTGAGGTCGGTCGGACTAAATCCCTAGGAGGAGTTCGTTAAAGTACGAAGTGTGTAAATCATCCAAAAATGGCCATAAAATTCAAAATGGCCGACTTCCTGTTGACTTTAGGCTATGGGTTCTTGAGGCTTTTTTGTGCGTCTTGATACGATACATGTCCCCAGAAAATTTCGTACATGTAGGTTGAACGTGAACGAGGGGCTAATCATTTCCAATTTTCAGGTGGCGCTAGCGAGTCATTTTGCCACGCCCATGTGCGAAACTTGTAGAATACGAAATTTTTCACCGGTTCTGACATGTTTGCAAATTTTGGTGAGTTTTCGAGTATGTTTAGGCCATGTCATTTGGGCCTACTTTGCAGAAAAAAAAAAAAAAAAAAAAAAATAATCCGAGCAATTCAATAGGGACCTCGCACGGTCGTGCTCGGGCCCTAATAAAGCTGCAAGCAGCGTTGGGCGGGCCCTCGCACTTGTAAGCGCGTCCGCGCGTGAGCCGGCCGAGTTGCACATTCTGGAGCTCTGCCGGTGCGGCTGTGAATTTCCTACGCGGTTCCGACGCCGCATGAAGTGCTATATGTCACTTCCTGTGTCCCCTATGTGGAGCTACATAGCACTTGCCGCTATGAATATAAATCGGTATTGACGTGTAGATGTCTGCGGGGTGGGAGAGTTATCAAGCACGTAAAGTTTGTTTCAGATGTGACATGTACACTGAACAATAATGTACCCAAACAATAAAATAAATTCCTTTTATATTTCCCTGCCTTGTTGTTTATGTGTACATACAGAGGAAGAATGTGAGAACAGCACACATTTCATCGTTACTGTGTGTTAGAGCATGGGAGAACAGTGGATACTTTTAATACAGCCCACACCCCTAATACTGTGTAACTATAACAAGTAGAGAACAGAAGAAAAAGATGTTCTTTCTTTACAACTGTCTGCATAGCTTATTCATATTGTGTAATGAATGAAAATAAATAGGCCTACTAGGCTCCTCTCTACTTTGACATTTAAGATTAGCTTGTTTGATCCACCTTCATACACATGTGACATTACTGTACAACTTGAGAAAGGTGAGTTGTTTTCTGCTCCAGCCTGCCTAAAAGAAAAGCGTTTTTGGGATTAAATGGACTTTATTAGCTGCTGCAGTGCAGGATGAACTCAGAATAGACCCATTTCTCACCTTATTATTCTAAATCATGCAACGAAGAAGAAGAAATGCATAAGAAATCCTGGGACAAAATCTGTCCACAAATACTGTACAGCATGTAGTCTGATGACAAGACTTGTGTTATAGCTGACTTGGGCAGTGAAATGTTTTTTTTAATTCATGTGGTCATAGTTGTCCACAACTCAAATCAGAATATAAGAAGAAATGTTTTATACCACCTCAAGAAGGCTTCCTATCAGAAAGGTAGGAAGGTATTTCAAATGTACAACTGCAGTACTTAAATCTAAGTAAAGTAATTTCCCTGACATTTTGTGTTACTTTACTTTTAATAGACCCATGTAGAGGTTTTATACTTCCTGTGAGTATAATCCAATCAATCTTATTTTCATACTGTATATCCGTTGTGTAATTTGATAAATTGTGTTGTATGTCGTGCTCGCATCTCAGAGAAGACTCTGACTGCAACATGCGTCTTTGTAAAGAGAGAAACGGACAGAAAAAGTCTCTAACTCTGCCTGTCAGCTCGCTCTGCTCCGTTAAAACTGAATTTACCATACAGAATTGAATACGAGTGCACTCCAGATTTAGCTGCAGCCAGCTGACCGTGTGCTTCTCCCTATACCGCAGTTCTGTGTCCATGCATGCAGCAAACTGAAAGCACTGTCTGTCGGAGCGTCTACGTGAAAAGAGAAGGAAGACATTGCTGGTAGTATTGTCTTCAGAGTTGTTAAACACCTCAGCGCACTGAAGGAAGCCATCTGACTGTGTGAGGGGCAAGATCGTTGATGTCTGCAGGCAGAGTAGGAGCTCTCCTGTCTGACTGGTCCACCAATAGCAGAGAAGATGACCCCTTGAGACACAGCCCCTCCTCATTTGCATAATGAGGCAGAAATTTAAAAAGACAGGCAGAAATAAATACCATGGGTGAAAATAAATAGGTAAAAAATACAAAGGAAGAATAAAACAGACAAAAATATTAAACACACACATAATAAATACATTAAAAAAATTAGTAATAAATAATTGAATAAACAAATAAGGTAATTATAACAAAGGTGAATAAGTAAAGGCACTAATTAAAATATATACATTTATGTCTCCTTGTATAATTTAATTACTACCTACATTTATTTATTTACTTTATTTTTTTGTGTATTTAATTGGATGCTTATTTATTTATTGAGCATTTATTTATTTCTGTATTTATTTCTGACTGTGTCAGGATCGGTCCTCCATAGGGGGTGGGAGAGTTATCAAGCACGTAAAGTTTGGTTCAGATGTGAGCATGTACACTGAAGTTACAACAACTTCCTGTGTCATGGCGAAGACTTGATCTCTGACGCCACGCCACGGACACACCCATTGACGAAAACTCGCAAATAGCACAACTTTTCATCTTCAATGCCTTTAGAAGGCACAGCACAAATTTGAAGTCGGTCGGACTAAATCCCTAGGAGGAGTTCGTTAAAGTACGAAGTGTGTAAATCATCCAAAATTTGACGTAAAATTCAAAATGGCCGACTTCCTGTTGATTTAGGGCATGCTCCAAGAGGCTTTTTTGTGCGTCTGGACAAGATACACGTACCACAGAAAATTCGTGCACGTAGGTGAAACGTGCGGCGGGGGCTGCTTCGTTAAAAGTCACTTCCTGTTGCCAGCAGGTGGCGCTATGACTGTGTGAATGTCAGCATGTACATGTGTTCAGGGCGGGACTCTCATCCTACATGTACAGTTTGGTCCAGATGTGAGCATGTACACTGAAGTTACGACAACTTCCGTGTCATGGCGAAGAGTGATCTTTGACGCCACGCCACGGACACGCCCATTGACGAAAACTTGCAAATAGCACAACTTTTCATCTTCAATGCCTTTAGAAGGCACAGCACAATTTGAGGTCGGTCGGACTAAATCCCTAGGAGGAGTTCGTTAAAGTACGAAGTGTGTAAATCATCCAAAATTTGACGTAAAATTCAAAATGGCCGACTTCCTGTTGATTTTAGGCTATGGCTCCAAGAGGCTTTTTTGTGCGTCTGGACAAGATACACGTACCACAGAAAATTCGTGCACGTAGGTGAAACGTGCGGCGGGGGCTGCTTCGTTAAAGGTCACTTTCTGTTGCCAGCAGGTGGCGCTATGACTGTGGGTGAATGTCGGCATGTACATGTGTTCAGGGCGGGACTCTCATCCTACATGTACAGTTTGGTCCGATGTGAGCATGTACACTGAAGTTACACAACTTCCTGTTTCATGCGAATCATCGACGCCACGGACACGCCCATTGACGAAAACGCGCAAATAGCACAACTTTTCATCGTCAATGCCTTTAGAAGGCACAGCAAAATTTGAGGTCGATCCGACTAAATCCCTAGGAGGAGTTCGTTAAAGTACGAAGTGTGTAAATCATCCAAAAATGGCCATAAAATTCAAAATGGCCGACTTCCTGTTGACTTTAGGCTATGGGTTCTTGAGGCTTTTTTGTGCGTCTTGATACGATACATGTCCCCAGAAAATTTCGTACATGTAGGTTGAACGTGAACGAGGGGCTAATCATTTCCAATTTTCTAGGTGGCGCTAGCGAGTCATTTTGCCACGCCCATGTGCGAAACTTGTAGAATACGAAATTTTTCACCGGTTCTGACATGTTTGCAAATTTTGGTGAGTTTTCGAGTATGTTTAGGCCATGTCATTTGGGCCTACTTTGCAGAAAAAAAAAAAAAAAATTAAAGCTGCAAGCAGCGTTGGGCGGGCCCTCGCACTTATAAGCGCGTCCGCGTGTGAGCCGGCCGGTTGCATATTCTGGAGCTCTGCCGGTGCGGCTGTGAATTTGCTACGCGGTTATGACGCCGCATGAAGGTGTTATATGTCACTTCCTGTGTCCCCTATGTGGAGCTACATAGCACTTGCCGCTATGAATATAAATCGTGTTTGGCGTGTAGATGTCTGCGGGGTGGGAGAGTTATCAAGCACGTAAAGTTTGTTTCAGATGTGAGCATGTACACTGAACAATAATGTACCCAAACAATAAAATAAATTCCTTTTATATTTCCCTGCCTTGTTGTTTATGTGTACATACAGAGGAAGAATGTGAGAACAGCACACATTTCATCGTTACTGTGTGCTGTACCGCAGTTCTGTGTCCATGCATGCAGCAAACTGAAAGCACCGTCTGTCGGAGCGTCTACGTGAAAGAGGAAGACATTGCTGGTAGTATTGTCTTCAGAGTTGTAAACACCTCAGCGCACTGAAGGAAGCCATCTGACTGTGTGAGGGGCAAGATCGTTGATGTCTGCAGCAGAGTAGGAGCTCTCCTGTCTGACTGGTCCACCAATAGCAGAGAAGATGACCCTTGAGACACAGCCCCTCCTCATTTGCATAATGAGGCAGAAATGCATACAAAAATTTAAAAAAGACAGGCAGAAATAAATACCATGGTGAAATAAATAAGGTAAATAATACAAAGGAAGAATAAAACAGACAAAAATATTAAACACACACATAAATAAATACATTAAAAAAATTTGTAATAAATAAAGTTGAATAAACAAATAAGGTAATTATAACAAGGTGAATAGTAAGGCACTAATTAAAATATATACATTTATGTCTCCTTGTATAATTTAATTACTACCTACATTTATTTATTTACTTTATTTTTTTGTGTATTTAATGGATCTTATTTATTTTGAGCATTTATTTATTTCTGTATTTATTTCTGACTGTGTCAGGATCGGTCCTCCATAACGGGGTGGGAGAGTTATCAAGCACGTAAAGTTTGGTTCAGATGTGAGCATGTACACTGAAGTTACAACAACTTCCTGTGTCATGGCGAAGACTTGATCTCTGACGCCACGCCACGGACACACCCATTGACGAAAACTCGCAAATAGCACAACTTTTCATCTTCAATGCCTTTAGAAGGCACAGCACAATTTGAAGTCGGTCGGACTAAATCCCTAGGAGGAGTTCGTTAAAGTACGAATGTGTAAATCATCCAAATTTGACGTAAAATTCAAAATGGCCTACTTCCTGTTGATTTTAGGGCATCGCTCCAAGAGGCTTTTTTGTGCGTCTGGACAAGATACACGTACCACAGAAAATTCGTGCACGTAGGTAAAACGTGCGGCGGGGGCTGCTTCGTTAAAAGTCACTTCCTGTTGCCAGCAGGTGGCGCTATGACTGTCTGTGATGTTAGCATGTACATGTGTTCAGGCGGACTCTCATCCTACATGTACAGTTTGGTCCAGATGTAGCATGTACACTGAAGTTACGACAACTTCCGTGTCATGGCGAAGAGTTGATCTTTGACGCCACGCCACGGACACGCCCATTGACGAAAACTTGCAATAGCACAACTTTTCATCTTTAATGCCTTTAGAAGGCACAGCACAAATTTGAGGTCGGTCGGACTAAATCCCTAGGAGGAGTTCGTTAAAGTACGAAGTGTGTAAATCATCCAAAATTTGACGTAAAATTCAAATGGCCGACTTCCTGTTGGGTTTAGGCTATGGCTCCAAGAGACTTTTTGTGCGTCTGGACAATACACGTACCACAGAAAATTCGTGCACGTAGGTGAAAACGTGCGGCGGGGCTGCTTCGTTAAAATCACTTTGTTGCCAGCAGGTGGCGCTATGACTGTGGGTGAATGTCGCATGTACATGTGTTCAGGCGGGACTCTCATCCTACATGTACAGTTTGGTCCGATGTGAGCATGTACACTGAAGTTACACACTTCCTGTTTCATTGCGATCATCGACGCCACGGACACGCCCATTGACGAAAACGCAAATAGCACAACTTTTCATCGTTCAATGCCTTTAGAAGGCACAGCGAAATTTGAGGTCGATCCGACTAAATCCCTAGGAGGAGTTTCGTTAAAGTACGAAGTATGTAATCATCCAAAATGGCCATAAAATTCAAAATGGCCGACTTCCTGTTGACTTTAGGCTATGGGTTCTTGAGGCTTTTTTGTGCGTCTTGATACGATACAGTCCCCAGAAAATTTCGTACATGTAGGTTGAACGTGAACGAGGGGCTAATCATTTCCAATTTTCTAGGTGGCGCTAGCGAGTCATTTTGCCACGCCCATGTGCGAAACTTGTAGAATACGAAATTTTTCACCGGTTCTGCATGTTTGCAAATTTTGGTGAGTTTTCGAGTATGTTTAGGCCATGTCATTTGGGCCTACTTTGCAGAAAAAAAAATAAAAAAATAATCCGAGCAATTTCAATAGGGACCTCGCACGGTCGTGCTCGGGCCCTAATAAGTTGAAAAACAATAGGTAATTATAACAAGGTGAATAAGTAAAGGCCTAATTAAAATATAAACATTTATGTCTCCTTGTATAATTTAATTACTACCTACATTTATTTATTTACTTTATTTTTTTGTGTATTTAATTGGATGCTTATTTATTTATTGAGCATTATTTATTTCTGTATTTATTTCTGGCTGTGTCAGGATCGGTCCTCCATAACGGGGTGGGAGAGTTATCAAGCACGTAAAGTTTGGTTCAGATTGAGCATGTACACTGAAGTTACAACAACTTCCTGTGTCATGGCGAGACTTGATCTCTGACGCCACTCCACGGACACACCCATTGACGAAAACTCGCAAATAGCACAACTTTTCATCTCAATGCCTTTAGAAGGCACAGCAAATTTGAAGTCGGTCGGACTAAATCCCTAGGAGGAGTTCGTTAAAGTACGAAGTGTAAATCATCCAAAATTTGACGTAAAATTCAAAATGGCCGACTTCCTGTTGGGTTTTAGGCTATGGCTCCAAAGGCTTTTTTGTGCGTCTGGACAATATACACGTACCACAGAAAATTCGTGCATGTAGGTGAAACGTGCGGCGGGGGCTGCTTCGTTAAAAGTCACTTCCTTTGCCAGCAGGTGGCGCTATGACTGTCTGTGAATGTCAGCATGTACATGTGTTCAGGGCGGACTCTCATCCTACATGTACAGTTTGGTCCAGATGTGAGCATGTACACTGAAGTTACGACACTTCCGTGTCATGGCGAAGAGCTGATCTTTGACGCCACGCCACGGACACGCCCATTGACGAAAACTTGCAAATAGCACACTTTTCATCTTCAATGCCTTTAGAAGCACAGCACAATTTGAGGTCGGTCGGACTAAATCCCTAGGAGGAGTTCGTTAAGTACGAAGTGTGTAAATCATCCAAATTTGACGTAAAATTCAAATGGCCGACTTCCTGTTGGTTTAGGCTATGGCTCCAAGACTTTTTTGTGCGTCTGGACAAGATACACGTACCACAGAAATTCGTGCACGTAGGTAAACGTGCGGCGGGGGCTTCTTCGTTAAAATTCACTTCCTGTTGCCAGCAGTGGCGCTATGACTGTGGGTGAATGTCAGCATGTACATGTGTTCAGGGCGGGACTCTCATCCTACATGTACAGTTTGGTCCAGATGTGAGCATGTACACTGAAGTTACGACAACTTCCGTGTCATGGCGAAGAGCTGATCTTTGACGCCACGCCACGGACACGCCATTGACGAAAACTTGCAAATAGCACAACTTTTCATCTTCAATGCCTTTAGAAGGCACAGCACAAATTTGAGGTCGGTCGGACTAAATCCCTAGGAGGAGTTCGTTAAAGTACGAAGTGTGTAAATCATCCAAAATTTGACGTAAAATTCAAAATGGCCGACTTCCTGTTGGGTTTAGGCTATGGCTCCAAGAGACTTTTTTGTGCGTCTGGACAAGATACACGTACCCAGAAAATTCGTGCACGTAGGTGAACGTGCGCGGGGGCTGCTTCGTTAAAGGTCACTTTCTGTTGCCAGCAGGTGGCGCTATGACTGTGGGTGATGTCGGCATGTACATGTGTTCAGGGCGGGACTCTCATCCTACATGTACAGTTTGGTCCGGATGTGAGCATGTACACTGAAGTTACAACACTTCCTGTTTCATTGCGAATCATCGACGCCACGGACACGCCCATTGACGAAAACGCGCAAATAGCACACTTTTCATCGTCAATGCCTTTAGAAGGCACAGCAAGAAATTTGAGGTCGATCCGCTAAATCCTAAGGAGTTCGTTAAAGTACGAAGTATGTAAATCATCCAAAATGGCCATAAATTCAAAATGGCCGACTTCCTGTTGACTTTAGGCTATGGGTTCTTGAGGCTTTTTTGTGCGTCTTGATACGATACATGTCCCCAGAAAATTTCGTACATGTAGGTGAACGTGAACGAGGGGCTAATCATTTCCAATTTTCTAGGTGGCGCTAGCGAGTCATTTTGCCACGCCCTGTGCGAAACTTGTAGAATACAAATTTTTCACCGGTTCTGACATGTTTTGCAAATTTTGGTGAGTTTTCGAGTATGTTTAGGCCATGTCATTTGGGCCTACTTTGCAGAAAAAAAAAAAAAAATTAAAGCTGCAAGCAGCGTTGGGCGGGCCTCGCACTTATAGCGCGTCCGCTGTGAGCCGGCCGAGTTGCATATTCTGGAGCTCTGCCGGTGCGGCTGTGAATTTGCTACGCGGTTATGACGCCGCATGAAGGGTTATATGTCACTTCCTGTGTCCCCTATGTGGAGCTACATAGCACTTGCCGCTATGAATATAAATCGGTGTTGGCGTGTAGATGTCTGCGGGGTGGGAGAGTTATCAAGCACGTAAGTTTGTTTCAGATGTGAGCATGTACACTGAACAATAATGTACCCAAACATAAAAAATTCCTTTTATATTTCCCTGCCTTGTTTTATGTGTACATACAGAGGAAGAATGTGAGAACAGCACACATTTCATCGTTACTGTGTGCTGTACCGCAGTTCTGTGTCCATGCATGCAGCAAACTGAAAGCACCGTCTGTCGGAGCGTCTACGTGAAAGAGGAAGACATTGCTGTAGTATTGTCTTCAGAGTTGTTAAACACCTCAGCGCACTGAAGGAAGCCATCTGACTGTGTGAGGGGCAAGATCGTTGATGTCTGCAGGCAGAGTAGGAGCTCTCCTGTCTGACTGGTCCACCAATAGCAGAGAAGATGACCCCTTGAGACACAGCCCCTCCTCATTTGCATAATGAGCAGAAATGCATACAAAAATTTAAAAAAGACAGGCAGAATAAATACCATGGTGAAAATAATAAGGTAATAAATACAAAGGAAGAATAAAACAGACAAAAATATTAAACACCACATAAATATACATTAAAAAAATTTGTAATAAATAAGTGAATAAACAAATAAGGTAATTATACAAGGTGAATAGTAAGGCACTAATTAAATATATACTTTATGTCTCCTTGTATAATTTAATTACTACCTACATTATTTATTTACTTTATTTTTTTGTATTTAATTGGATGCTTATTTATTATTGAGCATTTATTTATTTCTGTATTTATTTCTGACTGTGTCAGGATCGGTCCTCCATAACGGGGTGGGAGAGTTATCAAGCACGTAAAGTTTGGTTCAGATGTGAGCATGTACACTGAAGTTATACAACACTTCCTGTGTCATGGCGAAGACTTGATCTCTGACGCCACGCCACGGACACACCCATTGACGAAAACTCGCAAATAGCACAACTTTTTCATCTTCAATGCCTTTAGAAGGCACAGCACAAATTTGAAGTCGGTCGGACTAATCCCTAGGAGGAGTTCGTTAAAGTACAAGTGTGTAAATCATCCAAAATTTGACGTAAAATTCAAAATGGCCTACTTCCTGTTGATTTTAGGGCATCGCTCCAAGAGGCTTTTTTGTGCGTCTGGACAAGATACACGTACCACAGAAAATTCGTGCACGTAGGTAAAACGTGCGGCGGGGCTGCTTCGTTAAAGTCACTTCCTGTTGCCAGCAGGTGGCGCTATGACTGTCTGTGAATGTCAGCATGTACATGTGTTCAGGGCGGGACTCTCATCCTACATGTACAGTTTGGTCCAGATGTGAGCATGTACACTGAAGTTACGACAACTTCCGTGTCATGGCGAAGAGTTGATCTTTGACGCCACGCCACGGACACGCCCATTGACGAAAACTTGCAAATAGCACAACTTTTCATCTTTAATGCCTTTAGAAGGCACAGCACAAATTTGAGGTCGGTCGGACTAAATCCCTAGGAGGAGTTCGTTAAAGTACGAAGTGTGTAATCATCCAAAATTTGAGTAAAATTCAAAATGGCCGACTTCCTGTTGGGTTTAGGCTATGGCTCCAAGAGCTTTTTTGTGCGTCTGGACAAGATACACGTACCACAGAAAATTCGTGCACGTAGTGAAACGTGCGGCGGGGTGGCTGCTTCGTTAAAGGTCACTTTCTGTTGCCAGCAGGTGCGCTAGACTGTGGGTGAATGTCGGCATGTACATGTGTTCAGGCGGGACTCTCATCCTACATGTACAGTTTGGTCCGGATGTGAGCATGTACACTGAAGTTACAACAACTTCCTGTTTCATTGCGAATCATCGACGCCACGGACACGCCCATTGACGAAAACGCGCAAAGCACAACTTTTCATCGTCAATGCCTTTAGAAGGCACAGCAGAAATTTGAGGTCGATCCGACTAAATCCCTAGGAGGAGTTCGTTAAAGTACGAAGTGTAAATCATCCAAAAATGGCCATAAAATTCAAAATGGCCGACTTCCTGTTGACTTAGGCTATGGGTTCTTGAGGCTTTTTTGTGCGTCTTGATACGATACATGTCCCCAGAAAATTTCGTACATGTAGGTTGAACGTGAACGAGGGGCTAATCATTTCCAATTTTCTAGGTGGCGCTAGCGAGTCTTTTGCCACTCCCATGGCGAAACTTGTAGAATACGAAATTTTTCACCCGTTCTGACATGTTTTGCAAATTTTGGTGAGTTTTCGAGTATGTTTAGGCCATGTCATTTGGGCCTACTTTGCAGAAAAAAAAAAAATAAAAATAATCCAGCAATTTCAATAGGGACCTCGCAGGTCTGCTCGGGCCCTAATAAAGTTGAATAAACAAATAAGGTAATTATAACAAAGGTGAATAAGTAAAGGCACTAATTAAAATATAAACATTTATGTCTCCTTGTATAATTTATTACTACCTACATTTATTTATTACTTTATTTTTTGTGTATTTAATTGGATGCTTATTTATTTATTGAGCATTTATTTATTTCTGTATTTATTTCTGGCTGTGTCAGGATCGGTCCTCATAACGGGTGGGAGAGTTATCAAGCACGTAAGTTTGTTCAGATGTGAGCATGTACACTGAAGTTACCAACTTCCTGTGTCATGGCGAAGACTTGATCTCTGACGCCACGCCACGGACACACCCATTGACGAAAACTCGCAAATAGCACAACTTTTCATCTTCAATGCCTTTAGAAGGCACAGCAGAAATTTGAAGTCGGTCGGACTAAATCCCTAGGAGGAGTTCGTTAAAGTACGAAGTGTGTAAATCATCCAAAATTTGATGTAAAATTCAAAATGGCCGACTTCCTGTTGGGTTTAGGCTATGGCTCCAAGAGGCTTTTTTGTGCGTCTGGACAAGATACACGTACCACAGAAAATTCGTGCATGTAGGTGAAACGTGCGGCGGGGGCTGCTTCGTTAAAAGTCACTTCCTGTTGCCAGCAGGTGGCGCTATGACTGTGGGTGAATATCAGCATGTACATGTGTTCAGGGCGGGACTCTCATCCTACATGTACAGTTTGGTGAAGATGTGAGCATGTACCTGAAGATACGACAACTTCCGTGTCATGGCGAAGAGTTGATCTTTGACGCCACGCCACGGACACGCCCATTGACGAAAACTGCAAATAGCACAACTTTTCATCTTCAATGCCTTTAGAAGGCACAGCAGAAATTTGAGGTCGGTCGGACTAAATCCCTAGAGGATTCGTTAAAGTACGAAGTGTGTAAATCCCAAATTTGAATAAAATTCAAATGGCCGACTTCCTTTGGGTTTAGGCTATGGCTCCAAGAGACTTTTTTGTGCGTCTGGACAAGATACACGTACCACGAAAATTCGTGCACGTAGGTGAAACGTGCAGCGGGGGCTGCTTCATTAAAGTCACTTCCTGTTGCCAGCAGGTGGCGCTATGACTGTGGGTGAATGTCAGCATGTACATGTGTTCAGGGCGGGCTCTCATCCTACATGTACAGTTTGGTCCAGATGTGAGCATGTACACTGAAGCTACGACAACTTCCGTGTCATGGCGAAGACTTGATCTTTGACGCCACGCCACGGACACGCTCATTGACGAAAATTTGCAAATAGCCAACTTTCATCTTCAATGCCTTTAGAAGGCACAGCAGAAATTTGAGGTCGGTCGGACTAATCCCTAGGAGGAGTTCGTTAAAGTACGAAGTGTGTAAATCATCCAAAATTTGACGTAAAATTCAAATGGCCGACTTCCTGTTGGTTTAGAGCATCCTCCAAGAGACTTTTTTGCGTCTGGACAAGACACGTACCACAGAAAATTCGTGCACGTAGGTGAACATGCGGCGGGGCTGCTTCGTTAAAGGTCACTTTCTGTTGCCAGCAGTGGCGCTATGACTGTGGTGAATGTCATGTACATGTGTTCAGGGCGGGACTCTCATCCTGATGTACAGTTTGGTCCAGATGTGAGCATGTACACTGAAGTTACAACCTTCCTGTTTCATGCGAATCATCGACGCCACGGACACGCCCATTGACGAAAACGCGCAAATAGCACAACTTTTCATCGTCAATGCCTTTAGAAGGCGCAGCAGAAATTTGACGTCGATCCGACTAAATCCCTAGGAGGAGTTCGTTAAAGTACGAAGTGTGTAAATCATCCAAAAATGGCCGTAAAATTCAAATGGCCGACTTCCTGTTGACTTTAGCTATGGGTTCTTGAGGCTTTTTTGTGCGTCTTGAAACGATACATGTCCCCAGAAAATTTCGTACATGTAGGTTGGAACGTGACGAGGGCTAATTTTTCCAATTTTCTAGGTGCGCTAGCGAGTCTTTTGCAACGCCCATGTGCGAAACTTGTAGAATACAATTTTTCACCGGTTCTGACATTTTGCAAATTTTGGTGAGTTTTCGAGTATGTTTAGGCCATGTCAGTTGAGCCTACTTTGCAGAAAAAAAAAAAAAAAAAAAAAAATTAGCTGCAACGCGTTGGGCGGGCCCTCGCACTTGTAGCGCGTCCCGCGCGTGAACCGGCCGAGTTGCATATTCTGGAGCTCAGCCGTGCAGCGTGAATTTGTTACGCGTTCCGACGCCGCATGAAGGTGCTATATGTCACTTCCTGTGTCCCCTATGTGGAGCTACATAGCACTTGCCGCTA
The DNA here is from genome assembly GCF_014851395.1 of Micropterus salmoides. NCBI lineage: Eukaryota > Metazoa > Chordata > Actinopteri > Centrarchiformes > Centrarchidae > Micropterus > Micropterus salmoides. The sequence goes on from NW_024044231.1 coordinate 19,607, forward strand.
TGAATAAATCGGTATTGGCGTGTAGATGTCTGCGGGTGGGAGAGTTATCAAGCACGTAAAGTTTGTTTCAGATGTGACCATGTCACTGAACAATAATGTACCCAAACAATAAAATAAATTCCTTTTATATTTCCCTGCCTTGTTGTTTTGTGTACATACAGAGGAAGAATGTGAGACAGCACATTTCATCGTTACTGTGTTTCTGCTCCAGCCTGCCTAAAAGAAAAGCGTTTTTGGGATTAAATGGACTTTTTAGCTGCTGCAGTGCAGGATGAACTCAATAGACCCATTTCTCACCTTATTATTCTAAACCATGCAACGAAGAAGAAGAATGCATATAAATCCTGGGACAAAATCTGTCCACATACTGTACAGCATGTAGTCTAATGAACAAGACTTGTGTTATAGCTGACTTGGGCAGTGAAATGTTAATTTTTTAATTCATGTGGTCATAGTTGTCCACAACTCAAATCAGAATATAAGAAGAAATCTTTATACCCCTCAGAAGGCTTCCTATCAGAAAGGTAGGAAGGTATTTCAAATGTACAACTGCAGTACTTAAATCTAAGTAAAGTAATTTCCCTGACATTACTGTGTTACGCAGTACGGTTTTATACTTCCTGTGAGTATAATCCAATCAATCTTATTTCATACTGTATATCCGTTGTGTAATTTGATAAATTGTGTTGTATGTGGTGCTCGCATCGGGTACTACTGAGACTTCATTGCCCTCTTCAGAGACTGACATGCGTCTTTGTAAAGAGAGAAACGGACAGAAAAAGTCTCTAACTCTGCCTGTCCTCGCTCTGCTCCGTTAAAACTGAATTTACCATACAGAATTGAATACGAGTGCACTCCAGATTTAGCTGCAGCCAGCTGACCGTGTGCTTCTCCCTATCCGCAGTTCGTGTCCATGCATGCAGCAAACTGAAAGCACTGTCTGTCGGCGCTCTACGTGAAAAGAGAAGGAAGACATTGCTGGTAGTATTGTCTTCAGAGTTGTTAAACACCTCAGCGCACTGAAGGACCATCTGACTGTGTGGGGGCAAGATCGTTGATGTCTGCAGGCAGAGTAGGAGCTCTCCTGTCTGACTGGTCCACCAATAGCAGAGAAGATGACCCCTTGAGACACAGCCCCTCCTCATTTGCATAATGAGGCAGAAATGCATACAAAAATTTAAAAAAGACAGGCAGAAATAAATACCATGGGTGAAAATAAATAAGGTAAATAAATACAAGGAAGAATAAAACAGACAAAAATATTAAAACACACACATAAATAAATCATTAAAAAAATTAGTAATAAATAAAGTTGAATAAACAAATAAGTAATTATAACAAAGGTGAATAAGTAAAGGCACTAATTAAAATATAAACTTTATGTCTCCTTGTATAATTTAATTACTACCTACATTTTTTTTACTTTATTTTTTGTGTATTTAATTGGATGCTTATTTATTTATTTAGCATTTATTTATTTCTGTATTTATTTCTGGCTGTGTCAGGATCGGTCCTCCATAACGGGTGGGAGAGTTATCAAGCACGTAAAGTTTGGTTCAGATGTGAGCATGTACACTGAAGTTACAACAACTTCCTGTCATGGCGAAGACTTGATCTCTGACGCCCGCCACGGACACACCCATTGACGAAAATCGCAAATAGCACAACTTTTCATCTTCAATGCCTTTAGAAGGCACAGCAAAATTTGAAGTCTGGACACAATCCCTAGGGAGTTCGTTAAAGTACGAAGTGTGTAAATCATCCAAAATTTGACGTAAAATTCAAAATGGCCGACTTCCTGTTGATTTTAGGGCATCGCTCCAAGAGGCTTTTTTGTGCGTCTGGACAAGATACACGTACCACAGAAAATTCGTGCACGTAGGTGAAACGTGCGGCGGGGGCTGCTTCGTTAAAGTCACTTCCTGTTGCCAGCAGGTGGCGCTATGACTGTGGGTGAATGTCAGCATGTACATGTGTTCAGGGCGGGACTCTCATCCTACATGTACAGTTTGGTGCCAGATGTGAGCATGTACACTGAAGTTACGACAACTTCCGTGTCATGGCGAAGAGTTGATCTTTGACGCCACGCCACGGACACGCCCATTGACGAAAACTTGCAAATAGCACAACTTTTCATCTTCATGCCTTTAGAAGGCACAGCAAAATTTGAGGTCGGTCGGACTAAATCCCTAGGAGGAGTTCGTTAAAGTACGAAGTGTGTAAATCATCCAAAATTTGACGTAAATTCAAATGGCCGACTTCCTGTTGGTTTAGGCTATGGCTCCAAGAGCTTTTTTGTGCGTCTGGACAAGATACACGTACCACAGAAAATTCGTGCACGTAGGTGAAACGTGCGGCGGGGGCTGCTTCGTTAAAGTCACTTCTGTTGCCAGCAGGTGGCGCTATGACTGTGGGTGAATGTCGCATGTACATGTGTTCAGGGCGGGACTCTCATCCTACATGTACAGTTTGGTCCAGATGTGAGCATGTACACTGAAGTTACACAACTTCCTGTTTCATCGAATCATCGACGCCACGGACACGCCCATTGACGAAAACGCGCAAATAGCACAACTTTTCATCGTCATGCCTTTAGAAGGCACAGCAGAAATTTGACGTCGATCCGACTAAATCCCTAGGAGGAGTTCGTTAAAGTACGAAGTGTGTAAATCATCCAAAAATGGCCGTAAAATTCAAAATGGCCGACTTCCTGTTGACTTTAGGCTATGGGTTCTTGAGGCTTTTTGTGCTCTTGATATGACATGTCCCCAGAAAATTTCGTACATGTAGGTTGAACGTGAACGAGGGGCTAATTTTTCCAATTTTCTAGGTGGCGCTAGCGAGTCATTTTGCACGCCCATGTGCGAAACTTGTAGAATACGAAATTTTTCACCGGTTCTGACATGTTTGCAAATTTTGGTGAGTTTTTCGAGTATGTTTAGGCCATGTCATTTGGCCTACTTTGCAGAAAAAAGAAAAAAAAAAAAATTAAAGCTGCAAGCAGCGTTGGGCGGGCCCTCGCACTTGTAAGCGCGTCCGCGCGTGAGCCGGCCGAGTTGCACATTCTGGAGTCTGCCGGTGCGGCTGTGAATTTCCTACGCGTTCCGACGCCGCATGAATGTGCTATATGTCACTTCCTGTGTCCCCTATGTGGAGCTACATAGCACTTGCCGCTATGAATATAATCGGTATTGACGTGTAGATGTCTGCGGGTGGGAGAGTTATCAAGCACGTAAAGTTTGTTTCAGATGTGAACATGTACACTGAACAATAATGTACCCAAAATAAAATAAATTCCTTTTATATTTCCCTGCCTTGTTGTTTATGTGTACATACAGAGGAATGTGAGAACAGCCACATTTCATCGTTACTGTGTGTTAGAGCATGGGAGAACAGTGGATACTTTTAATACAGCCACACCCCTAATACTGTGTAACTATAACAAGTAGAGAACAGAAGAAAAGATGTTCTTTCTTTACAACTGTCTGCATAGCTTATTCATATTGTGTAATGAATGAAAATAAATAGGCCTACTAGGCTCCTCTCTACTTTGACATTTAAGATTAGCTTGTTTGATCCACCTTCATACACATGTGACATTACTGTACAACTTGAGGGTGAGTTGTTTTCTGCTCCAGCCTGCCTAAAAGAAAAGCGTTTTTGGGTTAAATGGACTTTATTAGCTGCTGCAGTGCAGGATGACTCAGAATAGACCCATTTCTCACCTTATTATTCTAAATCATGCAACGAAGAAGAAGAAATGCATAAGAAATCCTGGGACAAAATCTGTCCACAAATACTGTACAGCATGTAGTCTGATGATCAAGACTTGTGTTATAGCTGACTTGGGCAGTGAAATGTTTTTTTTTAATTCATGTGGTCATAGTTGTCCACAACTCAAATCAGAATATAAGAAGAAATGTTTTATACCACCTCAAGAAGGCTTCCTATCAGAAAGGTAGGAAGTATTTCAAATGTACAACTGCAGTACTTAAATCTAAGTAAGTAATTTCCCTGACATTTTTGTGTTACTTTACTTTTAATAGACCCATGTAAGAGGTTTTATACTTCCTGTGAGTATAATCCAATCAATCTTATTTTCATACTGTATATCCGTTGTGTAATTTGATAAATTGTGTTGTATGTCGTGCTCGCATCTCAGAGAAGACTCTGACTGCAACATGCGTCTTTGTAAAGAGAGAAACGACAGAAAATCTCTAACTCTGCCTGTCAGCTCGCTCTGCTCCGTTAAACTGAATTTACCATACAGAATTGAATACGAGTGCACTCCAGATTTAGCTGCAGCCAGCTGACCGGTGCTTCTCCCTATACCGCAGTTCTGTGTCCATGCATGCAGCAAACTGAAAGCACTGTCTGTCGGTGCTTCTACGTGAAAAGAGAAGGAAGACATTGCTGGTAGTATTGTCTTCAGAGTTGTTAAACACCTCAGCGCACTGAAGGAAGCCATCTGACTGTGTGAGGGGCAAGATCGTTGATGTCTGCAGGCGAGTAGGAGCTCTCCTGTCTGACTGGTCCACCAATAGAGAAGATGACCCCTTGAGACACAGCCCCTCCTCATTTGCATAATGAGGCAGAAATGCATACAAAAATTTAAAAGACAGGCAGAATAAATACCATGGGTGAAAATAAATAAGGTAAATAAATACAAAGGAAATAAAACAGACAAAATATTAAAACACCACATAAATAAATACATTAAAAAATTAGTAATAATAAAGTTAATAAACAAATAAGGTATTACAAAGGTGAATAAGTAAAGGCACTAATTAAAATATACATTTATGTCTCCTTGTATAATTTAATTACTACCTACATTTATTTATTTACTTAATTTTTTTGTGTATTTATTTAATTGGATGCTTATTTATTTATTGAGCATTTATTTATTTCTGTATTTATTTCTGACTGTGTCAGGATCGGTCCTCCATAGCGGGTGGGAGTTATCAAGCACGTAAAGTTTGGTTCAGATGTGAGCATGTACACTGAAGTTACAACACTTCCTGTCATGGCGAAGACTGATCTCTGACGCCACGCCACGGACACACCCATTGACGAAAACTCGCAAATAGCACAACTTTTCATCTTCAATGCCTTTAGAAGGCACAGCACAAATTTGAGTCGGTCGGACTAAATCCCTAGGAGGAGTTCGTTAAAGTACGAAGTGTGTAAATCATCCAAAATTTGACGTAAAATTCAAATGGCCGACTTCCTGTTGATTTTAGGGCATCGCTCCAAGGCTTTTTTGTGCGTCTGGACAGATACACGTACCACAGAAAATTCGTGCACGTAGGTAAACGTGCGGCGGGGCTGCTTCGTTAAAAGTCACTTCCTGTTGCCAGCAGGTGGCGCTATGACTGTCTGTGAATGTCAGCATGTACATGTGTTCAGGGCGGGACTCTCATCCTACATGTACAGTTTGGTCCAGATGTGAGCATGTCACTGAAGTTACGACAACTTCCGTGTCATGGCGAAGAGTTGATCTTTGACGCCACGCCACGGACACGCCCATTGACGAAAACTTGCAAATAGCACAACTTTTCATCTTCAATGCCTTTAGAAGGCACAGCACAAATTTGAGGTCGGTCGGACTAATCCCTAGGAGGAGTTCGTTAAAGTACGAATGTGTAAATCATCCAAAATTTGACGTAAATTCAAATGGCCGACTTCCTGTTGATTTTAGGCTATGGCTCCAAGAGACTTTTTTGTGCGTCTGGACAAGATACACGTACCACAGAAATTCGTGCACGTAGGTGAAACGTGCGGCGGGGGCTGCTTCGTTAAAGTCACTTTCTGTTGCCAGCAGGTGGCGCTATGACTGTGGGTGAATGTCGCATGTACATGTGTTCAGGGCGGGACTCTCATCCTACATGTACAGTTTGGTCCGATGTGAGCATGTACACTGAAGTTACACAACTTCCTGTTTCATTGGCGAATCATCGACGCCACGGACACGCCCATTGACGAAAACGCAAATAGCAACTTTTCATCGTCAATGCCTTTAGAAGGCAGCAGAAAATTTGAGGTCGATCCGACTAAATCCCTAGGAGGAGTTCGTTAAAGTACGAAGTATGTAATCATCCAAAATGGCCATAAAATTCAAAATGGCCGACTTCCTGTTGACTTTAGGCTATGGGTTCTTGAGGCTTTTTTGTGCGTCTTGATACGATACATGTCCCCAGAAAATTTCGTACATGTAGGTTGACGTGAACGAGGGGCTAATCTTTCCAATTTTCTAGGTGTCGCTAGCGAGTCATTTGCACCCCTGTGCAAACTTGTAGAATACGAAATTTTTCACCGGTTTTCTGACATGTTTGCAAATTTTGGTGAGTTTCGAGTATGTTTAGGCCAT
>NW_024044232.1:0-25735 GCF_014851395.1 Micropterus salmoides
TTAATGTGAAATCTAATGTCATATTAGAACATGTGACCTAAACTGGTCAGGGGTCTGTACTATTAAGCAGGATGTCAGGTCGCCTTGGGTTTTTAGTATCAATAACACTCCTGAATGACTCCTGAATGTGCAGCTAAAACTTTACTACTTTTGTGAAAGCCTCTCCCATGTGTCCCCTGCAGGCTGTACAGGGCCCCCGGGGCCTCCAGGGGATTACATGTGTACCCCCATCAAAGGAGTGACAGGAAATCCAGGACCCAGTGGCAACAACGGCTTTCCTGGACCACGAGGTAAGAGCTGTTACCATACAGACCAGTGTCACACAGGAAGTGGCAGGGTTGTGACCTCTTTAGATCAGAGGTCCGGTGCTGCATTCAGGTACTCTGTAGAAGTTGGAAACACTTCTTTGCTTCCACACTGTACACCTGAACAGTGTTCTCAAAGGTTTGGACTCAAAGGTTGCATTGAGTCGAGTTGCGTAGAGTCGAGTCAGGTCGAGTTGCGTAGAGTCGGTCAGGTCGAGTTGCGTAGAGTCAGGTCAGGTCCAGTTGCGTAGAGTCGAGTCAGTCCAGTGCGTAGAGTCGAGTCAGGTCGAGTTGCGTAGAGTCGAGTCAGGTCCAGTTGCGTAGAGTCGAGTCAGGTCCAGTTGCGTAGAGTCGGGTCAGGTCCAGTTGCATAGAGTCGGTCAGGTCCAGTTGCGTAGAGTCGGTTTGAGTTGCGTGGAGTCAGGTCGAGTTGCGTAGAGTCGAGTCAGGTCAAGTTGCGTAGAGTCGAGTCGGGACGAGTTGCGTAGAGTCGAGTCGGGACGAGTTGCGTGGAGTCGGGTCGAGTTGCGTAGGATGTGTCAGGTCCAGTTGCGCGGAGTCGGGTCGAGTTGCGTAGAGTCGGGTCCAGTTGCGTGGAGTCGGGTCAGGACGAGTTGCGTAGAGTCGAGTCAGGTCCAGTTGCGTGAGTCGGGTCAGCTCGTATCAGTCACCCCCTGCGCTGCTTGAAACTAATCTTTGGCCACAAAGCACCGAGCGAGTTGGTAACCCAGTTTAAGGCTTAACACTTAACCACTTTGATCTCTGCCGCTTGGTAACATAAAAGCCAGAGAAGGTGAGACTCCAAGTGTGAGGCTGTAGCTGTTTCCTGGAGGCAGTGCATCCTAGTGGTTCCAAAGCACTACAACTGTCCCACAGAATTGATAACAAGTGAACCTCATAGCCTGATCCTCCAATGAACCTTTTAACATCAAGTACTGTGTCTCCACAGGAAGTAAAGGTGTCCGAGGAGTTACCGTAAGCCGGGGTATCCAGGAAGCAATGGACCCCCTGGCATCATAGGTCTCCCAGGACCCACTGGGCCCTACGGCAAGCCAGGACCTCCTGGACCACCTGGACCTCAAGGACCTCCAGGATTAATCGGCTTTCCTGGACAAACCGGAGATCCAGTAAGATAAAAGTTGACTTTAGAATAACTCCCTGTTACACCTCTGAACAAACTGTATTCTGCACTAACAGCAGGGCTCCAGAGTACGCCCAACAATCTGTCTCGTGTGACTACATTTTTTCTTGGTCACACTGGTGCACCTAAGAGGACACAGGACTAGCCGCATCTCTATCTGTCTGGATGTATGTTTTTTCCCCCAAAACTCGCTAGTTGGTGGTGCAGTGTTGACTTCTGCCAGTGAGCCAGCTAACTTCCGGTTTAGTTTTAGTTAGTTTAGTTTCTAATTTTAATTTGGGTTAAATAATAATGTGGCTCTTCTAGTCTTTTTAAATGTATTCGACTGAATCAAAGTCTGATTTCATTTCGCATTTGTGATGCTCAAAACAAAGTTTTCACTGTTTCACAGCTGCTAGGAAAACTGACTTCAAAGCACGCCGAGTGCCGGTTGCCCGATCGGTACCGCACATGTGTCGTAATTTCAAAATAAAAGTCCCGTTTATTTGCTTATTTGTTTGTAAAAAGTTGAACAGAACAGCAGATATTTTACAAATATTAAGTTGGTTACATGGCCTGGTATGTGTTAGAATTTTAAAGATGAACAAAATAGGAAAATATATGAAAAGATCATTTTTTTCATTTGAAATAAATTAATATATTACAACATATTTAAATATGTACAGTCTCAATACATATTTTACAGTACGACTTATAATAGGCTGACGCACTGATAGCCGTACTCCTGCTCTCTACCTGCGACTTGCATCACGCCTGTGGGACTGCAGTGCAGTCGCTCCCTGGGCTGCTGGGTGCAGCTTGCGCCGCGGGACATGGACCCCATGGATGCCTGCATGGAGGTCTAGTTGATAGTGCTGTGTCAGCGCCAGATACAGAGCAGATAAATTTACATTGTATTTAACAGGGTTCTACAGCTCGAGACCCCAGACTAAAGTAATGAGTCATTTTCTGTAGCCACTTCTGAAAAATGGTAATAGGTTCAAAATCAGGTTTATTTGGTGAGAAATTCTCATCAAATTAGAAAAACATGAAGTATCGAGCTGATAAAAAAACTTTTAGCATGCTTGTTTCAGCTGTTAAAGAGTCTGCAGGGGCGCACAGCAGATTAAATGCTAGAACAAAAGAACCAGACATTTGTCTTTTACTATTTTATTCAGAAATATTGATCTGTTCTTGTTTGTCGTTGCAGGGGGACCTGGGATGTCCGGGAAAACCTGGAAGACCCGGTCCCCAAGGATGTCCTGGACCCAAAGGTAGGAACAAACCCCTAACATCATGACGCAGCAGATTTATGGGACATTTTTAATTTTAAATGCCTTTCATACATAAAATACATAAAGACATCAAGGATTATGTCTCTGATTCCTTGACTGTCTCTACTCGTTTAGTGTGCAGGTTGTTGTAAGTATGTGTTTGTGTTTCAGGTCATATTGGAGAGTCTGTCGGTTGTTATGGTTCACCTGGAGACAGGGGGCCTCCTGGAGAGTCTGGGCCCTCAGGTGATGATCGGGTTCTGGTTTTGCGGCAGAAATTTGTAGGAAACAGGAAGATAAGAAGATAAGATGATCAGCAGCTTGAACCTGAATTTACAAACAGTAAAATAACAAATGACTGTGTTAAATTGGGGTGTGACGAGACACTTTTTAGCATTAAACACTTCATTTCCTGCATTCAGGCAAATTTTATGTTTAATTTTACAAGTTTATGGTGAAAATTTTTCTTTTATGTAAAGAGAAACAGAAAATTCAAGTGGCAGGTGACAATTCACACTCAACAACCTAACTAATAACCCAACTCTACCAGAATCTAAGTCAGTGCTGCTCTCAGATCTGTTTCTCCTGTAGATCAACATATTTAATCTCATCCCTGCTGAGTCAGGATTCAGTCTTCCCTCCTCTTTGTGTCTCTGTTTGGGGAAGTCACCTCTTTAAATGGGATTGTGGCTTCTTTTCACCTCAATGTGAAATTATTTAATGTTAATTCAGTTAGAAACTCCTGGACTTTAACAGCTCCTGTGTTTCAGCAGATTTTCTGCTCATGGTCAAAACTTTCTGCACATTCAGAATCTCTCCCACAGATCTGGGTTCTCTGACGCGTCCAGACTAACGTCGTCATTTACTGAGAAGTCTAGCTGCCCTTACTCTGCGCTGCATTACGTTATTGATCCGCTGGTAGTAACGTTATCCCCTTCAGACCGTTTGGCCGACGCAGGTTGGGACTGCATGTTGCTTGTGAAACCTAAAGTAACACTTGTGATCAGGCAGAAATCTCAGCACAGATCCACACAGGTTAACTTCAGCAGCTCATAAAGCAGGCTGCTCTTCAGTTTTTAGATGGTTATGTTGCAAAACTCTACCAGCTACGTTCCCACTCGTCACAGCTGTCTGCACTCAAGCGGTGCGGTTCAGTCGATAACTATCAGGGCGTACGCCGGTGTTGCATCAGCTGGGCGGAGTTGAACACCCCTAGTGTTAAATATTAATTTATAAATTCTAAGGAGAGAGAATCTGTCAGTGAATGTGATCTTTAGTGACTAAAGACGTGTTGTGTGAAGCTGATTGTGGTATCAACCATCATGTGAGTTTCTAGAGGAATCAGCTGGGGGTTTTTTCTCTCAGGGCCACCTGGACCTCGAGGAGATCCTGGAGGACCAGGTTTCAACGGGCTCCAGGACAGAAAGGATGCAAAGGAGATCCAGGCGATCATGGAGAAAACGGTGAACCAGGTACAAAAGCTCAGCTGGACCAAACCAGTCTTTACACCTTCATTCTGTAACATGAGCTGAGTCATGTACCATGCGAAACCGGTAAAGCTGCTCCGTCGTTCCCGGATCAGAATGGTAGACTTTTAATGTGAAAAACACCAGGAAGTGTTCAGTGTTGTTGGCGGTAGTTTTATTCCTTCCCTTTGTTTGTGCTGGTCACAAGGTGCCATTGAAGGCTCAGTCATCATTTGATGCAGGCTTCTCTATTAGAGAATTTATGGTAAATACATTCATAAGAGGCGGGACTCCTCATTTTGTGACCCCTTCATAGTTCAGTCTAATTCAACTTTGAACTGTCAAAGACATCAGCATTTTGCCGGTCTGAGACAGAAAGTGGAGCTTACTGCTGGTTTTTGGAAGCACAGTTTGTTGTGTTCATATTTATAAAATAAAAAAGCTTCCTGTCTAACCCTAACAGTGTCTGTCTGGTTTATTTCAGGTGTGTTCGGTACCCCAGGTCAAAGAGGTCGTCCGGGTATTCCAGGTCTTCCTGGTAAAGGGGGTGCCGATGGTCCTCCAGGACCGCCAGGCTGCCCGGGACTCAAAGGTCAGAACTCAAGCCAGAAATGCTGTCATGTCAGCCATGGAAGATTATTATCTTGGTGATTAGCAAAGAAAGACGTCTTCCAACCCGACAATAAATAACAAATAGTTACAGGAGTAGTTTCACTGTAGAAGGTTTCCAGGTGAGATGACTGTAGGGTGGTTGTAGGTGATACTAAGTGACCCTTTGCTAAGCCACGCCCCGAATACACAGCTGGCCAATCACAGCGCAGTATAGGACTCCCTCTAACTGAGGTCCGACACTTTCATGGCTGCGCTCCATTGACTCTGATGCAGAAAGAGTCGTTTTCCAGCTTTTTCTGGCTGTATTTTTCTAAGATCTGGTCAAACGCTGTTCCTGCGGCATCTTGTAATAATTACAGCAGCTACCAGAGAGGCTGAAAGGAGAAGGACGATTTATTCTCTAAACCCTGAAACAAATGGGGGCGCTATAGAGCCGTGAACCAAGATGGCAGCTTAAAGTGAATGCTCCGTGTAGCCTGCATCAAGATTCCAAAAAACCCAGCCTTTGAAGCGTAAACTGAATCGGAAGATGTCAAAATCTGTTGCTCTCAAGGATTGTGATATTTTCACACGAAAACGCGGTTCCCAAAAAACAGCTAAAACTGACATTTCGGTAGCAGGTCAAGACAACGTGGGGACTGCTGCTAGCACGGATAGCATGTGTGACCTCACCACGGTGTTAGCTGAACTTAGGTCATTGCACTCGGAGTTCACTGGATTTGGAACCAAGCTGAATAGCATAGATAATCGTATGGGTGAAATGACTAAGTCCTTCGCTGCTTTGGAGAAAAACATGACGGAGGTGAAGCAAAATGTAGCCACTAATGTTACTCGACTGGAGGAAGCTGAGAATAGGATCATGTCGGCGGAGGAACTCCTGGAAAAGAGCACGGTCGACCTTAACAACGCCATGAAGCGAATATCCTACCTGGATGCAAAGACTGACGACCTGGAGAACCGGGGTCGCAGGAAGAACCTTCGCTTGTTTGGCCTCCGGGAGGGCGCCGAGGGTCAGCGGCCGCTGCTGGAGTACATTCGGGAGGCACTGCCGCGTTGGCTGGAGACCGACAAATCCTTTGTCATTGAGAGGGCTCACCGCACCCTGGCACCTCCAAGACCAAACCAGCACAGAGCAGTCCTTATCCGATTCCTGAATTTCCAAGATCGGGAGTTTGTTTTCCGTTGCACAAAACAACGTAATATCGAACATGAAGGAAACAAACTTTTTTTCGCCCAGGATCTTTCAGCGGAGACCGTCCGACTACGAGCCGAGTTCAGCACCGTCAGGAAAGTGTTCGTTGAAAAAGGCATTTTCCGCGGGTTCCAATACAATCCATGTAAGATGAGGATCCTCCACAATGGGAAGCTGCAGTCGTTTTCATCCCCAAAGGAGGCTGGGGATTTTCTCCACAGACACGCCGGACAGGGCTGACTATGATGGTGAACTAGAAAATCAGCTGTTCAGACCTAATAACTGCACTTTAAGGTATTTTCTATAATACGTTCATAACGCATGTATGTATGCATATGTATATATATGTGTGTATACTGTTTTTCTCTCTTTTTCTAAACACATTAATACTACATACTTTGGTTAAACTTTATTTTTGAAAGGGAGACAATATGAGCAGATAAAGAACATTGCTGTTGAATAATTTCATGGAGGGACTATGTTAACATGTTCATATGGGTTTTATGTGTTTATCTCTTAATTTGGTGTATGCATGGTTTACGGACACCACTGCTGCTTTTTGAAGTTGGGTTTTATAGCTTAGCTACTCCCTTTATTAGTGGATTAGCACAAACCCCCATTTACTAATCTGAGTAAGGGAGGGGGCGGGGGGATGTAAGTGTTATGTGTCATTTTCAGGATTTTCTTTTTTATTTAGTTATTTGTTTTTTTAATTCAAAAGTTATCTGTATTTCATACTAACACAATGTATTGCTATATTAATACTCCTGAAAAAACTAACAAAGTATGGAACAAGTGAATACTCATAATGTCTGATATAAAATCACAAGTTGGAATGTCAGAGGACTCAGGAAAAGAATTAAACTAAAACAGGTTATCAACAGGATTAAGCAACTCAAGTCAAAAATAATTTTTCTTCAAGAAACACATCTTACAGATTGTGAATTAAAATTTGTAAAAAACAGATGGCCTGGCCAGGTGATACACTCATCATACAATAATTATGCAAGAGGCGTAATTATTTTGATCCATAGGAGTATACCATTCCAAGTGCTACAAATAAAAAAAGACCCGGCTGGTAGATACGTAATTGTCCAGGGTAACATCCTCTCAATTACTTTGAATTTAGTGAGTTTGTATGGCCCAAATGAAAATAAACCAAAGTTTTCTGAAGATCTATTTCTTACCGTATCCACTCTGCAAGGACTCTATATAATTGGAGGAGACTTTAATTGTACCTTGAATCCAAGTATAGATCGTTCAACAGGCTCAGATATCTATAAAGCTCAAACTAGACATTTAATAAATCAATATATATTGGATTTGAACTTGGTGGAAGTGTGGAGGGAACAAAATCCTGATAAAATAGAATTTTCCTGTCACTCAGGTATACATAAATCCCGTTCGCGTATAGATTATTTTCTTATCTCAAGGGAACTTTTATCAAGGATCAAACAATGTCAGTATGATAGCATAGTGATCAGTGATCATGCAGCTATCTCACTGAAGGTTTACATGGACAACTTTACCCACAAACAGTTCCGTTGGCGGTTTCAAGCAAGATGGCTACAGAACTCAAACTTTGTTAAATTTATAGGGGAGAAAATAGATAATTACTTTGAGTTAAATACAGATCAAACTTGTGCCACAATGGGATGGGAAGGATTTAAAGCATATATTCGAGGTGAAATCCTTAGCTATACGAGTACGAAGAATAAACAACAACAAAAGCAAATGGAAATCTTGGATAGGCAAATTAAATTTTGGAATTAGACTTAAATGCTAGCGATGACCCAATAAAACAAAGTGAATTATTACGTTTGAGAACTGAATATAATAAATTGTCTTCTGATGCAGCAGCAAAAAGTTTAATGTGGTTAAAGCAATCCTATTATGACCAAGGTGAGAAAGCGGGGAAGCTCTTGGCATGGAGAATAAAGAAAACACAGAGCGAAAGAGCAATTAATAGTACAGTGGGTACGGAAAGTATTCAGACCCCTTTAAATTTTTCACTCTTTGTTTCATTGCAGCCATTTTCCAAAAATCAAAAAAGTTCATTTTATTTCTCAGTAATGTACACTCAGCACCCCATCTTTACAGAAAAAAACAGAAATGTAGAAATTTTTGCAAATTTATTAAAAAAGAAAAACTGAAATATCACATGGTCATAAGTATTCAGACCCTTTGCCCTCGTGACACTCATATTTAACTCAGGTGCTGTCTATTTCTTCTGATCATCCTTGAGATGGTTCTACACCTTCATTTGAGTCCAGCTGTGTTTGATTATACTGATTGGACTTGATTAGGAAAGCCACACACCTGTCTATATAAGACCTTACAGCTCACAGTGCATGTCAGAGCAAATGAGAATCATGAGGTCAAAGGAACTGCCTGAAGAGCTCAGAGAGAATGTGGCAAGGCACAGATCTGGCCAAGGTTACAAAACATTTCTGCTGCACTTAAGGTTCCTAAGAGCACAGTGGCCTCCATAATCCTCAAATGGAAGACGTTTGGGACGACCGGAACCCTTCCTAGAGCTGGCCGTCCGGCCAAACTGAGCTATCGGGGGAGAAGAGCCTTGGTGAGAGAGGTAAAGAAGAACCCAAAGGTCACTGTGGCTGAGCTCCAGAGATGCAGTCGGGAGATGGGAGAAAGTTGTAGTAAGTCAACCATCAATGCAGCAATCCACCAGTCGGGGCTTTATGGCAGAGTGGCCCGACGGAAGCCTCTCCTCAGTGCAAGACACATGAAAGCCCGCATGGAGTTTGCTAAAAAACACCTGAAGGACTCCAAGATGGTGATAAATAAGATCCTCTGGTCTGATGAGACCAAGATAGAACTTTTTGGCCTTAATTCTAAGCGGTATGTGTGGAGAACACCAGGCACTGCTCATCACCTGTCCAATACAGTCTCAACAGTGAAGCATGGTGGTGGCAGCATCATGCTGTGGGGGTGTTTTTCAGCTGCAGGGACAGGGCGACTGGTTGCAATCGAGGGAAAGATGAATGCGGCCAAGTACAGGGATATCCTGGACGAAAATCTTTTCCAGAGTGCTCTGGACCTCAGACTGGGCCGAAGGTTTACCTTCCAACAAGACAATGACCCTAAGCACACCGCTAAAATAACGAAGGAGTGGCTTCACAACAACTCCGTGGCTGTTCTTGAATGGCCCAGCCAGAGCCCTGACTTAAACCCAATTGAGCATCTCTGGAGAGACCTGAAAATGGCTGTCCACCAACGTTTACCATCCAACCTGACAGAACTGGAGAGGATCTGCAAGGAGGAATGGCAGAGGATACCCAAATCCAGATGTGAAAAACTTGTTGCATCTTTCCCAAAACGACTCATGGCTGTATTGGATCAAAAGGGTGCTTCTACTAAATACTGAGCAAAGGGTCTGAATACTTATGACCATGTGATATTTCAGTTTTTCTTTTTTAATAAATTTGCAAAAATTTCTACATTTCTGTTTTTTTCTGTAAAGATGGGGTGCTGAGTGTACATTACTGAGAAATAAAATGAACTTTTTGGATTTTTGGAAAATGGCTGCAATGAAACAAAGAGTGAAAAATTTAAAGGGGTCTGAATACTTTCCGTACCCACTGTATAATGACCGCCCCGGGTGAGGTAACAGTAGACCCATCTGAAATTAACGATAGTTTTAGACAATTTTATGAAAATTTGTATAGATCTGATTGTTGTCGTACCTCGGAAGAACAAGACCTATTTTTGGACCAACTTCAGTTCCAGACACTCACAGAAGACACACAACAAGAGTTGGAAAGGAATTTAAGTATTGAAGAGATATCACAGGCCATACAATGTATTAACAGTGGTAAAGCTCCTGGGCTAGACGGATTTACGATTGAATTCTACAAAACTTTCAAAGAAAAAATAATAGTTCCACTTTTTAACATGTATGAAGAAGCATTTAAAAATGAGGTTCTCCCACCCACTCTAAGACAGGCTATGATCACTTTGATATTAAAACCAGGTAAACCTCCTGCAGAATGCTCATCATTCAGACCAATAAGTTTGATGGGGGTTGATAATAAAATAATTTGTAAAGTTTTAGCAAAGAGATTAGACCCCTTTATCTCACATCTAGTTCATAACGGTCAAAATGGCTTTGTACCAAAACGTCAAAGGGTTTCATAATATAAGAAGAGTTTTGAATATAATTCATGAGAAATTTGATGTTAAAGATACGGCTTTATTATCACTTGATGCCCGTCAGGCCTTTGACAGAATAGAGTGGTCATACTTGTTTAACGTTCTTCCGAGGTATGGATTTGGCCTCAACTTTCTCAAATGGGTTAAACTTTTGTATACAAATCCTAAAGCCAGTGTCTTGACAAACAACATAGTATCTAAACCTTTCACATTGGAACGTTCCACTCGCCAGGGATGCCCGTTATCTCCAATGTTATTTATTTTGGCTATGGAGCCCTTGGCAATGACGATAAGAATGCAAACTGATATATTTGGCATCCAGTTAGGAGATCAGGAGCATATATTGTCCTTATATGCTGATGATCTGATAGTCTTTTTGACAAGGCTGTCCGTCAGTGTCCCAAATTTAATGCAACAAATGGAGCTATTTGGTCGATTTTCTGGTTATGAAATAAATGATTCAAAATCTTCTATTCTATTTTTGAACAGGGACGAGAGGCTAAACCCAGTCATACAGACCCCGTTTATCAATGCAAAAGAGGGATTTGTGTATCTTGGTGTTAAAATTACTCCAGACATTAAAACCATTGTACCAATGAATTATGATCCTTTGGTTAGTGAAGTAAAGGAGTCTTTAAATAAATGGACAGTAATGCCCGTGTCAATGATTGGCAGAATAAACATGATCAAAATGAGCATATTACCAAAATTTTTATATCTGTTTCAGGCACTCCCTTTGCCTCTCTCAAAACAATTTTTTGATGAATTAAACACTGTCTTTAATAGATTCATTTGGAATAATAAAAAACCTAGACTAAGGCTTCGACTGCTGTACATGCAATATGAGAGAGGGGGGTTACAACTCCCTAATTTTAAATTATATTACTGGTCTGCACAGCCGCGCTCAGCCATATTCTACTTTGCAACTGAGACAACCCAGCATGGATAAAAATTGAACAATTAGAAACAAAACTTAAATTGAATTTGTATTTATATTCAGCATGCCCCAAAAAATTGGGGAAAATTACAAAAAAACCCTTTTTAAAAAACACAATTGATATTTGGTATAGGGCCCATCAGTATATGGGAAGTATTCCTCCCATCTCTCCTTTTTCGCCTATTTGGGGCAACACAGATTTTAAGGCAGGAAGAGCTGATGGAGGTTTCAAAATCTGGGCGGATAAAGGTGTACAGAAGCTGGCAGACCTCTATAAGGATGGCAACTTTCTTACATTTGAGCAGTTATGCCAAACATATAACATTCCAAAGAAACATTTTTATAAACATTTACAAATTAAACATTTCATTATGTCAAAATATAAACAGATTGAATCTGAACCAACACTGTCAAAATTAGAGAATATTATATTGCAAAATCTTGAAAGGAGAGGTCATATTTTTATTTTATGCAGCTTTACTAACACATGATGAGGAATCCGCCGCTGATAGGCTAGATGCATGGAGAGCTGACGTCCAAGAGGAGATAAATGTGGCAGACTGGGAAGCTGCATGTTTAAAAGCCCAAAAACAGTCAATTAGTACCAGGATGAAACTCCTCCAATATAAATGGTTGATGAGAACCTACATAACTCCGGTCAAGTTGAACCGTTGGTCACCTAATATCCCAGATAGCTGTAGTAAATGTTTTGATGGAAAGGGTACTCTTTTTCACTGTGTATGGGACTGTCCAAAATTACATCAATATTGGAAGTCAGTCATGCAGACTTTGTCAAAGATTGTTGGAGTAAACATACCTGCTGAAGCAAAAATATGTGTGTTGGGTATATACCCAGAGAACTGTGTTTTTAGCTCCAGACAAAAAAAACTGATTGACTTTGGACTCCTGCAAGCCAGGCGGTTAATATCTGTGTACTGGAAGAAAATGGATGTACCATCAAATCATATGTGGATGAAGGAGATGGCGTCATGTATTGTATTGGAACGACTCACTTATATTGTTAGAGGAAAGGGAAGAAATTTTGAAGAAATATGGTCACCATTAACTGAGTTTCTAAGACATTATGAAGGAAATTAAGAAAGTAAAGCTGACTGCCGAGTTGTTGTTTTTTTTTTTTTTTGTTGTTGTTTTTTTATCATTGTCTTTGTTACTCTGTTATGTGATGTTTTTACTTTTTACTTTGGGGATTAAGTTGTGAAATATTAAGCTTATCAAATTGTATGCTTGTCAAATGTATCACTTGCTTGTTTTGTTAAAATTCAATAAATATAATGTTAAAAAAAAAAAAACCTGAAACAAATCCAGAACAGACAGCCTGAATAAAACCTTTAAATCCATAATGCAACTGCAAAACAGCTCCTTTCTGAGATAGTGTTTTCCAACAAATTTTACAATATTTCTCCGGAGAGTGCAGTAATGGACAGTGGCAGCGTTGACAGTTTGTCGGACTTAGCAACAGTAACTAAGGGGGCGGGGCTTAGCGAAGGGTCAATTACAGTTAAATTTACTTAGGTGTTGGTTGTTTATGTTGTTACTGTGTTTATCTGACAGATGAAAGTGCACAGATGTTGAGTTTTTTGTGCTTGATTGTGGTGTCAGGTCCTCCTGGACCGCTGGGACTTCACGGACTGATGGACTGAAAGGAGTGAAGGGGGACAGGGGGACCAGAGGTATGAGTCTCTCAAGTTTTTTCTTCTATAACTGTGAGTAAATCTCATCGATATAATGCATTCCCTAGCCTCGGTGGGAACCTCAGTGTCCCGCTACTCGGCAGCCATCTTGGTAACGCCTCCACGCAGTTATTTCAGACAAGATCAGGCTTGTGTCTAAATGAATGGGGGGAGAGCCATAGTTGTGAATCCTGTGATGTGAAGTCCATCGCTCTCCGTATGCTAACTTCTCTCATCCTGCACCGCGTTGTTGTTTACATTTACATTGCTGCCTTCAAAATAAAAGCGCATAAGACGCCGTCTGTCGGAGCTGGATCAAATGAATGACGTGTATTTGATAATATTTGATACCATATTACCAAGAAATATTGAATTTAATTTACTGAAGGATAGCTCCTTGAGATGCAGCATCTCATTTTAATATTCATACCCAAATATAGGCGGGGTCAATTCAGTGATTTTAGCAAATAAAAGCCCGGGTTTTTAACCTAAGTTTTACGGTACTTGTGTGACGAGACGATCCATCTCCCCACATGTACAGTATGTATGAAATATTAAAGAAACAGCTTTCCCCACCTGCTGCAGTTGAAACAAACATTTTGTCCAAACCTCAGAGGGACGAAGGGCCTATAGTGAAGATGATTTCCTACTGTGTCCAACATTTAGATCAGGGTCACCAAAGATGTGGCTTAACAGCAGATTCAAAAATGAATCAAAGTAGAAGCATGCTGTTTGCGTGAAGCTTAATGAACCTCTGACTTGTCAAAGTTCAGTTAGAGACATTTTTGAGACATCCGTTCTTTTTTATTTAGTAAAATAAAGTTTGGAGTCTCTGGGACTTCCGTCAGCATCATAATGATAACGTCTGTCTGTCTGTCTAGGTCTGGGTATGCCGGGTCCTCCAGGTTGTTATGGTCTTCCAGGAGATAAGGGTCCTCCGGGTCCTCCAGGACACAAAGGCCCATCCCAGTCTGGCCCACCAGGACCCAAAGGCCCCCTAGGACCCAAAGGTCTGTAGCAGTGTGATTCTCAGAGTCAGGATGTGACTGCAGGTTACCCTGATCAATCTAAAGATCTTTAGAAGAACTTTAGTCTGACTCTCCATCAGTAATGTGTCTTTTCCTATTGTTGCAGGACCTCCAGGTGCTTGTGGGCCTCCAGGTGAACCTGGACCAGACTGTAAAGGACTGCTCCCAGGGCCTTGTGGAGATCCTGGTTGTCCTGGACCAGACGGAGATCCAGGTCAGACTTTCGTTCAGGTTAAATAAAGTTTAACAGAGAAACCACACTGGATAACCTCTGACCTTTTGTCGTTTCAGGGTGTCCTGGTGAAATAGGGGAACCTGGTATAAACGCTCCAGTATGTGGCGATGATGGGGACAACGGGTACCCAGGGTGCCCGGGGACACCGGGCACAAAGGGACCTCCGGGGTGCCCAGGACCGCCAGGTAACCCCGGAAATCCAGGAGAGAAAGGTGAGACACTCTCCATGTCTCTGAGATATCTTTGTATGAAGTTATCTGACATGTTACTGCTGACAGATCTTAACTTAGGGAAGATCCACCTTAAAGGAACTGAACCGTAGGTGTACACCGGAGAACTACCTAACCCACTCTGATTTCAGTGGTGTTCTGTTTAATGTGAAGATCCTGAGCTGAACAGTTTGAACTAGAAGAACTAGAGTGGTGGTCTGCCTCAGAACTAGAGTGGTGGTCTGCCTCTGAGGAACTGTCTCTGGTAAAGCTTTGACCAAATTCTAATAAATTCTGTAAAAAGTTTTATTTTGTGGTACATGATGATGCCGGGGCCTCTACGCCAAAATCACACCCCAGCCCAGCACCTTTCCTGGGGTGCTGGTCCTGTACTCAAAGCATTTTAACCTGCAGGTAACAACAGTACCGACGCTCCACGCTCCATTGACAGATAATGACTCCTGAAATAATGCTGCGTTCCATTTACCTCGGAAGGTGGAGCTCAGGAATCCAAGGAAACCAGAGTTGGATGCATTTCCTTTGCCACAAAACACGACAAGTCAAAGCAACATCGACCTGGTGTCGTCGTTAGCGACAGCAATCTGGCCAATTTGAGCAGCACCAGTTGATAAACGACACATCACGCAGCACGCCTATCGGCAACAGTAAGGCCGTGTTGTGAATACGACTTACAAAAATCAGACAAAAAAAAGACAAAAGTGCTACAAAAAAACCCCTGTAAAACGACAGCTTTTACTGCAGTCGATGTTCTCCGCAGCCATCTTGCTTTCTGAACTCGGGGTCCTCTGAGTTGGACCGAGTTGAGGAGCAGGAGCTAGGACACTGGAGGCCCTTCCATTTGTTACTTCCTGTCTCAGAACTTATTAGGTTGTTTACTAGTCAGTATACAGCACAAGGCTGCATAACGAAATGAAATGTGTTTCCTTCATGCGACACACACACAAACATATAATTAGGTGTAGGCCTGTATTAAAATATGGTAACATATAAAATGAAATAAAACATATATACAGTTATTTATATACATAAATACAGACAGGTTTCCACACCGAACATTGCACAGTGCATTTTTTGAATTTGCATCTGCTAAACAGCTGCAACCAGATGATCTTCACAATAACCAGTCTGACATTTGGGAAACAGAGAATAATGCAAAAAAACTAAGTCAGAGTACAAATGGAACGCACTGAAAAACTAACTCTGGGTTTAACTGACGCACTGTAAAACATGAAATTGGAGCACAGCTGGTCTTTGTTCCTTTGGTAAGGGGACACGGTGTAAAAGACACAGGATGGACTTCAAGGTGTCCACAAAAATGCAAAAACAGACTAATCACAGGAAACCAACCCGTCCTCCCTCCCCGACTCATCACATATGGACGCATGGTCGAGACCCATTTGCGTCAGTTTGTAACGCACTGGGGATCCCTGTAGCGTCATAGTTTGATGCAGTGGGGGAAGCCCTGTAGCGTCAGTTTGTGACGGTAAAGGCAGGTATATGATGTTTAACAGGAAAGACTGAATAAGGAGGTTGTTGGGGTGGATGGAGGACCAGAACCCGACTTTGAAACAGGAGACCGGGGTTTGTGTCCCGTGTGAAACAAAAAGTCAACTTTAAATATTTTTATTGAAGTTACGTGAGTTAGTTTGTGGCGATCCGTCATTATCATTATTTTCCATTATCTAAGATTCACTTCAAGCACCAGTCACACCTCCATTATGTACCATTAACAATCAGGCATACACCGGAGTTTTCAGCCCCTTTTACCTTTTAAAAAAATGGTGGCACTTACCACTACACCACTGGAGAAGAGGCAGTGTCCGTCTGGCTGTGTTAAGATCAATTGCGTAAGTTATGCAAGTGACGTAAGTTAACTTACGTGTTAAATGACTTTCGTAGTTATTTTAACCCAAACCAGGATCTTTTCTGAACCTAAACCAAGTAGTTTTTGTGCCTAAACCCAGACAAATTGTAACGTTTCACGGCTTTAATAAAGTGCCGTTTCAAAATGGTAATGTTTCGAAACTCTAACTGGACGTTCCATGTTTATTGTTGCTAACTTTACCGGATGTTGTATATTTATTGTTGCCAACTTGACTGCCGAGCCTTAAACGTCTAAAAATGACACTGAACACGTACCCAGGGCGTGACGCCAAAGGGCCTTGACCAAGCGCCAAAATGTGACGAGTCGGGAGTGAAAACGTGTTGCGGAAACACAACTCTGCTTGGTGTCGGACTTCAGCTTCTACTTTTGTATTTTTTATATGATCAGGTGTGCGAGGTTCTACAGGTCTGATGGGACTACCTGGTCATCTGGGTCCTAAAGGTTGTAACGGCCCCAATGGACCTCCAGGACCAAGGGGATCTCCTGGACCGATTGGTCCAAAGGGGGAGATGGGCGGAGTCCTCCCCTGCCCCACATACCCACCTACCCAGCTGGGCCCCCCAGGACCCCCTGGCCCCTGCGGTCCTCCTGGATTTCCCGGTCTTCCGGGAGAAACTGGCCAAAAGGGGTCCAAAGGTGAGGAACAGGAGGGTGAAGTGTTTGGTCTTCCCCTCAGAACCAGCTCAGGTTAATTTAACAGCTTTCAGTTTCAGTCTCAGTTCAGCTGATAATTAAAATGGTTGATGATGTTTTTCAGGCTTAAAGGGAGACACTGGGTCTGTGGGACAGATAGGGTCCGTGGGGGCCCCCAGGTCCAGATGGAAGCAGAGGACAGAAAGGCCTGTCGGGGGAGATTGGAATAGTGGGAAGCAAAGGTGAGACCTCCACCTGTCTGTCTCTCTGACAGCCTTTATCTGCCCGATTGTCTGTTAATGTTCCAACTGGTAAACAGTTTTTCCTCAGTTGAGTTCCAGTTTAGCGTTCATTAATTTCTTCTGCGTGTTAAGGTTAGTTACCCTGCCTTCTGATGGACACGTATGCTGTATTCCTAGTCTGAACAAGTTGTTATGGCGGAGCTAGTGAACCTGAGAGCAAGACTGCTTTAACACAGAGATCCCGCAATAAATGCGGAAAGAATGTCGGCCAATATGCCGCCTACGCTCATTCACACAGAACAAAATATTGTGTGCTTTCATATGGCGATCCCGCTTTCCGGCTTACTGACGGCTACAGCGTGACATCATTCCGCCTATGTTACTACAAACATTCCCGGCTCAGAGGCGGATCAGATCTGACCCCCTTTCCTGCTCTGTACCTTTCATACAGCACAGCGAGCCGGCATATTGACGTAATAATCCTGGAAAATAAGGCAGTCTGAAAGCGCGTTATTGAGAAAAAGAGAGTATGGAGAGGCCGTGGCACAAATATAAAAGAAACACTTGTGCTGAACCACACCCGTGTACTTTTGCTTACAAATTCCATAACTTTATTCACTGCTTTTGGTATTTTAAGGAGTTTCTAGATGGACAGATAGCTTTAAAGTAAACTGCTGCCGTGCAGTTAGCAGCCCTATTAGCTTAGCTGACTTTGCCCAGACTGTTTGTGTTTACACCCCTAGCACAGGAGCTTTGAACCCCCGGGAGGAGGAAATATTCAGACCCGGGCTCCAGTCAGCTACCTAATTGGACCTCTAGCTGCATGGCTAACTGAGCTGACTAGCTAATGGCAGCTACTTGAGGCGGCAGTAGCTCAGTCCGTTAGGACGGCTTGGAAACCAGAGGGAGGCACCATTTCGAGTCTAGCTCAGACCAGAGATACGGAGTGTGGACTGGCAGCTGGAGAGGTGCCAGTCCACCTCCTGGGCACTGCCGAATGTGTTGTTGCATGTGTATAGTGTGCCTTTTTCTTTTTCTACCATTCTTTTCTAGCATCAGTTAGCAGTTACTTTAGCAAAAAGTAAAGCCATCGTTCCATCAAGAAACTAACAAATTTTTCTTGAAAACTGAAAAAGCACTTTGTGCAAGACATAACGAACAACCTCTAAACACGGAAGAGTCCAGAGCAGAGAAGTCTCCACAGCCAGACCTCTCCACACTTGTTGTTAGCGCTGTGTAGAGAGCGGTCAAATAAGACAGACTGAGCGGGGGGGTGATGTCCCTGTACTTGAAAAGCTAATATTCAGAGTGGTCTGAAGCTTTCTGCTCACAGGGACTCTTTTACATACGTTAAACCTCATCAGATTACCAGTCACACTGTGCCCGTGAATTTAGGGTCCAGCTCGGGTTTTTGTGCAGTGCAGTCTCCTGTGTGGATTGGTTTTGTTCATAAAACTTACTGTGATCTGCGTTTCTCAGGTGATCGTGGTCCAGTCGGTGACTGTGGTTCCCCCGCTACATGCAGAACCGTAAACTCTGGCTTCCTGTTGGT
Organism: Micropterus salmoides; assembly: GCF_014851395.1. Lineage (NCBI taxonomy): Eukaryota > Metazoa > Chordata > Actinopteri > Centrarchiformes > Centrarchidae > Micropterus > Micropterus salmoides. The sequence goes on from NW_024044232.1 coordinate 18,576, forward strand.
GATGCACAGCCAATCAACGGAAGTCCCGCCCTGTCCAGCTGGCATGAACGCCCTGTGGGAAGGATACAGTCTGCTGTACCTGGAGGGTCAGGAGAGGGCTCACACGCAGGACCTGGGTATATAAACACACACATACTAAGGTTCCCTTGCTTTTCCATGATCCAGGCCTTTTGGTTTCACAGACACTCCAGTGCCGCTGCATCCTCGTGACCCAAATTTTACTCCAAACGTGATCCATCCCCTGGACAATGCAGGACGCTCTTCTGCTTACAAAGTACCATCTTGCTGTGACCTCTATTGACAAAAAACAAACTCTAGTGTAAACAGTTGGTTAAAGTGCATCAGTTGTCCATCATTTGATCTCATGATCTCATCAGTGTTACTGACTTTAAACTTTAAGAAGTAAAGGTGTGAAACAGTGGCGGCTGGTGAAAAATATTTTAGGTGAGGCTTTGCCATATCCAGTCAGTTTTAAAACAGTAGCTGTTTTAAGGTGCGCGGTCTCACTGTGGCCGCGCAAGGCCGATGTTAACTCTGCCTAGCATGGCTAGCTTCACCGTGTTATTCATATGTGCCCTCGTACACTTGTGTTTCTTAATCTTCTCAGATAAATGTATCGTGTGGTTTACTCCTGTAACAGTCCGTGTTGTATTCGTCCCCGCTGTTTTAGAAAGAAAGCACGGGAGGCAAAATAAGGTATTTAAATCATTGCATCCAGCTAGCTGTCAACAACGTCACATGTCCCTCTACCACTGACTGACTGTGCTTGGGGCAGATCCTGGAGCGCCCTTCAGGCATCAGAGGACGCTGATTGGTTTAATTTCTGTTGCTATGGGCATATCTTGTGTCTTGGCTGCGCTGCTGTGCTGCCTGGACGCTCTCTCCAGCGCCCCAGAGGAGATCAGTGAATGAGCAGGAAGTTAATTTCACACCCAAACATCATTATTTAGCCTATATTTATATATTACACATTATTGTGCATTTTAAACACACATATCCTTAAAAAGTACTTACTGTTTATTTCAAAAATGTTTATTTTAAACAGAAAAATCAAACACTTTCCACCCATAGACCCATGTATATAAAAAGTTTCCACCATCAGGGAGGGCAGCGCCCTAGCGCCCTCTATTGGCCAGCCGCCACCGGTGTGAAACAACCTTGCAAAAATAGTGAAGGAGTTTAAGGAAACGTTGTGGTCACAGAGACTAAAAACAGAAAACATCCAGCTTCTCCTGGAAGATCTTTAGGGGTTCCCACGTCTGATGGGACACATAATACTCTACTTGCCAGGGTCTCTGAGCCCACACAATCTAAAATACCTTTAAATGGCCAATACAACTCATGTAATACTGCACTTGCCAGAAAGTGACTGCAGCTTCTACTTATTGACTGAATTGTAGCGTCTGCCCTAAAAAGTGTTGATTTCATTAATGAAACAGTGGTTTGAGAGTCTGGGGGGGTGTTGACTTACAGTAGTTTTATAAACTGTGTTAGTTTTAGACACATTAGGCTACATGTATGTGCTCTGTAAGTGAAAAACAGGTTACAGGTTTATTGTTGATCATGTAACGTTACAGTTTTTTTAGTAATAACGTTATAACGTTACCCTGCGTTTGAGAGTCTGCGGTTGATGTTGACTTACAGTAGTCAATAAAGCTGTCAGTTGCATTGCACATCACATGGTTGTGCTCTGTAAATGACAGTTACAGAATCCCTTATAGCTCTGCAGTTTTATAAGCAGCCTGGATTGAACACAGCAGGTGATACAACATTCATTATAACCACAAGTGACTTGAGACTCGACTTATACTCTAGCTCAGAGCCTCGACTTGGACTCAAGCTCATAGACTTGAGACTTGACTTGGACTCTAGCTCATAGACTTGACTTGGGCTCTAGCTCATAGACTTGAGACTTGACTTGGACTCTAGCTCAGTGACTTGACTTGGGCTCTAGCTCATAGACTTGAGACTTGACTTGGACTCTAGCTCATAGACTTGACTTGTACTCTAGCTCATAGACTTGAGACTTGACTTGGACTCTAGCTCAGTGACTTGACTTGGGCTCTAGCTCATAGACTTGAGACTTGACTTGGACTCTAGCTCATAGACTTGACTTGTACTCTAGCTCATAGACTTGAGACTTGACTTGTACTCTAGCTCATAGACTTGAGACTTGACTTGGGCTCTAGCTCATAGACTTGACTTGGGCTCTAGCTCATAGACTTGAGACTTGACTTGGGCTCTAGCTCATAGACTTGACTTGGGCTCTAGCTCATAGACTTGAGACTTGACTTGGGCTCTAGCTCATAGACTTGACTTGGACTCTAGCTCAGTGACTTGAGACTTGACTTGGGCTCTAGCTCAGTGACTTGAGACTTGACTTGGGCTCTAGCTCAGTGACTTGAGACTTGACTTGGACTCTAGCTCAGTGACTTGAGACTTGACTTGGGCTCTAGCTCATAGACTTGAGACTTGACTTGGGCTCTAGCTCATAGACTTGACTTGGGCTCGAGCTCAGACTTGACTTGGGCTCTAGCTCAGTGACTTGACTTGGGCTCTAGCTCATAGACTTGAGACTTGACTTGGGCTCTAGCTCATAGACTTGAGACTTGACTTGGACTCTAGCTCATAGACTTGAGACTTGACTTGGGCTCTAGCTCATAGACTTGAGACTTGACTTGGGCTCTAGCTCATAGACTTGACTTGGGCTCTAGCTCATAGACTTGACTTGGGCTCTAGCTCATAGACTTGAGACTTGACTTGTACTCTAGCTCATAGACTTGAGACTTGACTTGTACTCTAGCTCATAGACTTGAGACTTGACTTGGACTCTAGCTCAGTGACTTGAGACTTGACTTGGACTCTAGCTCAGTGACTTGAGACTTGACTTGGGCTCTAGCTCATAGACTTGACACTTGACTTGGGCTCTAGCTCATAGACTTGAGACTTGACTTGGACTCTAGCTCAGTGACTTGACTTGGGCTCTAGCTCATAGACTTGACTTGGGCTCAAGCTCATAGACTTGACACTTGACTTGGGCTCAAGCTCATAGACTTGAGACTTGACTTGGGCTCTAGCTCAGTGACTTGAGACTTGACTTGGGCTCTAGCTCATAGACTTGACTTGGACTCTAGCTCATAGACTTGACTTGGGCTCTAGCTCATAGACTTGACTTGGACTCTAGCTCAGTGACTTGAGACTTGACTTGGACTCTAGCTCAGTGACTTGACTTGGGCTCTAGCTCATAGACTTGACTTGGGCTCTAGCTCATAGACTTGAGACTTGACTTGGGCTCTAGCTCATAGACTTGAGACTTGACTTGTACTCTAGCTCATAGACTTGAGACTTGACTTGTACTCTAGCTCAGTGACTTGAGACTTGACTTGGACTCTAGCTCAGTGACTTGAGACTTGAAACTTGGGCTCTAGCTCATAGACTTGACTTGGGCTCTAGCTCATAGACTTGACTTGGGCTCTAGCTCATAGACTTGAGACTTGACTTGGGCTCTAGCTCATAGACTTGAGACTTGACTTGGACTCTAGCTCAGTGACTTGACTTGGGCTCTAGCTCATAGACTTGACTTGGGCTCAAGCTCATAGACTTGACACTTGACTTGGGCTCAAGCTCATAGACTTGAGACTTGACTTGGGCTCAAGCTCAGTGACTTGACTTGGGCTCTAGCTCATAGACTTGACTTGGACTCTAGCTCATAGACTTGACTTGGGCTCTAGCTCATAGACTTGACTTGGACTCTAGCTCAGTGACTTGAGACTTGACTTGGACTCTAGCTCAGTGACTTGACTTGGGCTCTAGCTCATAGACTTGACTTGGGCTCTAGCTCATAGACTTGACTTGGGCTCTAGCTCAGTGACTTGAGACTTGACTTGGGCTCTAGCTCAGTGACTTGAGACTTGACTTGGACTCTAGCTCAGTGACTTGAGACTTGACTTGGGCTCTAGCTCAGTGACTTGAGACTTGACTTGGGCTCTAGCTCAGTGACTTGAGACTTGACTTGGGCTCTAGCTCAGTGACTTGACTTGGGCTCTAGCTCATAGACTTGACTTGGGCTCTAGCTCATAGACTTGACTTGGGCTCTAGCTCAGTGACTTGAGACTTGACTTGGACTCTAGCTCATAGACTTGACTTGGGCTCTAGCTCATAGACTTGACTTGGGCTCTAGCTCATAGACTTGACTTGGGCTCTAGCTCATAGACTTGAGACTTGACTTGAACTCTAGCTCAGTGACTTGACTTGTACTCTAGCTCATAGACTTGACTTGGCTCTAGCTCATAGACTTGACTTGGGCTCTAGCTCATAGACTTGACTTGGGCTCTAGCTCATAGACTTGACACTTGACTTGGGCTCTAGCTCATAGACTTGACACTTGACTTGGACTCTAGCTCAGTGACTTGACTTGGGCTCTAGCTCATAGACTTGAGACTTGACTTGGACTCTAGCTCATAGACTTGACTTGGGCTCTAGCTCATAGACTTGACTTGGACTCTAGCTCATAGACTTGACTTGGGCTCTAGCTCAGTGACTTGACTTGGGCTCTAGCTCAGTGACTTGAGACTTGACTTGGGCTCTAGCTCAGTGACTTGAGACTTGACTTGGGCTCTAGCTCAGTGACTTGACTTGGACTCTAGCTCATAGACTTGACTTGAGCTCTAGCTCAGTGACTTGACTTGGGCTCTAGCTCAGTGACTTGACTTGGACTCTAGCTCATAGACTTGAGACTTGACTTGGGCTCTAGCTCAGAGACTTGAGACTTGACTTGGACTCTAGCTCATAGACTTGAGACTTGACTTGTGAGAATCTCTGGCTAGTCTCGTCCAAATATCATCACGTCCGGCGCCTGGTTGCAAAACATGGTGACGGGCAAAATGCCAAACTCGAGGCTTCAAAACAGTAGTCCAGAAATCAAGGGGTGACGTCACGGCGGTACAGTCTATGCTCTCATCCTGCTTCATGCTCACTGAAGATCACGGTTTGAGGAAACCAACAGAACCACAGCAGAGCAGAGGACAGAGATGCAACACCTACACTCTCCTCACTTTGACTGCAACTCCACATTAGTGTCCCTGCAAGAGAAGGCAGATGGTCCACATCAATCCTCCTGAATCTGAGGTTCAAACATCAGAATCAACTTTCAGCAGCTTTCCCAGTTTGGCTGAGCCATGTTATTGCCTAATAGCTATAAATAATAAATGTGAACTCCCACCCCGGTCTGCAAAAACACAGGTACCGGCTTCCGACCTCAACAAATCTCAAGGAAACATCCTGTCTCGGAGTTTTTATCCTTCCTGGATCTACAGAGATTCACTAAGTGTCCAAACAAGGTTAATGTTCACACCTGTATACTGTGTGTGAAGAGTCTAACACTAACGTCTAACGTCTGTCTGCCATGAATAAACTATTCTACCAGCTCTGCCTCCTCTATGGAGGATGTGTCAGCCAGGTTCAGGAGTTCCTCAAAGTGTTCCTGCATTAATGTTCCCCTGGAGAACCACGTACACACAACAACATGTTCCTTAACAAGCTGTTACATTTGAGATATATATATTTATTAATTAATATTTGTACTCATAATATTTCCAGGTCAGGCGGGGTCGTGTGTGCGGGTCTTTTCCACAATGCCATTCTCCTCCTGTAACACGGAAACCTGCTCTTACGCCAGTCGTAACGATAAATCCTATTGGCTGTCGACGACGGCAGCCGTCCCAGCACGCCCGTGGACGGACCCTCCATCAGAGAACACATCAGCCGCTGTGTGTGGTGTGTGAAGCCCCCTCCTCACCTGTCACACTGCACAGCCAGACCTCCATTCAGCCAGGCTGCCCCCCCAACTGGAAGAGCCTGTGGACCGGATACTCCTTCCTCATGGTGGGTACTGCAGTGGTTGAGGTAATACTGCTAATAGTGCTACTGATACTAGTACTGTTAATACTGTCACTGCCACCCAGTTCTCCCTCTTCGACTCGTCACATATGGACGCGTGATCGAGGGGGGCGCTGTAGCGTCAGTTTGTGACGGTAAAGGCAGGTATATGATGGTTAACAGAAAAGTCTGAGTAAAGATTTGGGTGGATTGAGGGCCAGAACCCCGACATTGACGTACGTAGTTATTTTATCCCAAACCAGGATCTTTTCCTAACCTTAACCAAGCGGTTGTCATGAAACCAAACGTTTCACGACTTTGATAATGTGGTAAAATGGCAATGTTTCAAAACGCTAGCGTTTTTATTTTGAAAATCTAACCGGACATTGCATATTTGTTGTTGCTAAGCATTGCTAACTTGACAGTAAAGGCCTTAACGTCTAAAAATGACACTAAAAGGGTAAAAAAGTGACGCCATCGGGGTTTGACCAAGCGTCAATATGTGACGGGTCTGGAGTGAGAACGTGTCGTCACTGTCGTACTACTACTACTGATGGGCCTGATGATACTGCTGCTAATCCTGTTGCTGCAGTAAGTACTACTACACTACAGAAGACTAGAATGAATGTGTTTAAATTTGATAAACAGATTTCCTCCACTGTTAGATGGTGCTTCTTCCAGTTGAGACCTATAGCCAAGGTAGAGGCCTGTCTCCCTCCTGAAGATGTAGAGAGGGTGATTAACGCCTTCATAACTTCCCGTCTCAACTGTTGTAACTCTTTATGTGTGGGCTTAAACCAGTCATCCATTCAACGCCTGCAGCGAGTCCAAATTGCTGCTGCCGCTCCTGATGGGAAAGAAAAAGAGAGACCACAAACTCTATTCATGGATTGGCGCCGCCTTACCCAGCAGAGCTTCTTCACACACAGTGTTGAGATCGACCCCTCTGCTCCTCCTGGAAGTACCTAAAAGCATTATATAAATATATATATATATATATATATATATTTGTTGTATTTTTAACCTTGTAAAGTACCTTGGTCAACCTTGGTTGTTTTAAGCGTATATATAAGTAAAGTTGACATTGACATAGAATACAAGTACAGTCCGAGTACGACTACTTGTAGTGCTTAAGATGAGAATACTTCTACTATTGAAACTCCAACTACTGCTAGTGCTGCCCAGCAAACTGTTGATGCTAACATACAAGAGATATGCAAGTGACAAAACAGTCCCTCCAGGACTCGGCGGGCCTGACCCTGCGTATTTAAACCAGCTGACCT
>NW_024044233.1:0-18438 GCF_014851395.1 Micropterus salmoides
GTTCCTTCGATTATAATGTAGGCTATGTCTTCATTACTACCATTGTAGGCTACTTTCTAGTCTAAAAACAGTGTGATTAAAGGTCATTATTTTCTCCACTAGCCTAATAATAATAATAGAATGGTTACTAAAAGGGTGAATGACACGGAAGCCTAAGTTGTGTTCAAAGACAGATATGCATTCACGCCCACACAAGGCAGACTATGAATGAATGTTTGTTTTACAACAAGCTAGGCTACTCTTAACTCCATCTCTCATAATGGTGAGCAGCGCCATCTAGGGACTCTCTCAAAATGAAACACCAAGGTGGTTTGCACATGTGATCACCACCAGTGCAGACTTTAGCTGCATGAAGGCCTGAATAAAAACCCTCCAGAGGTCAGAAACAATCACCTAAAAGGCATCACATTTAATAAATATCTTTGCTGGGTCTCCAGTACACAAGTCAAGACCCTTTGAATACGCATTCTTCACTGTGAGCCATTCTGTTTTTTTGGTACATTTAAGCCTCTTTTTAGGATCTTGACTTTACATTCTTGTTGTCCACAATCAAATCTGTCAAAAGCTCCTGAGCATATTCGCATCTACATTTACACACTGAAACACATTAAAAAACACGAAAACTCAAAACATGACTGGATGACAGAGGTGCTCTCTGTGACACAAAAAAATTAAGCAATTTACAAAAATACCGTATCATCTGAGTCACCTGAACATACCGTAGGTTGTTTTTTTTTCTCCCAATGTAAACATAGACTGGTTGACAATTCTACTTATTGAGCCATACAGATCACTGAAATGAATCAGGAAAAAAAGCAAAGACATGAGCAGAAGCAAAATAAATAGTTTTGAATACTGCATGGTACAGTTTGGGTCCCATACTGTCATTGTTTGGCAGACATATTGGCCTGCCATGTTATTCCTTGATCAATTTGAACAATGGTTAACATTTACGGACAGATCTCCAGTCAGTCTTTCTCTCTGTTGAGGTCAGTCATCTGTTCGCAGCACGTCTTCGGCCGTCTCAGTAGTCATACAGGTCAGTGCTGGTAGTGTGGTACAGTGATGTGCTGGTGGTGGTAGCTGCTGTGATGAGGAGGGTAGAGGAGGTCAGGGGTCTGAGGAGTCAGGCCGGTGCACAGAGGTTCGTGGCTGCTCAGCACAGACGACAGATACTTGGCCTCCTCAGTCAGCTGCTTCATCCTTCCTCAGGGCAGCGTTCTCCTTCTCCAGGTTCTCACTCTCCTGGAAAACACACAGGGACAGGATGTTTGAGAAAAGATCTCTTTTATTGGTGATACCAGCGGCTTTACTGTGTGGTTACAAGTCAGACTGGGTGACTTCAAATCTTATCAATGGAAATTAAAATCTGTAGCATTATCCTGTTTCCATCCAGGTATTTTTGTAAAGTATATTGAAAGTATATTTCACCTGTGACCATTTTCCAAAGCATGGCAGATTTATTAAAAATCTATTTGAATGTATTTGCTTTGAGGATGGCAATGTCTGTCTGTTGGTTCACCTCTTTGGTCCAGACTGATACAGCTTAACAGCTATTGGATGGATTGCAGTGCAATTTTGTACACACAATCACAGTCCCTAGAGGTTTCATCAAGCGGGAAGCTTCCAGTCAGCAAACTGATGCGAACGCCGAAGTCCCTTAAACCTGCATTCTATCAAACGGCCAGCAGGGTGCAACTCTTTGGTTGGCTCCATTAGACATGATGGTAAAATGACCCTACTTCTCAGCTGACTAATTACCTCAGTAAACACTTTCCTAATGAGATTATGGTCTCAATCGCTAGTTTCATGTCTTCTTCAATACAACATGATGTTCATTTAGTAAATTATGGTCCTGTTTAGAGGAAAATAGACCATAAAGCAGAGTATGCTTCAGGGCGGAATTATCTATGATTGACAAGTCATTACCATGGCGACCTGTCAATCAGGCTTGAGTGACTCGTACCCACGGCACTGTGTAATTTTAACCAGCACCATTGAAAAAGCTTATTAGGAGTTGGCTGTTCACTTTCTCTGGTGAGTACATTTAGTTTTAAGACTGCTAGACAAAGTTGTCAGCCCTGTTAAAATGACATGAATTACAGATGCACCTAGCTAAGCAAACTAACTAGCTCCACACACGGCTGTTAGTTCCACCGTCTCGTCCACATATGGTCATGTCCGGTGACGCTGGTCAACATGGTGGCGGCCTATCGGTCAAACTCAAGCCTTCAACACAGCAGTCCACAAACCAACGGGTCACACCACGATGACTACGTCCACTTTTTATATACAGTCTGTGGGTTTAATCCTACAGACTTGGTTGATCCCCTGACTAACCAAGCACCATCATGAGGCTGACATTTGTAGTTTTGAGTGAAATTTCTCCAAAACAATTGGATGGTTTGCCATGAAATTTAGTACACACATGTCCCCTTCAGCACAACTTTATATATAACTTTTGTGATCCTCTGACTTTTAATAGCACCTTCATCAGGTCAAATGTTTTACTTGCACAGTACTTTGGCTGATGACCAAATACCTGCTAAACGAATGGCATTGCCATTGGCCTCAGCTGTAGAGTAGGCTACTTTATAGTTAGTGCTAATTAGCAAATGTTAGCATGCTAACACGCTAAACTAAGATGTTGAACTTAATAAACAATATGCATGAGGAGCATTAACACGTTAGCATTGCCATTGTAAGCATGTTAGCATGCTGCCATTAGTCCTTGGCTCAAATCAGTACTGTGCTCTACAGTTAGCATGAGTGCAGACTTTCAGTCCTGTTTCTGAACTCATAGCAGCCATTAGTTTCCATTCACTTCAGTAGGTGTGAGCATCAATTTTTATTAAAATTTATTGACATTTATTGAATGTCTATTCAACATGTTTGTCATTCATAAATGAACAGAGCCCATAGGTTGCTGGGAAGTTAATAAAAACACATAAAAAAAAATCTACAGCACACTTTAGCTAACTTAGGTAAAGTTGTTTTTGTCCTTTGACACCCACCTATCAATACTGATTCAATCACTACCTTTACAGTATAAACACAGTGTAGCTGAGTAAGCACCATAATCTGAAAAGTCTAACATTTTTGATGATGTAAGTCATGTCATTTCCAAAACAAGCTCTCTATAGTGTCTTTTTTACCGAACATCAACTTCGAGATAATAAAAGTAGAGCAAACTGTACGTCAACATTTTTTCTTTTTGATGTGGGAATAGCAGGGGAGAAATATTCCACTTGGGTAGTGAAAAGGTCAACACACCGTGGCCGAAAGATCATAATTCTGAGCTGTGGGTCCTTACTGTCACAGAACCTTTGGGCAAACCCCTGTACTTGCGTCACTTAGCCAAATACAGCCCACTGCTATCAGTGCTTTACAAGAAGTGACTGCCTTTTTCTCCCCTCCTGCCCACGACACAGAATTTCAAGCTCATTTACACAGAAGAAAAAAATACTACTGAAGAAACAGGAAATAAGCCACTGTGTCATAGAGAGGGAAAATTTGCCTTCCTGTTTATCTAGTGAGACGATGAAAGTAAAACCACAGAATTTGCTGTGTGGTCCCCTGGTGTTCTCTGTGACGCTGGGATGTTTTAGATTGATAAAATACATCATTCTTCACAGGATTCTTATGTATTTGAATCAGTGGATCTACTACTGCCTACAGTGTGGTTTTTCTGAATGTCAAAATCACTTCGGTTCATCTGATAAAGTTCACAGAAACAGCTGCTCTGAAAGCATCATGGTGACAGAGTTGAGTAGGCCTAACAGCACAAATCACCTTGGCTTGAACAAGGAAGTCACACAGAGAGTGGCTATGTGGTCAGTACGATGAAATGTGCGTTGATGAAAGAGGTGACAGCATGTAAAGTTGCATGTTTTTGTCGGTTATAAGGATTCATTAGATAAATCGTTGTGCCTGCAAGCTGCGAGTTCAGATGTTTGGAGGTAAAACAGAAGAACTGCCTGCCCTCTTATTGATGTTTTAATAGATGAATAAAAGACTCATCAATAACAGAGTGATCTCTTACACCGACTACCAAGCATCACATGAAACGAGCTGCCTAAAACGAATGACGGAGGCAATTAACAAAGTGGCTGGGCTGAACGCACTTCTGTTATCGTATTCAGCGCTGCAATCTCTGGTTCTGGATTCTGCTGCAAAAAAGGGAGTGATTGCCCACACGTGTTAATTTATTCCCTAAGCTTCTGCAAACACACAGAGCGGCGTCCAAGTGTGCAGCCCAACAGAAGCCATGACACATCGCCACATGGTCAGGTAGCATTTTGTAAATATAGTACAAACCCATTCCCAGAGGCTTGAAAGTGCTGCATGGGAACCTAGAAAGCATTACAGACAGTTCCTGTAGGTGCAGGGCCACATAACATGGAGTTGGATTGGAAATTGATCACTAGGAAAACACCATTGCTCTTCTGTCACTCTTGGCAAAACATTGAGATGACACCGCTGACAGTAAATTTCACTCAATTACTCTGTACAGTATTTTGTTAGGATACCCTTACAAATGCTATATCTGCTATTAGTAGGTATAATAATCTGAAACTGACACAGAGTACAGTAGGTCTACAGCACAAAGTATCTTGGCTTGAACAAGGAAGTCACACAGAGATGTCGTCAGTACGACGAAATGTGTGTTGATGAAAGAGGAGACAGCATGTAAAGATATTGCACATCATAAAGGATTCATAAGATAATTACATAATTACTGGAGAAGTCATTGTGTTCAATCATACCCTGACTAATGCTATATCTGCTTCAGTGTTCCATCTTAGTTTGTCCCACTAACAATTGTGCAGCAGTTTATTAAAGAAACGGTGGTTTTATATTTAACGCCATGTAACATCTTTCTCTGTTTTTGCTTTAGTGTCTCCTAAATGTCTTAAGAATCAGAAGTCACTGTCAAATTGTGTTGCTTTGGAAGTATGAGCATGGATATGGTGCGCGCGCGCGCGTGTGTGTGTGTGTGCATGTGTTGCAGAGAAAGGTCTCCTCACCAAGTGCAGGCTGTCAGCTTTCTGAGTTTGCCTCATCCTGCTCTTCTGAGCAGCGATCCGGTTCTTTTCCCGCCGCATCACCTTCTTTGCATCATCTGAGGAGCTCTGTGAAAAAACACAAGTGTTGACAGTTAATGTGTGTGTGCAGTGACATAAACATCAAGTGGCAAGCTGAACGGGTGGCGGGGGGGGGTTTCCTGTACCTGAAAAAAGTTAGTTTGTTGATTAAGATCACAGCGTTGTGTTGTTAATGTCATGGGTTCCTGCTGGTGGCTTTGTTTTGTGAAATGGAAGGGTTTAAATGACAGTTTGACAGAAGATGGGCTTAAGTTAACACCTAATGTGAGGGGCAGGGTTGGGGAGTGGCTGAGTCATCGGTTAGGTATAACACACACCCTGTTTCATGTCCTGAATACTCGATTTTCTTGGTATCGTAATAACTAATCTCATTCAAAATGCTGAGTCAGTTGTACATCAAAGAGATAACCAATTAATTATCTAACGTCTTCTGAATTACTGAGAACCCCCAAACAACCGATGCTGCTGGTAATTGTCTCATCCACATAGAAGTAAAGCTCACAGCTTGCAGCAAACAGAGAACAAGCAGCATTTGAACGTTTTATTTCCACAATGCTCTTGAGCAAGAGAGGGAGCAACAATGTGCTAGAGACCAGCACACGTGAAACCAGTCAGCTATGAGGACGATGAGTCTCACATGCACAGAAACGTACAGCACACACTGTGTTCAACCACACTGTCTGTTCCCGACAGCTCTCCAATCATTCACAGTTTGGGGACTTGCAAAAACAAAGGATTCCCACTACTTGGATAAGTGATAAATTTTGCAATTCACAAAAGCCTACACTTGAGGCGAGTCACGCCTGCAACCCATGTGTGCAAGTGAAACACTTGAGAAGCTGTGAAAAGAGCCAACAAAGACACAACTAGTGTCACTGTGATAGGCTGCGTTGCTGCCCACCAGATCTGCACCAAACGCCGCATCCAATCAGAGATTTAGGAGAAATATGAAGCATTTAATTCATAGGATTTGTATTTTTAAAAAAAGCAGTCTCAATACATCTGTAGCTCTCCAAAGAAAATAGGATGTACAAACGTAAAACTGGGTACGTTGTTGAGTGTACACTTACCGGCCTGCTTCCAGGAGACGGGGACTTGTAACTTGTGTCATTGCTGTCAGAGCCCTGAGCCATAGCCAACCGCGGCGACTGAAACCGTGTGTCTTTCTCCACTTCTGCTTTGTGTTTTTGAGTATCGTGCTATAGTGCGTGCTTTGTGTGTGTGTGTGTGTGTGTGAGAGAGAGAGAGAGAGAGAGCGAGGGAGAGAAAGAGAGTGTAGCAGAACTCAGAATAAGTGCTCAGAAGAACTTGGCTTAATGAGTCTGTTTCTTCCCTCTTTTCTTTCCCTTTCTGTCACTCCTCCTTCTCTTTCACTCTCGCTCGTGCTCTCTTCCTTTCTCTCTCTCTCTTTCTCTCTCTCTCTCTTTCTCTCTCTCTCGCTGACACACACACTGTGAGACTAGCTGTCTGCCTAATTAGCTGTATCTGATGTGGCTTCTGGTAAGAATCCGGGTAAGTTACATTAGACTGGAAGTCACATGTCTGATGGAAAGTTAAAGCACACAAGGTAATCTTGTAAACTCCAGAAAAATAACATTGAGGGCTTAAGTTCTGATCAATTTGAATACATATGGGTGAATATTTTCAGTTTCCAGAGTTGTCCTCGGTTTTAATTTTATTCATTTTATTAAATTAATGTTTGGCAGCAGCACAATCAAAAGTAAAGAAAAACTAACTTTATCCTAAAAGACAAGATATTAACCTCGCTGCAACCTTTGTTGTTTCCACATGTGATTATGTGTGTGTGTGTGTGTGTGTGTGTGTGTGTGTGTGTGTGTGGGGGGGGGGGGGGGGTATTCCCTCTTCCTCTTTTTATAGCAGCCACATAAAATATCATGTTTCGACTAAATCCTCAAGAGACCGTGCATCCTAAAAGTCCACATGGATGACTGGCTTGACAATACCTAACCATGCTTCATGGTAATTTCCACAACCGTACCATGCTTCTTTCTTGCATTGCGATACGCCAGCTGCAATAAGGTGAGACAATGTGGAGGGCTCGGGCAGTGAGAGAAATGCTCAAGGGGCTACCCAAAACCCCACCTAGAATTCCCTCATTGTCTTTGACGCTAAATGACTCTTAAAATGTTTAAGGGTGGGGAATCTTCTAGAAAATGTACAGTTTGAGGAGGTTAAATTTACTGGATGGACCCAGTGGTGGTGGCATGTTGGAAATTTATACAATTTTTGTCTTCTCATTCATTGACTTTAGAAAGGGTGTGGAAATATTTATGTGTGTGTGACACATACAGCAGCTTTAACGTCCATTAAAATCTGCCTTAAGGTCAGGGCTGACGGCGAAGCTGCATATGTGAGCTCTCGAATTATTGTCTTGTTTGCCCCCATCACGAAGTAGCATTTGGTGATGCAAGAACAAGATTTTCTTGTGAGAAAAAAAAAGAAAAAGAAAATAGAATCAGGCCCAAAACAGCTTTGCTTGGCAGAACAGCCCTCCCACACAAAAACATGTTCTACCATCACAGGAATTTTGAAGAGCTTGGGCAAGGGCAGACATTTCTAATGCTTGGCATTTAACGCCATCCAGAAGAGTCGAGGCTGTAAAAAGAAAAGAGAACGGAGAGGAAAGCTGATTAGTCAAATTAACTGCTTTAACCAGGACGCAGACACAATACAGTACAAATATAGAAAAACAAAACAAATCTACGGCTTTCTGTGTTCAGTCCATTACTAAGCCTTAATTGACCTTAAGGTGCTAGAGGCACAACAAGTCCTGGACTCTTCAGAAACTGCATTTGGATCCCTAATAAACCATCAAGTCTTTAAAATGATGCGAGGATTATGATCATTTCAACACATATAAAGCATGAAGCATAGTTTTTTATTTGTTTGTCAGACTTTTTTTCAGTGAACTGGCGTTGCATTTATGCCCTATTCCACCTGGGGATTACTAAAAATTAGACAGCTTTTCTCTCTCTCTCATTTTAATTCTGTTACTCAACCAAGCTCTCAGAAGCGGCGAGAACTTGCAAAACAGAACCGATGGCAGCTTATCAATTGCAACAGAGTTCAAGCTTGACACTTGCTCAGACAACACCCATCCTGAGGTAAAATTTAGTTGAGGTGACAGCTGATGTGCAGTTTTAAGTGATTTTAACTACTTTTTTCAACAGCAGTCACTCCTCTTCTTCAGGCCTCGCTTATACGTGGAAAAACCCTTAAAGGGCCATTTATTTAGATAGAAAACTGAGATGCACTCATTTGTGGTCTCTCTTCCTTGGAAATGACTGTGGGAGGTTTCTAATAAGCACCGAATTATTGAGGGAAAGTGAAGAATCATGTAGAAGCTGATGACCGTAAAAATAACACTGATACGTGTATTGTGAGATTAATTATACTGAACACAGATAAAATATTCTCCTCAAAACAATGGCCATTTATGAGTCATGGTAGCAAAAGTTTTAGTTATTGTAACTCCTCACATGTTTGGCTCTTTTATGGACTTTTACTTGGCAAATATTCACACACGAGCTGAAAGAATGGTCACAATATCACCCGTGGCATAGTTTGTGGTTGACCACAAATGTCACCTGTTTGTGATAAGAAAATAAGACAGAATGGCCCTCCTTTCAACTGGGAAACAACAGGGTGGAAAGTTTCCAACATTACCATAGTTTCAGATTAAGTTTAGAAATACTCTTAGGCAGGAACATTTCTGACTGCAAAACCGCTTAAGTTATTCCAATATGTTGCATTGTTTGAATGTTGCGTCAATCCATATGATATGATATGATATGAGGCAACCCTTCTTCCCCATCACAGCTAGACCACCATGGGAAGGCAAACCCTAAAATCATAGATCAAGATTATAACTTCGTGATAGCACCAGCTGCTGGTAGTTGACACCTGAGTCAGTCTCAGTCTGATGAATGAATGAATGAATGAATGAACAATCACATCTCTATTCCAGGGAAGGTGGTGTGGACAAGCAAATCACAAGAGGTTTCACATGGGAAGAAGTGAAAACAAATGCAATTGAACTGGTCGACTACAACTTTTGTATCACTGTCACTGTTGATTATGTAATTAACCCATTAAAACATAATGTATAAAACTGAATATTAGTCTTCAGTAGTTGCAGGTGTCCTCCAGGTGGAGGCGGTGTAGAACAAGCAGAGCAGCAGGTTTGTGGAGGTTTTTGATGGAACAAGAAGATGAAGCAGCTGTGTGATGAACAGATAAAATGTTTGCGAGTGTGTGCTGTGACAGCAGTTTATGGATGAGTGCAAAAGACTGGGTCCCGCTGTATCACTCCGGCTGCACTACAGCGTCTATTCACGGGCGCGATCCCACTACTGAGCGGCACGGGGGCTTTGACCTGCTCCGTTTCCGACCTGGGCCGGTGCACCCCTCCTTAGACGACCTGGTGGTCCCGGGCTCCCCCAGGAGCACCATATCGATACCGAACTTAGCGCGGACACCCGATCGGCATAGTCCGCTGCAGCTCAGAGCTCCTGAGCTCAAACGATCCGCCAGCCTCAGCCTCCCGGTAACTTGGATTACAGGCGCGCGCCACCGCACCCGGCGGCGTTTACACGCGCTCACAGGACTTTTGACGTGGACTAAAGTGACGTCATCACGGAGCACGAGGCAGCTGCAGATATTGATCCTCGAACAAGCCTCACTGTTTGGGGCTGAAACGCTACAGTGACGTAGGCTAACTGCACATGAGTAGGATGTGGACTTATGGAGTCCATAAGTCAAATAAGTCGACGAGAGCCTAAACAATTAAAAAACAAACACAACAACACATCTTTAGGCCTATCACATGTCAAGGTCAAGGTCATGTCCATCACATCATCAGATGCAAGATACTTTTTGTATTGTTATTAATTTATGGTGGACATGAGGTTATAGACACATACAATTATCACTGAAATGACAATAAAACCTTAATCAAAACACACAACTCAACAGAAAATCAGTTTGTCAAGTAACATTTAGGCTACCTGTTAAGAGTTTTATAATAAGTCAGAGCTATTTTGATACTCTGTAATCTGTCAAACAATCTGATACTAATGTGAAACAGTTCAAACAAATAAACCATTCATTATAACACCTCTGCATATGAGATAATATTTTAACTGATTGATTGACAATACATTTTGATTATCGTTTCTGTTTAGCATTTTATAGCAAAGCTTCTCTGACACAGAACTGTAAAATATATGAGGAGCTCTCATGTCATCAAACCTCAGAGAGAAATATTCCGTCTTGATAAAAAGATGTCTAACATTAAATCTGTTTGCACTGTGGGAAGAAGCGACAATCAGCCAGTGGGATTTTATCACTATTGTGAAGATAGAGTTCAGTTAGCAGGATGGGTCTGTGGAGTTTTTGCCCTTTTGAACAGACAACTGACAAAAAAAGAAAAGCCTGTAGAAAACACAGATGTTGAAGCATTTCCCTTGTATGGACCTCATGTCAGCCCCCCTAAAGCCAGTTTACTTTCATTTTATTTTCTACTCAGTCATTTTAAAGAGCTGTTTACTTACCATGTCTGCAGCTAAATCCACACAGTGTGGCCCACATGATATTGAACCTCTGTGGAAAATATTTTACCCTTTTAAACGGTCAAACAGTCCGCATTCTCACTGTGTGGGAAGAAGTGACACAAAGTGACAATCACCTGTGGCATTTTGACACTGTTGTGAACATATACAGAGTCAAGGCAGCAGGACGGGAGACTCCGTTGTTAAAAAGACCTGGACCATGCTAGAAGAAATCTTCAATGTCTTGTCTTTCCTACACAGACTTTCTTTTTAACAGTTAGGCCTATTTCCCCCTAAGAGAAATGAATGAATATCCATGAGGTAGCCTAATGTCATTTAGCTTCATGTTTGAGTAAAACACTTTACACTGAAAACAGCACATGTGTAGAAGAACAGAGCCAAAGACATGGATGGAAGTTCTTTAATGTTAAATCATCTGTCAGTGGATTCAGACAACAGATCAGAAACACCTCAAACTGTTTTTCACACCATAATCACACACAAGAACCCTGCAGATACTTGTTGGAGCAGTTTTGTGGAGGTCCACATGTGTGTGTTTCCTTAGTTTGAACAGTTACTGCACTTTCTCTAGAACGAAACTATCACCACGAAAATATTGATAAAGATGGAATAGTGTTCATGAGTGATTCAACAGGAAGCTGTTTAATGTTTGTAGTTTTAGTTTGCTGCCACCTGCAGGACATCGTGCGAAGTATCTTGCAGGTGTCCTCCAGGTGGAGGCGGTGTAGAACAAGCAGAGCAGCAGGTTTGTGGAGGTTTTTGATGGAACAAGAAGATGAAGCAGCTGTGTGATGAACAGATAAAATGTTTGCGAGTGTGTCCTGTGACAGCAGTTTATGGATGAGTGTAAAAGACTGGGTCCCGCTGTATCACTCCGGCTGCACTACAGCGTCTATTCAGGGGCGCGATCCCACTACTGAGCGGCACGGGGGCTTTGACCTGCTCCGTTTCCGACCTGGTGCACCCCTCCTTAGACGACCTGGTGGTCCCGGGCTCCCCCAGGAGCACCATATCGATACCGAACTTAGCGCGGACACCCGATCGGCATAGTCCGCTGCAGCTCAGAGCTCCTGAGCTCAAACGATCCGCCAGCCTCAGCCTCCCGGTAACTTGGATTACAGGCGCGCGCCACCGCACCCGGCAGCGTTTACACGCGCTCACAGGAGTTTTGACGTGGACGTCATCACGGAGAACGAGACAGCGGCGGAAACTGAAAGTGCTGATGTGCCTTAAAATATTACAGAAACTTGGCGAAAATGTGCTTATTTTTTTAATCACATATTTCCCTGACAAACCTTTTTTTCTGCATCTACTGTCTGTATGTAAAGTCCTGATCTACCTTTGAACCATAGACTGAACTACAACTGTACCTACATTACATTTATTTAGCCTAGCTGATACTTTTATCCAAAGCGACTTATTTCACCTCTGTGGACACAAAAAAAAAGAATGCAAGAACATCTTTTTCCATCTAGACTCCCTGGTACACAAGCGAATTTGTAAATTAACCAGAACATACAGATGTTTTTATTTTAACATATCTGTTATATATGTTAACATATATGTTATAAGTAGCCTACTTCTTTGTAATGTAGGTAAGAAGAATGTCTTTTGCTTTCTTCTCAAAAGGACATTCTTCTCAACTAGGACTGGCTGACCTTGTCCCCAGTTATTTGTGACAGGAATATAGAAATTGAGTTAAAATTGGAAAAAATATCAGTAACCACAAACAATATACATAGAATGAATATATAAGATATATAATGATGAGATAAAACATTAAGTACAATGTGGAGTATTTTAATATTCAGAGAGCTTCAGCGAAAACATGTTCATGTTACAAAACACTTCTCTTAAAAACAAATCCAAACAACAATTAATTAAAATAAAACATGAAATGAAAACCCATATACACAGAACATCTTCCCCAGCTCCACAAGTTAACATAATCAGACTTCTGTCAGGCTCCCTGGACTTTATTAGCTGTGAAAGAGAAAGACAGACAGCCTTTAGTAGGTGGAAAAATAGACTGCATTTCTGTATAAGCTGTGTTCCAACTATAGTATGTCATTATAATACATTGTAATTAGGAGATCGGATAAATATATTGGCATTAATATAAATCACTGCTTTTATTTAAAAATGTATTAAATGTTTTATTGGGTGAAAGACCCTCACACATTAGTTGAGATTCTGTTATGCAGGAGATTCTTTGATTTAAAGTCTGTTCATCTGTTCACCTGCTCTGCGCTTTTGTCCACTTCAGGGCGTGTCTGGGAGGCACAGCTGTGGTTGGGTGGTAGAAGGTACATCCGGCCCGTTTACACTGCGCAGCGAAGCGACATGGCTATAGATGAAGAGGAACAACATTTAGAAAAGTCAGACGGCACTTCAGGGCTTGTGCACAATGTCCATTGAACCTAATCCTACAGACAATACAGACAGTACAAATTAAAAGGAAAAACCTGAATAAAAGAGTGGAGGCACATATCCATAGCAGATGCTTCCATGTACTTCTGGCTCAAAGGTTTCGCTGATATAAAAATGACGTGAATAAAATGCTAAAAGCTTTTACAGTCATCGGATCTCAACCCAGTTTCACACCTATGGAAGATTTTGAACTGACACACACTCAAACATTATATCTGTACCAATTTGTCACCGATCTGTATATGCATTAAAATTACCATTACAGAATCAAAGCTCCACAGCTACACTTTGTAGTAGCTGTGGAATAGCTACACTACTCTGAATGTTATACCTTGGGATGATAGAACGGACAGTCCATCTTCTTGCATTCTGGGAAGAACCGACACACGCTAGCCGTTTGGACTGGCTGCACTGCTGAGAACAGAAAAAGTGAAGTTAGAGATGCACCCCCTTAACAAACTAGACAACTGCAAAAAATAAAGATCTGCTTTACTGTGATGTTGATCAAAAATGACAATGCTGCGACGTTGGTATAGAAGACTGTGTTTTGGGGGTGATGAGAGAGTACCTGGCCTGGGAAGAGGACCAACTGTGCTTCTGCGGCTGACATGAGTGAAGGGACAGTCTGGCTTGGTACATCTGGCGTCATATTTGCAATTCGGATGGACAAAAAGGCATTTATCCCCAAACTTGCAGCTGGGAAAAGTTCTTCGGAAAAGCAAAATGCGAAAAAAAACTTTGTGAATACTGATTTGGTGAGTGCTGAGCGATAAAAGCTCCATCATCATTTCTGCTCCATCATCATTTCTTCGGTTTATCAACATAAATACTCACTTGCACTGTGTTGTAGGGTGATGGTATGTGCACTCATCTCCACTTTTGCAGACCGGCCAGAACTTGCAGCGCTCCATCACCTTTGGTTTCTTTACAGGGACCGCACCCTCCTCCGCCATCTCAACCTCCATCACATCATCTGTCAAACAGAGGACAGAATGTTAAGGGATATGACTAAATGACATTATTATTTGTGTTATCCCATATTACAGTAAAGAAGAACTCTGACGAGACCCCGCACCTTCAGATGTGATTCCTCCCTGTAGTCTGTGAAGAACACTGACTTTGGGCTCCCTGTTGGCGTGTACGGTCGCCTCTGTGACCTTTGAGGGTGGTCTCACGTCATCCAGCTCCATCTCACAGTCCGCAAGATTCCCCAGAGGGCTCGGTACCCCATCTAATGTCACAATGAACTTGGGGCTGGCAGAGTCGCCCCTCTCCTTACTGGTGTGAGAAAATCCACAGAGCCGAAAAGGAGAAAATAAAACATCAAATCCACAATGGCACACACTTACGTTTATGTATATTGGATAGATCTGACACAGCATACTCACATAATGTGTGTGTGTGTGTGTGTGTGTGTGTGTACCTGGCCTGGACAGTGCGTGGCAAAGCAGGCTGGACTTCCTCTTTGACCTGAGGGCGCTGCTGGCTTCTGGCTGGAGGTTCTTGCAGTTGCGATCGACTCACTATGAAGGAGCGGGTATCAAATGGCTTCGCCTCACTGCCTGCAGCGACCTCAACGCCTACAGGTACATCACAAAATGGACACATCCCAGGGTAATGCATCGCTGAAGACAATAAATCAGACAGCTTCTGGGATACTCATTATTAGTAATTACTTTAAATGTTTTAAGTCAAGTACACATTTGTGGGATGAAACTTTTATTGTAGCAAAAAAGACTCACCATAGTCACTCTGCTCGGCTCCATCGTTGCTCTCTGGTAAGTCCAACTGGAGGCGTGAAGCTAAAGATCTCACTGGAGCTGGGAGGAAAATGTAACATCAACAACAAAAAACAACAATTTCTAATTCACTGGAGTTTAAATAGTGAAAATTTTTTTAGATTTAGCTCACTGAACAGTAAGAATGTTATATGTGATTCTGGCCTTTAGATAGCAGCGTGTTGAAAGTAGTGCTCAGGAAAAAAAAACATTCTGTTTGATGTAGTAATTCACATACCAGGTGTTCTGGTGGGAGGTAGCTCTGTGGAGGTGTAGGTCTGAACCCTAGGGGCCAGGCTGTGGAGGTGGTCCTGGACCAGCTGGATGGCTGCAGTCATCTCTTCGCTGCTGGCCAAGCGAGTACGAGGTGCCACAGGAACAGTCTGCCTCTGTGGTACTGGAGGGCCGAACGGTCAAGGTAAGAAAGTGAAAACAGCAACAACAATTGAGATGTTCATGGTAACACGTTAAAACATACTTGTGGGGTAGGCTGTAGTTTTGGTGATTGAGTCCTGGGCCTCAGAGATGGCCTTCAGTATCAGATTCCGGTTTGCTTGCTTGCCTGGAGGGAGAGTAGGTCTGAAACGATAGAAACCACAGTAACATTAAAGCCCAGTCTGGTAATTTAAGAAGAAAGACAGGGGTCACATTAGGATTTTAACTGAATCCAATCACATTTGCTACATAATTTTTAACAGTGAATTACAATCCTGGCTTGACCACATGATGTTCCAAAATATCATGAGTTGTTGACACTGACTTGCGTTCTGGTTTGGAGGGTAGGGACACTCTACTTGACAGGCCTCTGCCTCCATAGCCTGGATCCTCCTCTTCCACGTCATCGCTGTCTTCGTCTGCCGCTCGGTTCACTCGCACCACTGAACTCGCTACGGGCGCCTTACGCTTCCGTGACAACTCCTCCTGCTGAACAAAGACAGCAGAACATTATTATTAAGGGATCCTTACTTAACCCGCCTGACACGTTGTCAACAGAAAGATCATTTGTGTAGTCCCGTGTCTGAAGCAAGTCCTGAAAAATGATCCTTCTTGGAAAAGAGGACCAAGTGTGCTCTCGCGGAATCACTGTACCTTACTGGACCCAGTCCTGGAGGATCTGCTGTTTCTGCTGTCCTGCTGCCTAGTGTTAGAGGATCCTTCTGTGGGTCGACATGAATCCGCAGAGCTTACTGATGTAAACTTGCTCTGAGCCGGTCTGTAGATTTCAGCGGTGGGTCTATTAGCTGTGCGGCGTGTTCGACCATGGTTTGTGCCTATTTCTAAATGGTCCTCAGCAATGAGGTCGTCATCCATCTCAGGTTTGATGTCAATGACAGCCTCTAAGGGGAGCAGCTCCATGAGGGGCTTAACAGTGGAGGTAAGTCGAGAGGAACTCTTCTCCAAGGCGCCTCTTCTGCTAACGAACAGAGGTATACACGTGTTTTTACATTTGCAGGGTCTGGCATATGATCTTTAAATAGTGAATGTCAGCACGTTTCGCATTAGGCACCTGCTTTCATGAGCTGAACTGGACACACGAGCTTCAGTCCTATCAGAGCGTGAACTGGACACCGTCAGCACCTTTAACTCATCTGCTCTGCTGTCTTCGCTTACAGATGACCGGCTCTTCGAAGCCACAGCACCACTGTCGGACTGCAGCTGATGTTTGAGGGATGCAGGCTCTGTAACAATTGGAAGAAGAGCATGTCTGAGACACTGAAACTACAGGTCACATACATGCTTTTAGCAAAATAAAAAGTGTGGAAAATCTTGAATGCATTCAACATAGTCTGACTTACCGACTGCAACAGTTCTTAACTTCTCAAGGACACCATGTAGCCTGAAATCAGTCAACAAACCCATGTTATGGCAAAAACAGATTGGGTGGTGTGGAAAATAACTGTTAAGCATAGAGAGCGTGTGTTCCTTTTGCATGTTAGAAGAAAAAATATGGACATTTTTATGAGACAGGAAAAATACAGTTATTGCTTTGATCGTACCAGGCTGTGAATTTGATAGTGTTGTTTCCAAGAAAAAGGGAGAGATCATCAGCCATCTGTTGGGAGGTTTTCTTGTTCGCTACCATCACCATAATATAGTCAGGAAGTTCTTCATCTAAAGCAGAAAAGAGAGGAAACACAAACAGCATGTAATGTTTGATGGAAGTACCAAGCACACCACAATATGTATTTTATTCACTTACCAATATAGGCACCCAGCTCTTGAAGCTTGCCCTTGATGGCAGCCTGAAAAAGACCAGTACAGTAACGTTACAGGTTATATTATCTAGCTAAACAAATAATGATCAGCATCCTGGCTGCACTGATATAAATTTACCAACAACGACAACGTGGCACTACGTATAGCTACTACAGAAGTTTGTTTAAGATCAAATAAAAAGCTGCTAGACGTCTGTAGCCTGTAGACCTGCCCATTCCTCGGCCTTGTAAATAAAAACCTCGTTCCCATTCTGTCCGACTGACAAATTACGATAGCAAGCTAATGCTAGCTAGCAACGCCTATGCTACACTACCCGTAACCAGGCCGGAGAAAATAATTTATATTCAGCCCATAACGATACCCACTCTTATTTTCTTGCTGATCTCTGTTCCTATCTCCATGTTTATCGTTGCGTTCTCTTAAAAGTATTATAAAAAAGCGATTGCTTTTCCAGCTTCACTGCTAACCAACACGGACAAATATCATGTATGATCACGTGACCGACGAGGGTAGCCGAACAGGGACAAACCAAAGACCAAAACCGTAGAGCGGTATGTTTATTGGCTCAACTTTTTAATACTAAATATCGCTAAGGAAGGGTTAGGGTCATGCAGACTAGCATTACAGTAACTCAGTAAAAATGTAGCGTTTCTGTCAACACACACACACACAAATTTTTTGATTTAAACCATCCCCCTAAAGAGGCAGAAGCTATATCAAGATCCACAGAATACAATGGAAAAACAGAAAACTGGATGGGCAATGCAGAAGAGATTTTCATTACAAGTGAAGTTAAAATAAGGGGATCAGACAGCATCCAGCCCTCAGTATTGTAAATCTGTTGCTGCTGTGTGTCCCTTAATACAAATCAGGTGTCAATAACAAGGTTGTATGTATGAAGGTGGTATTTTGTGTCTGATTTCTATGTGTTGTGTGTTCTGCTTTATTTTGCCTTTATTTAACCAGGCAGGCCGGTTGAGAACAGATTCTCGTTGTGCAGTAGCTACAACATGTTTACACACATAATATACAACACACAATAAAACTAATGCAGTATAGAGTCTTTAAAAAATACAAAATGCAGTAGATAGTATATTTTGTGGAAGATGATATCTGTTCGAAGAGGTAGGTCAGCTGGTATTCAAAGTGGCATTAAAGTAAAGTGGTTGGCTACAACAGCAAAGAGCAACACTTTGCATATTTGGCAAATAACGCTTGAGCATATCTGTGCAAAAATGGTGTAGGTAAAATAACTTACCCTAATGAGGAAATGATTCTCATAATTATGGTAAAAAAGATAGGACTATCGAACTCAAA
>NW_024044234.1:0-33503 GCF_014851395.1 Micropterus salmoides
CCCTTCACCCCCAATCGGTCGAGGCAGATGGCCGCCCACTCTGAGCCATGGTTCTGCTCGAGGTTCTGCCTCTTCGCCTGTTACTCATGCCGCCTCACCAAGCTTCGGTGGCTCACATCTTTAATGAAGAAAGTGTTTCAAGTTTTGCACATTCTTTCAGAGCCAAGCCAACACCTGTCTGATTCCAACACCAACAATCTGGTCGATCACTTATCATAATCTTTATTTGTAGGGTGGGTTACCAGCGATCCACAGTCTTAAACAGAAACCTGGAATGTGTTATGAGTTCAGAAAAATAATGGTTCTCGCATCCTTAACCATGTTATGTAGTTAATTAATAAATCCTTCAGACTGAGGTAATGGACTTGGAGACGGATTTTTTCCATCTGCGCTCTGCTTTCCTGCATTCCCTTTTAGGCTGCGAATGCTGTCATTTATCCAGGGTTGCTTACTAGCTTTAGACGTAGGCCAACCTTTAGAGGAGCAGTAATATTTAGTGACGACAAGCATATGATTGAGATCCTTGAGATCCTCGGGCAGAGGTCTGCTGTTTTCCAGAGTCTCGACTGAAAACTAAAGGGGACAGAGCGTTTGCTGTCAGGGCCCCGAGGCTCTGGAACAGCCAGCCCGAGGAAATCAGGTCGGCTGAGTCAGTGAACTCTTTTAAGTCCCTTCTTAAAACATACTTTTAAAGGAGAGCCTTTCCGATCTTATTTGACTTTATTTTATTCTATTTTACTTATTTTATATTTATCTTAAACATGTATTTCAGTCTTTTCAATGTTTTCTTGTTTTTATCTTGTATTGTTTCTGTATTATTGTCTTTTGGGTATTATTGTCTTTACACTTGTTACAGCACTTTGTAACTTTGAAAAGTGCTCTACAAATAAAGATTATTATTATTATTTTTAACCCTCCATATTCTCCTGAGAGTCTGATTTTTCAATGGCCCCTTACCCCCTGACTCCAGCTTCCAACAACAAAATTATTCGATAAATTCCCTAGAATGCAGGAAAACAATCTCTGAAAATAAAAATTTTCTGGGGGAAAAGGTACAGGTACGCTGCTGGGTTTGGTCTCCCGATTTGGGCTATAATATCTGGAGGTCGGCAAGTATCCTGACTAACCATATTTTTTAACCATATACTTATTCATCATTGACCATGGTTACTGACTTGACTGTCTATACATGCTTTAAAAGTGTGCATTTGCCGTGGAACTTTTTAAACAAAATTCCTGGGGTTTAAGGAATGATGAACCTGATTTCGTAATGCCAAATGACTACTTATGAAATGCACTTCCATCCATCGTCAACTGCTTATCCTGCATACAGGGTCGCGAGGGGGCTGGAGCCAATTCCAGCTTACATTGGGCGAAAGGCGGGGTACACCCGGACAGGTCGCCAGTCCATCGCAAGGCCACACATAGACAACCTATCACTCACACTCATATTCACCAACAATTTTAGAGACACCATTAACCTAACCTGCATGTCTTTGGGTGGTGGGAGGAAGCGGAGAGAACCCATGCGGACTAAACTGATAAGTTGGCAGCCCTGATTTGTATACACTAGACACTCAATTTCCATGCCTGAAGGATACAGGACATGCCAGTTAAGGCTACTGTGGCCGCTTCACTATAATTGAAACCACATTTCAAGAGTCTGACTGTTTTACCAAAGCTGAAATAAAAGTCATCTTCTAGTGTCGTGTTCAGTGCTCAGTGTAACAGTGTGTCCTTTCCACTAAAAAACAACTAGATGAAGAAATCAAAGAAAGATTCCCAGTGGACAAAGAGCCTGTAACAGCAGGCTTCCACATGAGAGGAACTGCTAGAGGGCAATTTCCCTAAATTTGACAGCACACATGGTGAGCCATCCAACTTCGATTTCAGCATAATTTTTCTCTTCAGTTTCATAATTTGTATGGGGAATGAATCCATGCAACAGTCTGTTCTACTGATGCCACCAGCTCTCCATTCAAATCATCTCCTTGGTGGAGAAAAGAGGGGAGGGGAAAAGGACAGAGCTTTTCTTTTCTTGCCTTTCAACTCCCACGCTCCTGCTATCTAGAAATGATCTCTTTTTCTTCTGCCCATTACTCTACTGTCTTCTCTTTACTTCAATCTTGTGTTATGTGTTAACTGTGTTGTTTATAAATTGCATCTGTTCCTACAAAATGATGGATAGTAAAAACTAAATTTACCAAATAATGGTTAAGAACTGTCAGTACAAGCCATTTGATAGCACTTTTAGAGCCTGGATCCACATTTTAAAGATCAATCATGTACATTAAGCAATGATTTACATTTATTTCATAGAAAGGACTCCTTATGTTTGTGATCCAAGCCTTAAAACAGTCTGAACTTCATTCTCTGTCAAGTGATAAATGTAACATAAATATTTGAGGACAGTATTTAAATGCTCTTAGTTCAAAACTAGTGTCAGGAGATCATCATCAATAAGATAGTCATCCTCTTATTATTTATTTATTAATTCATGTAGCACTTTCTATTTAACTTGTTGATGAATCTTACCAAGGCAAATTTTTAAATTCACCTCTAACCATTAAAGTGCAGACTGTTGGGGTTTGGATGGACAACAATAGGAAAAATTATCTTTGACAAGAAGCATCTCATGTCTAAGATGCTTGACTGAATGGTGAACATTTTGTAAAAAAATGGGACTACCATTTAAATGTTATTATTACCAAAAGCAGGCAATGTTTGCTGATTTTGTCAGTTCATGTAACTGGGGGCAGGTGAGGCATCACTGCTGGACTCCTTAGTGGCAGTGGCAGAAGTGACTGGTGACACCATTTGTATTGGAGGTGCTACAACCTTTTCAGGTCAACAGTGAGAGTTAGTAACAGGTACCACAATGCACTGGGAATTGGCCATATCAAACCGAAATTAAAAAAAGGGTAAAACTAGAAACAAAACAGATAAAATATTAATCATATAGTAAGTTAAGACACTTTTAAAGAAGTTTGTTTTAAATTTTGAATGTGTTTGTGACATAAATCATTTAAACTGCTATAATGGTGACTGGATGTGCATCCTTGATACGTCCAATCTTCTGTACATCCTGGATGTGCAACAGAGGTGCCTGTGATTCATAGAATCTGAAAACCAGGATAGTTGAAAATTTGATTTTGAATATCACAACTGTAGCTCTAATAAGTTGGCAGAAAAATTTGTACCACAGACTGTTGGTATTTTGTTGACATGACCCTAAGACAAAGATAGGCTGTATGACACATACACAAAAGGACAGAAAGAAACAGTGAAACACGAAGGGATGTGTTGATATTAAACCTACTTCTGTTATTTACCCACCTTTAAATGTATTATTTAGTGTGGTTCTTGAAATCTGTAACTTACAGTATAAAGTCAGACTGCTCATTATAAATTCATGCTGCAGTACTTATTTATATTGCCTCACTTTGATCACTGACTGGCACTAAGTTTATTAGCGCCTTACTATAAAATAGTCTTTTCTGGGATGAAATATTAGACATATATAATGCTAAACTTTGAGGATTTCTTCCTCTATCAATTCTTCACAGCACGTCTATCCCAGTTTATTGGGAAAATGTGATTTCTTCTTCACTATCGGTTCTGTCATTGCAATTTAGATAGACTTAGACTGATGAGCAATGTCTTTCATTTAGAATGTTTTAAACAAAAATTTTGACCAAATCTTCAAACACATCTATCCTAGCCTTGTTTCCTCCCTACCAACTTTCACAAAAGTTGCAAAAATGTTGCCAATCCACACCCAAAAAAAAAAACATACTCTGATAGTGCAACTTTTAAAAATAAAAACTTTAACAATGAAATAATAATGTATGATTTCCAATCCATATGTGGAAGTTGAGAGTGATGCAGGAAGCACAAGTTTTCTTGCCAATGACAGCAAAAGCAGATCTAAAGGCTCTAACAGAACACATAATGTTCCTCATGCTCCAAATAGCATCAAGGAGAAAGAGACAGCAAGGGAGAGAGAGAGACAGAGAGAAAGGGGGTAGATTTTATTATTTTATTTTTGTCTCCCCACGATGGCAGAACAGATCTTTGACGCTGTTCTCCCCCCCAGTAGATCAAGGTTTGAACAGAAAGTGGATGTTCTAAAATCTAGCATTTCCCGTCTCCTCTGCCACCCTGCTGATCTCTGTTTCTGTCTTTATAAGGTCTCTATTTCAACTTTACATCATGGAAGGGCTTTCTGTGTGCGAATGTGCATGTGTGTGTGCGTGTGTGTGTGTAATTGCTGCACTAAAAACTGTTTAAATAATATATGTGTTTGTTTTTCAGTGTGTGCATTTGTGTGTTTTTGTTTTCATGCTTAACTTGGTGGGTCTGTGTGGGTTTGTGCTCTCAAACCTGTGCATCTGTAAGAGGGAGATAGAGAATTAACATGGGGTTAAGCAGGACAGAAGAGGATTGTGATTGTCTCAACATAGGCATTTCTGTCTACCTTGCTCTTTTGTCCTCCACATCACTATCTCGTGCTTTTTCTGTGTGAAGTTCCCTCCTGCTTCAAACGCTCCACAGTCATCCGGTCCCAAAAAACCCCTCCATCTCTGGACTGAATAACTACAGGCCTGTCGCCCTGACATCTGTAGTCATGAAGTCCCCCTGCTGGACCCCCTGCAGTTTGCCTTCAGGGCTAACAGGTCAGTGGATGATGCTGTCAACTTGGGTCTGCATCACATCCTGCAACACCTCGACTCTCCAGGGACATATGCTAGGATCCTGTTCGTGGACTTCAGCTCGGCGTTCAACACCATCATCCTGGACATCCTCAGCACCAAACTCACCCAGCTCACTGTGCCAGCCTCCACCTGTCAGTGGATCACAGACTTCCTGACTGACAGGTGTCCGCGGATCACAGACTTCCTGACTGACAGGTGTGTCAGCAGGTGAGGCTGGGAAACATCACATCCAGCACCCGGACTATCAGCACTGGCGCCCCCCAGGGGTGTGTGCTCTCCCCACTGCTCTTCTCCCTCTACACCAACAACTGCACCTCAGGGGACCCATCTGTCAAACTCCTGAAGTTTTGCTGACGTCACAGCGGTCATTGGCCTCATCCGGAACGGTGACGAGTCGGCCTACAGACGAGAGGTTGATCAGCTGGCTCTCTGGTGCGGTCAGAACAACCTGGAGCTCAACACGCTCAAAACTGTGGAGATGACGATGGGCTTCAGGAGGAGCCCCCCCACTCTGCCCCCCATCACCATTCTAAACAGCCCTGTGTCTGCTGTGGAATCCTTCAGGTTTCTGGGATCCACAATATCCCAGGACCTGAACTGGGAGCCCAACACTGACACCATCATCAAGAAGGCCCAGCAGAGGATGTACTTCCTGCGTCAGCTCAGGAAGCTCAACCTGCCTAAGGAGCTGCTGATCCAGTTCTACACAGCCATCATCCAGTCTGTTCTCTGCACCTCCATCACTGTCTGGTTTTGATCTGCCACCAAAAAGGACAAGGACAGACTACAACGTACAGTCAGGACTGCAGGAAAAATAATCGGTGCCAACCTTCCCTCCATTCAGGACTTATACATTTCCAGAGTCAGGAAACGGGCAGGAAACATCACTGCAGATCCATCTCACCCCGGACACAACCTGTTCTAGTTCCTCCCCTCTGGTAGGCGCTACAGAGCACTGTACGTCAAAACCAACAGACTCAGGAACAGTTTCTTCCCACAAGCCATCACTCTGATGAGCAGCTGATATCTGACTCACAGTGTCAGGAACAATTCCTGTGCAATAACCCAGTAACTCTGCCTCTAATCAGCACCTGTTTACTGGTTTCCACTTAGTGTTTATTTATTCACCATTCTCTATTTCAGTGCTGTTCATACTATGTTCATACTATGTCATATTGTATATACTGTATACCAATACACCTACCTCAGGTCATAAGGTCATAGGTCTTATTTATTTTTTCCAGCATCCTTTGCACTATGCTCCATCACACTGTGTACATGTGTACATGTATGCATGTACCTGTATATCATATCCACCTTCAACATGTACATAATGAGAATAGTTTACTTTTGCATCCTTTGCACTCTGATCACTGCACTATTTGTCAATATGTCTATATTGTTTTATTCATAGTGTGTATATTAGTGTTGTCTACTCTGTAGTTTGTGTCTGATTTTATTTTATTATTATTATTATTATTATTTTATTATTGTATAAGTAAGCACATCGTGAGCAATGTGCAATCCTGAGTCAAATTCCTCGTATGTGTACACATACAGTACCTGGCAATAAAACTGATTCTGATTTCTCAATCTCCCATGTTTCTTCACTGTTCTTTTCATTACAGCACTGTGGCTAACTGCTGGCCTGCTTGCTCAGGATGTCATATCAAGAATCTGAAGTAGAATCTTGTGGGTAAAAGAAGAAAGGAACCATATATGTCCATGTCTAAATCCCCAATTGTTTTACTTGTCAATCTTTCAGGTAGCTCAAACTCAGAATGGACAGCTCGTAAAGATGACTGATAGGTGGTGGAAAGAGAACCAGACAATTTTAGGTGAGGTGAGGGTAGGAGTAGCAACATAACTCAAGGTGCACACTGCATGTCTTCCTAGCAGTTGCAGGTTAATATTCATTGTAACAATAATGGGTTACATTTAGATATAGGTGCTTTATCTTGATACTCAAAGTGCATTAAGTTGAAGGAGGAAAACTCACCTCAACCAATACGTAGCAACCACTTGGGTGTTGCAAGGCAGCCATCTTATGCCAGAACACTCACTACAACAAAACATAGAGACCATGCACTGGAGGATGATTAGTGACAACAGTGAGTCGGTTTAACATTTCACCCTAAGGACAGCATTTCCTACAGCACAGCATCCGCATCACTGCACTGGGATGTTTTTCCTTCAAATTAGGACCAGAGGGATGACTACATTCTACTGGCACACCAAACCACTTTTGGAAAACAGCCAAAGAGGAAAAGGTCTGAAGAGTATGAAAAGTAAAGAAAGGTCCATTTCAGAACAAAAATCGTTGGGCAAATAAGAGTTTGCAGCAGTGAGGTAATACTTTATTACTCTTACTCTCTTACTCTTGATGTGCTATCTCTTTACATTTTACTGAGCAATTAAAGTAAAATTACACTCATACTACTTCAGTGAAAACTACCACTGAAGTGTCAGCGTAAGCGTTGGCTCCTTGTGTGAATACCTGAAGTGAAGACCAGCGAGTCTACCAGTGCGAGTCCACCAGCTAGGCCACCTACAAGAGTAGCTTTTTCTAAGCACACCTACTCACCTAAAGCTGCCGGCTACAACTACACTCAGGCCATGTGCTCCTATACTATTCCTATTGTCTCCGGTGCATGCAAGAAATCAGGCACTCCTCATGCCTTTAAAACAGCGCTGACCCACATCTGTTTACTTGTCTGTTGGGTCATGGAACTGCCAGTCTGCAGTCAACAAAGCTGACTTTATCACTGCTTATGCTAACACATTATCTCTTGGGCCACTGGCGCTCACTGAGACCTGGATCAAACCAGAAAACTCTGCTACCCTGGCTGTGCTGTCTTGACCTATCAGCTGCCTTTGACACAGTCAACAACAGGATCCTGCTATCCGCTCTCTCAGCAATGGGCATCTCAAGTAAAGCACTCCTGTGGTTCGAATCCTACATCTTGGGGCATTCCTACAATGTTTTGTGGCAAGTACAATTATCCTCTTCCCACTGCCTGCCACTGCCACAGGGGTGCCCCAAGGCTCAGTGCTAGGGCCCCTTCTTTTCTCAATTTACACCACCTCACTGGGGCCGATCATTCGCTCTCACGGCTTCTCTTACTAATGCTACGCAGACAATACGCAACTCTACCTATCCTTCCTGCCAGACAACCCCACCGTCTCGGCGCAGATCACGGACTGTCTCTTGAACATATCTGCATGGATGAAGGCTTGCTACCTTCAACTAAACCTCTCTAAGACTGAACTCTTGGTCATTCCAGCCAAGTAATCTATCCACCATAACATAAAACTACAAATTGACTCCTATACTATCACTCCAACCAGGGTGGTGAGAAACTTGGATGTCATAATTGATGACCAGCTGTCCTTTTCAGACCATGTTGCTGCTGTCTCTCGGTCATGCCGCTTTGCTCTATACAACATGAAAATCAGGCCCTACCTCACTCAGTATGCCACCCAGCTTCTGGTACAGGCTATCAATACATCAATCAATCAAAATTTATTTATAGAGCACTTTAACAGCAATCATGAAGTTGCACAAAGTGCTGTACAAAGATTAAAAAAAGCTAACATCAATTTACAGATTATCACATACATGTGTACTGTTAAAATGCTAACTAATTAGTTCCTCCAAGTGTCATCCTCAAAGGTCAAAAGCCAGATGGAAGAGATGGGTTTTAAGACAAGTTTTAAAATCAGACAGTGAGGAAGCCTGTCTAATGGTAAGAGGAAGGGCATTCCACAATTTCGGAGCTGCCAATGCAAAAGCACGGTCCCCTTTAAGTTTGCGACGGGTTTTAGGCACTCTCAGGAGAAGTTTGTCAACTGAACTGAGCGAACGTGTGGGTGTATAAGGATGAAGCAGCTCATATAAGTAAGGGGGGTCAAGGCCATTCAAGGATTTAAAAAGTCAGTAAAAGAAGTTTAAAATCTATGCTAAATTGAATGGGTAGCCAATGGAGTGAGCGTAGAACTGGGGAGATGTGTTCATATTTACGTGTTCCTGTTAGAAGATGAGCTGCAGCGTTTTGCACCATCTGGAGACGGGCGAGAGACAATCCATTCATCCCAACGAAAAGTGCATTGCAGTAATCTAGTCTAGTAGTCACAAAGGCGTGTATAACAGTCTCAAAATTATGCGTATTAAGAATCGGTTTAAGCTTAGCCAGCTGTCTTAATTGAAAGAAACTAGATTTAACCACTAACCAATGTGTTTCTCCAGTTTCATATCAGCATCAATTTTGACTCCTAGGTCAGTGATGGTTGGCGTGACATACTGAGCTAGGGGGCCTAGATCGAGGTGAGCAGGGGAGTGAGTCCCAGGGGTGCCGTTAAAAACCATCACCTCCGTTTTGTTTTGATTAAAACTATGGTTATCTCTCGCCTCAACTATTGCAATGCCCTCCTAGCAGGTCTTCCAGCTTGTGCGGTGAAACCCTTACAAATGGTTCAGTACGCAGCAGTGAGTTTTTGATCAGCCCAAAAGGACTCATGTCACTCACTCAGTGACCTCCACTGGCTCCCCGTGGCCTCCAGAATCAGATTCAAGTCACTAATGCTTGCATACAGAGTGACTATTGGGTCTGCACCCATCTACCTAAACTCCATAATACAAACTTATGTTCCTTCTCGGCTGCAAAGCTCCTCCAACGAACGCCGCCTGGCTCTGCCATCCCTATACACAAAGCAATCCCAGTCCCGGCTGTTCTCATCTGTGAC
Organism: Micropterus salmoides; assembly: GCF_014851395.1. Classification (NCBI taxonomy): domain Eukaryota; kingdom Metazoa; phylum Chordata; class Actinopteri; order Centrarchiformes; family Centrarchidae; genus Micropterus; species Micropterus salmoides. The sequence goes on from NW_024044234.1 coordinate 9,459, forward strand.
ACCACGATGGTGGAACGAACTAAGACACGCCATCAGTGCAGCCGACCCTCTCTAACTTCAAGAAGCTCTTGAAAACTCATCTCTTCCAAGAGCATTTCCTCATATAACACCTCTAACTCCTAACCTCTAACATGCATTTCCTGTGCTCTTCTTCTTCTATCCCCTTACAATTATCTTGTATTGATTGTACTTTTTTTGTTAACTCTTACTTCCTTCCCTAGGTATTTACCCCATTGATGTGATATGAATTATGAGCTCTTACTAGTATTTATTGTCAGTTGTAGATCTGTATTTGATGCTCTGTTGATGCTTGTAATGTTGTTCCTCAAATGTAAGTCGCTTTGGATAAAAGCGTCTGCCAAATGAGTAAATGTAAATGTAAAATGTAAATGTAAATCTCACACAGGCTCTGCCCTCTACTGGACTCTATGAGTTCTACTTCCTCCAATCACGCGCATGCACTGAAATTTATATTGTGCACGTAGCTGATCAATGGGACGACGATACCAATACATGCGTGACGTGCCCCTACTGCCTCAGCATCCTTTTTTCTAATGATGGTAAAAGTGACTCTTTTGACAGACTCTAATCTTCAAATCTCGTTCATTAAAATGTACTAATTTTATTTGAGTCATTTCGTTCATTTGAACTAGGCTGGTTATTGCGGCACTGCAGCCCTCTAGTGGGCTATGTAAAAAGCAGCACAGTTCTCAAACACACAAGGCTGCCTGGTTTGCTTTAATTGAAAAAGTATAATGCACAAATTCACCTTGTGATCATTCTCTATCATCGTTCTATAAAGCCTCATGGGCCACAACCAAATTCAAACTATGTAAAACTCAACTCAACTTCATTTATAGAGCACTTTCAACACCACAAGTGGAACCAGAGTGCTGTACAGAAGGTATAAAATAAAAAAGTAAAACAAATAAAAACAGACACAAAAAACACAGTAAACATATAACATACACAAGTTACAGAGCATTATCAAATGCTAAAGAAAACAAATAAGTTTTAAGCGCACTCTGAAAAGTATTCAATGAAGGACAAGCCTTCGAGCAGCAACAGAGAAAGCCCGATCACCTTTACATTTTAAACGGGATCGCGGAACCATGAGAAGCATTGAGCATCGACCATTTGAGCGCAGAGATCTACTGGATTGACAGCGGCTGATTAAATCAGTAACATACTCCGGTGCTAGGCCATGCAGAGACTTAAAAACATACAACAATGCTTTGTATTGAATTCTGTATCGTATGGGTAACCAATGTAATTTAATTAACACCAGAGTAATGTATGTGTAAAAACCACAGAAATATGTTGTCAATATGCAATCGCCACTACTCTGGCTAAATTCGTCCATTTTCACAATCTTTCCTGAGTATACAACCAGACCAGCCATATATAGGCTATGTATATATAATTATAATTACTGTCATCATATCTCTGAAGTGCTCATTCATGCAGTAGCCTAACGTCCCTATCCATGAGTAAAATCTATATATTAACATCAGAATCTATATATTAACATCAGATTTTGAAGTAATAGGCTTGACACACTATATGAATAAAACACACTCTTTTCAACCAATTTAATAATAATCTGGATAAAGCCTCCAAGTTCTTGAAAGAATTCCAGCACTGAGAGATGAACAAAGAATTAAACACGTAATATAAACACTATAAATAGTTTGGCAGTTCTGGACGCAGAATGGGCCACATCAGGTCTGGATTCTGTTGCGTTCTGTTACGTTGCGTTCTCTAGCGGATCCAAATCAGCTGTTAGCTGTAAACACACCACAGGGCTAACGCTAACGCTGTGTTTTAATGTTTTAATGACCAGGTCTGTTTGTTTCGGAGAGGAGACTACCTTGGAGGTAATTTGGCTCCCAGTAGAACACAGCCAGGGCACTGGAGTGGACCCAGAACAACTCTCATCAGCTGTTAGCTGTAAAGACTAACGTTAGCAGGACTAAAGTTATGGTACGGCTGTGTTAAAACTATAGCACAACTTCACTGCGCTGTAATAATGTTATGCTTCATTAAATGTCACATAATTAACAAAATAGATATATAATGTTCACCACTTTGTTCACCACTCACCCATGTGAGTGGTGAACAAATACTTCATTCCTCCTCCACAGTAGGAGCTGTCACGTGACAAATGAACGACTCAAACCAAGAGGCCCACAGTTGAAAGTCATGAACTAATCACTTCTGTTTCCTGTGCTGACGGTGCCCATGCAGCCGCTGTGTGACGAGTGAACGTAAGAGTCCAAGACTATTTACGCATGCGTGAAACTGAACTCCCTCAGACTACCCATTCCTCCTGAGTGGCATACAAGATTAGGTCAAATGAACGAAACGTTCTTTGAACGACGCAACACTACTTTTTCTGAATTCATGACCTCCACGGATGGAGTCACCTCTTCTATAAATTCATCTTTGCACCTGGGCGAGGGGACCCATGTCCAGGCCACCCCCGCCAGCCTTCCTGCAGCTGGGGAAGGGAGCGACTGGCCAAGTGACCGTTATCGCGGGAGAGAGGCCGGCGACACTGCCACATCCCCCCGTCTCCTGTTCAAGAAGCCAAGTGTTTTACATGTGCTGCATTCTCAAAACATTTGAGAATGTGGAAACGTTTTTTTGACTAAAACATGTTAACTTACATTCTTCAAAGAGCTAACTCGTCGGGTGAGGCTAAGGACTCGCCTTGCGGCCTTGTGTTCACAAAGCCAGCTAGGCTAGTCCGATATGGCCGAAGACAGTTAGCCAAGGCCACGTCTCTTACAGTATAGCGGAACGAAAGAGATCGCTTGCTATTTCAGTTGGTTTGATTTCCTCCATGAGCGATTCGTAGCGCCGTTTTGCAGCAGGCGAGAGTGGCCACCCTGCCCCTGCTTCACAATGAAGCTATGAGCTTGAGGCTGATGTCGACACCAAAGACTTGCCTACCACAGTCCCAGCGCCGATGGTGCGTTCAAGGACACAACAGCCTGCTCAACTTTTCCAAAGATGGCCCATTGTGTGTTCAAGGACACCACGGCCTTTTCAATTGCAGCCCCTTGGAAAAAGAGTCTCATCCTTATTTTATTTTATTTTTTAAAAGCTGGCAGAGGGAGAGAGGCTATTGCACACCACCAGACCTCCTCCCTCCATTATGTGTCCAGCATGCAATTATTCGGGTCATGTTTCCACACTGCTCTCCTGGCTAAGCTCGGGCAAGACAGTAGGAGTAACACATAGTAGCTCCGCTTTAATCTTGACAAGCTGCAGAACTGTAGTCTCTATTTATTAGTCATTGTAACTTACACTGTACATTTCCAGCTAAACTGAGTCTTATTGTTGACCCGTTTCTCTCTGCTCGCCTGCCATTCACCGGTCTTGTGCAGTTTTGCATGCATGCCGTGTGGCCGACAGCTGCATGCACATCGTGGTTCCTCGCGGGTCTATTTCAAGTACTATTTAAAAACGATGTAATATTATTTGCGCGGTTCATCAATGGTGATAGATGAGCCAAACGTCCTGCGAGGTGCGAACAACTCTGCACAACAACGCGAAAGTTAAGGCTCCTCCTCTACAGCAAGTTCCTCTTCTGCCACCACACACTTACACACACACACACACACACATACATGCTACACTTACACATGCGCACTGATGTTCCCTACCTTGAGGGTTAGGGTTGCAATTCTGGATTTATTCACGCACTTTAAGAATATTTATTAAAACTTTTTTTCTTTTCTCATTTACAGTATTATATGTTGAATATTGTAATAGACAGTATATTAACTTATTGGGAGAAAACTGGTAGTTCTATGTAAAATCAGATGTTGAGCACCCCCATATCGCCAAAATGGTATGATCCTGCAAAGCTTCGACTGTGAGATTGACAGTTAAATCAGGCTCCGCCCATCGAAGCACCGAATCTTCGACTATTTGGGGTCAGCCCTAAAAGAAAGTATTGTTGCAGAGCCGGATTTTGCAACAGGCACCAAATTGATTAACGATCAAGACGCTTCCTATTTTAATCTACAGTACTGCAGCACCTCCCCACTCAGTCACTATTGCTGGTCTTGCATGGCTCAACTCCATCAGCTCCTGCACAGGGGTGAAATGAATTGACCTCTCTAGTTAGATGTTTCAGAAATTGCCAATTTTGCTGACAGATCAAATGAGGTCAGACTCTATTAAGGGAAGCAGATGGCAGATCTTCAATCAACCAAACTCTGTATGACAAATAGTGTCTTCTCTGGTGAAATTTGGTCTTTAAAGCACCCAAAAGGTGTTTTTATAGCACTTGGATTGAATTAAAGGCATCACACATAGTCACTAAATGTTCAGTGATAGGATGGTTCCAGAAATTGATCAAATACGGTCTGGTTGTTAATTCTCATGCCCGCAGGAGTCACTGGGTAGTCGTGCATGGCTTGGTTATCTTGATTCTATCATGGGTGCCAGCCAATCGACCTCTTGACCTAGACATTTCAGAGTGGAAGCAAATTGCCAATTTTGTTGTCAGAGTCTGCTGAGTTTGCTGGACTTGTTATAAGCAGATAGCTGCTCTTTTTCCCAGCAAGCTGCCAGCAATCACCACTCAACCTCCTCAGTGTGTCTCAGCCCTATCAAGTACCCATCCAGACAAGTGGCCATTCCAGTTTATAGTGAAGGTTTAATCAAAGGAAAATGAAACAGAACAACATTCAGCAGAGTTGAAGACAGTCACTGGTGATGTTGATTATAACATCATGCTGACTCTTTTCCAGTGCAACTATAGTGGAGTTTGGTACAGTCACATAAAGACGTAGTTCTGATTTTGCGGGACCAAATGCAAAGCCCCTTTCTGATTTAAAAATAAAGTAGACTATTTATGTTATTAAGTCACTATTCAAGTTATTATACCTATAACACAATATTTAATAGTCGTTGACAATACAGTTCTATCCATGATGAGAATGCATGTGCAAATTTCGCAGTAGTACAATAATTCATTCAAAAATAATTAAAAACTTGCAGTGAACAAATTTGCAGAAAGTTATGTTTGGATTTATACAAGTTAACTTGACTTAAGAATACATTGTATATATGGTAGAGAGACATATGGTCATAAAGTGGCAATATTTATTGATGCCTTACTGTGAAAATAAGGCATCAATAAATATTGCCACTTTATGACCATTGGTGGTGCTGGAAGTTTAGTAAAGAAGTGACTTCTTATATCCAATATTGAACTGGTATTTCATCTCATGGTATCTAAAACCTTGTCCTTTGAGATTGTTTTATTGCAGTTGATTTAGATTTTGTCTTCATTCCTCAGGATCATGACCAAGAAACCATTCTCCAAATGCAACAAAACTGTTCAAGACACTGTCTGAAATGAACATCCTTAATCAAAAGTAACAGAAATCAAGATTTATCAAATACAGGTTTACAGAAATACACTACATAATACACAACTTTCCGTCAGGCTAATCTTCAGTGGGCAAAGGGTTGCTGAGGGGTCAAGAGTTTGGCTGGTAATAACATTAATTCATGCTGACCTGGATAAATAATATGAATCAAGCTGAAGTAAATCACTCTAATAATCTATACACAGGTCAGGAAGCTAAAATGTAATGTCTTTAGAAAATAAATCACACAGAACAGCATGACATAGTTACATTTTAGAAACGTTTCTTACTAAAAGCAAAACTGGAATTAGCTTTAAGCCCTATATTCACCAAAATGAGATGTAGTGCAAAATGTCCAGAAGAGAAGTAAAGTAGAGAGGTAGATGTGATTTTATGAGATCAGTTACACTGAGTGGAGGAGATGGGAATATGTGAATCACTGGGTAGAGGGAGATGTGAGGTACATCTTGCTTAAATGAATTTTCGACGTATGAGAGTTTGGTGTTGCTGTTCACTGATATTAGGAGGGTAGGTAACTGTAACTGGGAGAACAAGTCATGGAATGGTAAAATTGCGCTTATGAGAGGTTGATTTTGATCCTTTATGGGTTAGAATGTCTCTTGGGTGAAGGGTCAGCAATGTCAGACTTTGAAGGCAACTGGTTATTTCACCTACATGACAAAACATGCAGTTTCTCATTGTTTTCTAACACAAAGTTAACAATTTCTAAACCCAAGTCTCTATCAACAGGATAACACCATTTGTCAGTGCCTTTCAAAACAAATGACCATTTCACAAAAACAATTCTTCTGACTGTTTTCTGATCTTCTACCGTTAAGTGTGATTATAGTTTAAACATAAATACTACTTTGGTTGAGATTGGGGATAGTCATGGTTAATGCAATGCAAACAGCGGTCTCCCACGTCCAAGTCACACGCTTTGTTTGCCCAACCTTCACCATTAAAGGTTTGCTCTGCTGATAACATCACACATTTCCTGCCTTTGTGTTTCACAGATAACAGTCATTATTCACATAGGGGATTGTATAGAGAACTAAACCTGGGCATTCTGGTTAAGAGACCCAGAAAACATGAAGCACAAACCACTGCTGAAATGGACATCTTGTTTGCCACAAATAGCCCACACATGTTAAATGAAACCTAATAGTTACTAGCTTCGTTGGCCATGCAGCTAGCCGCTGATTCTGCCCGGACTGGAAGCTTAGTGCTCCAGGGGTGTGTTGGTGTTTACATCTGTAATAATTGCTTTGAACTGCTGGTTCAGAGATATAAATAAGATATTTAACTTGTGTCAAGTACACAACATAATTCAACTGACATAACAAACGTACTTATTTAACCCAAACCATGATCATTTCCTAAGCTATGCCTGTCCATGTTTGCTAAGTCACATATCTGGCAAAGCTTTAGATGTAACAATGTCAGTTAAATTGCAACTACTATGGAACTGTGCCAGTAGAGGTTGCTATTATCAACAGTACATTCAACACTAACTGCACAACAAATACTTGTTAATTAACTCATAAATAGACAAGTACGTGTATGTATGTATATGTATATGTAAATGTTTATATACGTAAGAAAACTGTATATTATTACTGTAATACATTTTATGCTGTGTTTTCAATTTGCAGTTTTAAAGGTTCTTCATTAATCAATCCTGACTTCAGTTTGCATTGCAAATGTGATTCACACATAAGAAAAAGGAAATTAAGACAAAACAAAGCAGCAGGTTAAATGACACATGGAGCTGCAGACAGTCATGGCAGGTGAGAAGGTTCTAGCACAGAAGAATTAGAAAAGGAAGGAATGAAACATCCACCCACACACAAATGTAGTATCACCCAGAGAGAGATTGAGGGCAAAGACTATGAGGGAGAGAGGGTGACGGAGAGAGCAGGAGGGAGAGAAAGAGACCAAAGGAGTGAGATATAAAGAGTGCTGGGGGTGGAAAGATGAGAGAGCAAAAGAAAAGGAGGATTTAACACCTAAATTTAGCTGCTAAATGTGTCTCATGAGCACACAGACAGACACAGCAGCCGTTACATCTGATATTCAGTGTTGAATACCGGGAGGATTTTCCTATTTTAAAACTACTGAGACAGTTATCATTGTATCCCAAAAACACGATGCATCACTCCTGTCAGCTTGGTTGAACATCTGCTGTAAAAACCTGCCGTCGATGTCATAGATTCCTGATGGAAATATTCCAACATGATGTATTGTGCTCCAATTAAGGCTACTTCACAGTCACACAATAACATACAATAGTGCACATTGGAGCTGTGCTGGTTCCTGCTCCCTCCTCACAGCCAGTGTTGATTGGTTACTGAGTAACATGTTACTGTAATAATATTACTTTTCCCAGTAACTAGTAGTGTAACGGATTACGTGTCCAAAACAGTAATATTATTACAGTTACTAATCCAAGTACGCTGAGTTACTGCGTTACCGAATGCACCAAAGAGCTAAAGGACGAATGGAGAACGAGGGAGAGAGGCGTTCATTCCACAGCTGTAAGTATCATCATTATTTTGTCACAGTCTAAGATACAAAGAACATTGTACATTGTAGCTAAAAGCTTCAACCACAAACAATTCGACATCTAATTTATTGAAGCATGTGCAAAAGTAGCACAGCAATGTGAAATGCCAGTGAGGCTTGGACTCGTGGGGAGAGAGTGGCGTTAAGGACTTTTATGTAAGCACTGTTATGTTTTGTATAAATACTGAATTCAGATCTTATAAATACATGTGCAGAAAAACAGTAGTTCAAAAGTTGGGATTTACTTGCTTTATTTTTTTATTTCCAGTAGTGGCGTTAAGAAACGTTATATGTTTTGTAAAAAAAAAACCTCCTTGCTGCTGTTATGAATATGATATTAGTTCAAAATTCAGGAGAGACTGCTTTATTTGTGGGGGGAGGCTAGTGAAAGTAACTTATTACAATTTCTGAATAACTTGACCAACACTATTCACAGCACATAAGCATGACAAAGCACCTGCTTCCTACTTACTCTTCGCCACTGTCCTCATGATCACCTGCAGATCTTAACACACTTTGTTGCATCAGCCAGGAAAGCCTTTTTCTTTTTTTTCTTTAAACCTGTCCTGCCCAGCAGCCTAGTATAGAGTATAATGACCTGGATACCATATTGTGCCAGACAGATTTTACTTTAACAAGAGAGTATTAAAATACTCCTTTGTCTGTTTTATTATTTATTTAATTATGTATTGATTTGTCACCGGGCCGGACAGGGGGGCAGACACGGGGATGGGGGGGCACAAACAGACAGGACAGAGAAAGGACAACACCTGTAAGAGAAGGGGGAAAGGGGGATGGAGGGTGGGGACAACAGGGAAAAGCTGTGGGAAACACCAATTGCAGAAAGCAACGAAACCTGAAATAGAACAGAGAGGGGGGCTTGGGGAGGAGAAAAACAACAACAACAAACAAACACAAACAAAAAAAACAATAAAAATAATAATAATAGTAAAAGACAACCAGCCGAACAGCAGCAATAAACAGCTGACATATTAATGACATATTAAGACAACTAAGAGAACAATGAAAACAAGAAACAGTCACACACACTAAATAAGCAACACAACACAGCCACGATAGCTGGAATAATAATTAATTTAAATAAGTAACTGAAAGAAAGGCATCAGGAATAGTTCTACCAGGGACAACCTAAGTTTGTTTGTGTCTGTGTGTGTCAAAATTCAGGAGAGACTGCTTTATTTGTGGGGGGAGGCTAGTGAAAGTAACTTATTGCAATTTCTGAATAACTTGACCAACACTATTCACAGCACATAAGCATGACAAAGCACCTGCTTCCTACTTACTCTTCTATAATGCTTCTGCCTCTTCGCCACTGTCCTCATGATCACCTGCAGATCTTAACACACTTTGTTGCATCAGCCAGGAAAGCCTTTTTCTTTCTTGGCACACCTTCTCTACACCGCTGGCCGCAGGTTTACTCTTTCTATCCATGTTTCAGCAATTAGTGGTACATACTTTTAATGAGTGCTGGATACTAATTGCCCGAATGCTATGCATATCAGGCAACTTTGGTACTTGTTTTGGTGGGAGGGAAAACTAGTTTCTACATATTTTTATATTTTCACCACAAGCGCATGACATGGAACAATATGTACATTCCATCTGCCTTGTATTGGTGAATGTACTGCACACAATTACACACTGTTTAGGTTAGATTAGGTAAAGGTAGGTTAGGATAGGTAAAATTAGGTTACAGTAGGTTCTGCCAATCAACTTGTGTGCCCACAATGTGTAAGGTATCTCTGGCTTCATCACCCACAACATAAACTTAAGACATCTTCAAATAATTAAAAAAAATCCTACACATTACTAGGATGAAACAAAATGGGTGTACAACACAATATATTTCATACATGAGTTATCGGTGTCTCTGCTAAGCAAAGTTATGATTTAAAAGGTTCGGTAAAATGACATGTCTTGACAGATTCTTCACAGATTCAGAAGGTACTGTAAGGATAACATGAGAACACTACCATCAGTCTAGTTCCAGATGTAGCCAATAAGATAAGTAAGAAGATATGATGAGCTTTGTTGATCCCTGAGGCAAAACTGGGTCACAAAATTGCCCCTAAAAATAAATACTCCAAAATATGTTTAAAGACTAAAGATATGCAGTATCCCAGTCCCACTGTAATTCCTGTCTCTTGTTAAGTACATTTTTGTACAGAGTGCAGTACAGTGATAGACATGTAGATTAGCTGTAGAAGAGAGTCTAACATTTAAAGATTTTTAATTTTCACATTTCAGGAGATAAACACAGCTCATGCAGTGTATGCAAATATGAAAAGTGTAGATGTAATGCCACTGCTTTTAGAGGTCATAATTTTTTTTTTACATTTTACATTTCACATTTTACTGAGCAAATTCTCAGTAACTTATTATGAATTGATTACAACAGTTAAACTGGACCTTTATATCATCAGCATTACAAAGCAATCACATCTGTGCTGGTCTTAGAGCAGATGTTATTTGCTTTTCATTTGTCAGACATAACAAAGAACATTCAGGCAACTAGTTGAATGGAGGACATTAGTGCTTCAATATATTGATTTGGTTCTGTCATTTAACGGTCAATATAGCACAAACGTCAGGAGTATGGACGATGTATGAAGACAAACTCTAACTGCAATGATGTTTCTCCTGAAGTTTACACCTGTTTCGTAATACTGCATCACAGCATTTTCACTGTCTCTTACCACTTTCCCCCTTTAATGTTTATGCATCAACTACACCCGTGTTTCTGTTTGATTTGCAATTATGTATTCATACAGTAAAAAGACACACATGCATTATGAAAAAGTCAGCGTTTGTTCACAGAGTGGAATCAGTGTCACCATGTTGATTCTTGCTGAAAGTAAGAAATAGGAAGATTTTCATTTCTCAAAGCTGTGGGTTTTGAAAAATTGAGCAATAACCATCAGGTATCAATCTTTCTACAGTGAATGTAAAGTGTTTCTGAAATGAAAACCATAATATTCAAGAGTATGCGAGGCAGAGAATGAAATTATACTTTGATCTAATTTCCAAAGTTTTCCGGTGCTTTCAATGCAGATATTTCTCTAAAAACCTGAGGAGAAACTGGCTGAAGATACCACCACTGTACGTGTGTGTGTGTGTGTGTGTGTGTGTGTGTGTGTGTGTGTGTGTGTGTGTGTATAAACTTTAGCCCAACCTTTGATCACTGCTAACACCTTAGCAGACACATATGTTAACCTCATACCTCTTAATGCTGTTTTCCTGGGACTCTGATTAATGTCAGTTTTAGACTTAAGCAGCCTTTGCAACAAAATTGGCTTTTGTAGACTTAGTTTGGATAAAACTCTAAATGAAAAAGACGGTTTAAATTAAACCACCAAGGAGGCAAATTTAACTTGATTGATTCCCTGACAATCATGGGTTACTTTGATTATTTCACTGACTGACTGTCTAAGTAGTTGAGGCAATCTTTATCTAGGTTTATGTTTCATTGGTGCATGCTTTTTGTTTTCACTACTTTACAGGTGCGCCTGTGGTGGTTTTGGGGGGGGGGCGAACAGGGGCCAGTTCCCCTGTATCATAGACCTTGGACCCCCCTATGGCCCCCCTCTGAATGAAAAGTCTACAACAGCCCTATTGAATTCAGTCAGCCAGCTGATCAGAGGACATTACCGACATTTACGACAACTATGCTTGTTAGTGTAAGTATTTTGGCAATATTGTTGTTATACATTCAATCCAATAAAGCTAATCTGAATTGTAAGTAAGTCTATGTGGTGCAATATATACAAGTAAAAGCCAATACTTTACCAACACACCTGTTTAATAAGCATAAACGCACAAAACGCAATGTTTTAATCTGCTCAGTCTCTCATCCACCGCAGCTGTTTCAGTTTTGCACAGGCACAGTGTTAGTTCGGCTAATAGCTTATTGTTACAAACAAGCTAAAGTGAAAGGTGTCTGTCTTTAGTAAATGTTTAGCTTAGTTTGCCCCGTAACGTAGGCCTACATTAAAATTTGACACATTACACTCTGCTGGTGGCTGAGACAGACCAGCCCTCCTCTCTAGCAGCAGCAGAGGGAGGAGGACAGGAGGGTCTGAGTTGTTCATTATTTCTAAACGTCACTCAGTATATTGATGTCAGGAATATGATTTATTTTAGATTTGTTTCCAGTGAGATATTAGTGACTTTGCTGTTGTAAATCCTGTTGCTCTTCTACAAACAACATTTGAATAAAAAATGTTACATTCTTTTTTTAAATAATATATTCAATTATTTAGTAATAAATAGGACTGATAAGAGCATTGATGTAGAACTGAACCAGTAGGGTTATAAAATCCGGCCCAACTTAATTTGTAATTGAATAACCCTGGTCTACAGTAACCATTGTAATATATCTTCCTTGCGAAGAAATGTACATTAAACTGAATGCAGCATTGTAGACAATATTTTGTCCTTGTAATTCATGTTTCCATTGCATGGATAGCCTTTGGATATTGCTGGAAATTGTTCTGTGTCCCACTGGTAAATTATTATCATAACAATTTAATAATGCATTGTATTTGAACAGCACTTTTCATAAACAAAAAGCGATAACAGAAGCCTACTGTTCCTACCAGGCTAGACATGCAGTCTGCCAAAATATGTATCCCACTCCATAATGCACAGATGATGGCCTACCATTTCATTTTGTGCATACTTCACATCATGACTAAAAACAGGGGTGAATATGGAGTGGGAGAATAAGTTTCTATTTTCCTAGCAAACGTTATAGTGGGATAGGTCTACATATTGGTATCGTGATGGTTTTCAACCTGACATAAAATGTATTCCCTCTTTATAATGCACCGATGATGGCCTACTATCAAGTATTTTGTTTTGGGTATATTTCACATCACGACAAATAACACGGGTAAATATGAATATGAATACAAATAAGTGTTGCTACACAAGACATTGTGAAAGCTTGAACATTGCCTTTGTCTCTTTTGTCCTGGATTGAATGTGCCCCTCTGACAAAACAACTGGCCCCAGTCTGGCCCCCTTAATAAAACTGGTCTAGAACCGCCACTGAAGTGCGCTTTCAGCTCAGGACACCTGTAAAGCAGCGACACATTCTAAACTCCATCAGCCTTCATTGGTCTCATGTTTTAGCTATAAGACCAACATTTCAATGCCTTTGTTCATAATATTTGATGAGCAACTGTCAGATTTGTACACAATCAGAGAAAGTAAAGGTGTGGGTCTTGGTCATAGTGCAGAGCCACATAGTGCAGAGTGCCTGTCCTGTTGGGCTGCTTTCGGCCGAACACAAGACCTAGAGCGTTGGAGCACCAAATGGATACGATTACGCTGCCCTCCATTACCCGTTTCCATTACCCTTTTTTATTTCCATTACAGTTAGTTAATCAGGTCAAGGTTATGAGGCAAGACTTGGTTTGTAAAGTTTCCATCATACCATGCTGTTGTTACTGCATTGCTGTGCACAATGACGCAGATAAGTAGAAAATGTAGTGATTCAACTGACAAATACAGGTCCTCTCGACTGATGACTGAAGTTGTTGACTTTTGGGGGTGGCTCTGAAAGGAAACAATTGACAGTAATGTTGTAACATGCACTTTACTGTTAATATGTATATTAACTATATCCAAATAACTACAAGTGAAATCATCTGCATATGTAGATATTGAGACATATTATTCATATTTTCATCCAAACTAACCAGTCTGTTAAAAGGAAAGTCTTCACGTGGGTCACAGTACTGTACTGACAAGTTGGTAGTAATGTTTTTATTTATCTTAGGCAGAGTGCTGTAGTGGCTATCAGCATAATATTATTTACCCACGTTACAATTGATTACCTGCCCTGTTTGGTGCCGTCCCTTTGCTGTGATCAGTTTTTTACTGGCATATTTAATTTACTTCCCTCTCTGATGTGCTCTTCAACAGGCTGATTTCTTTTTTTCTTCATCAGCAGTGCTTTGATGTGCATTGACTTTTTTATACAGCTAACAAGTCTTTCAGAATCAGAATCAAAATCAGAATCAGTTTTATTTGCCAGGCATGTGTACACATATAAGGGATTTGACTCAGGATTGTACATTGCTCACGATGTGCTTACTTAAAATCACACACAGGCTACAGTATAGAGAACACATATATACACACTATAAACAAAAACAATATAGACAGAATGAGACAATAGTGCAATGAGCAGAGTGCAAAGGATACAGGAGTAAAATTATTATCATTATTAAGTACATGTCAGAGGTGGATGTGATATACAGGTGCACATACAATACACATGTACACAATGTGATAGAGCATAGTGCAAAGGATGCTGGAATAAATAAGTATTATGTACAGGTGTTATGTACTTGAAGCAGGTGGATTTGGTATACAGTATATACAATATACAAAATGACAATATGAACAGTATGAACAGCTAACCAGTAAACAGGTGGCTGAGTAGAGACAGAGTTACTGGGTTATTGCACACAAGTTCTTCCTCACATTGTGAGGCAGAAATCAGCTGTTCATCAGAGTGATGGCTTGTGGGAAGAAACTGTTCCTGAGTATTTTGGTTTTGGTGTACAGTGCTCTGTAGTGCCTACCAGAGGGGAGGAGCTGGAACAGGTTGTGTCCAGGGTGAGATGGATCTGCAGTGATGTTTCCTGCCCATTTCCTGACTCTGGAAATCTGTAAGTTACTCAGTGGAGGGCAGGTCGGCACCCATGATTTTTTCTACAGACTTGACTGTTAGTTGTAGTCTGCTCCTGTCCTTTTTGTTGGCAGAGCCAAACCTGACAGTGTTGGACGTGCAGAGTACAGACTGGATGATAGAATCAGCAGCTCCTTAGGCAGGTTGAGCTTCCTGAGCTGGCGCAGGAAGTACAACCTCTGCTGGGCCTTGTTGATGGTGGTGTCAGTGTTGGGCCCCCACTTTAGGTCTTGGGATATAGTGGATGCCATAGCAGACACAGGGCTGTTGAGTATGGTGATGGGGGGCAGAGTGGGTGAACGTGTTAAGCTCTAGGTTGTTCTGACCGCACCAGAGAGACAGCTGATCAACCTCCCGTCTGTAGGCCGACTCATCACCGTCCCGGATGAGGCCAATGACCGTTGTGTCATCAGCAAACTTCAGGAGTTTGTTGAACAAATTCTTGTTAGCGAATTGTTCTACACTTCAATTAAGTTTTATTCAGTGTTGGGGAGTATTGCTGCTCACGATTTAACTACATTCTGAGTAGCAGCATAGCTGTTTTTTTAAATAGCAGAGTAATTTTCCTCAGTAAGTAATGCAATGAAATGCTACTTTGCCATGTTGTTGCTCCATCATAAACTCAGACAGGAAGAGAGAAGATAACTGAAACTTGATAACTGTGTAATGTAATACCATGCCATTCAATTGAATATGGAACTACACTGCAGACAGTGTCTGACAGCTAGTTTGATAGCTTTGTGGTCTGTGGTATAATAAATGAATGCACAATGTAAAGACTGCATTTATTTATTATTAGTTAACAGTAGGGTTTCCTGATGTGGGGAATGTAACAAAACAGTATGTTTATATTGCAAACCATGTATAAACCAACCAAGTTGTTCTCAAGTTTATGCACATAAAAAAAAATACCTGAGACAATATTGTAAATGTGCATTCAGTAAGTCCACAAACCTAAAAATAAATAAAAAGGTATGTTGCCTTAAAAATGTTTTTGTCACCCCCTACAGTTGTTTCTCAGTGCCTTCTGCAGGTACAAACAGGTACAAAATGATCTGCCATTTTTTTTTGTGTAAGGTTTGGTTAGGTTTAAGCAAAAAAACAAAACAAAACAACAATAACAAACAAAAAACTTGCTTAAAGTTTAATGTAAATGGTAAAGGTAAATACTGCAAACTGTTTGCAATTCAAAACTAAGAAATCATACAACATGGAAGTAATCAACATCATACAAAAAGTGCAGGCTAATTCAGCTCACCGGTGATGTCTACAAAGGAAACCACCAAGACTAAACACAAAAAGCATTTTAACAAGAATAAGTCCAGCTTTCTCTGGATGGAACACTTGCTTACAGTTTGTATTTTTTTCTTAGGTTATAATCTGTCGCTTCCTGTGACGTTGTCCACATAACTGGCTTACACTGTTTAGACTATGTTGTCTTGAGGGGACAATGTATTATGTTGCAGTCTGAATTTGTGATTTAGGAAGAACAAAAGCAACTTTAACCAGTGGGAGAGTCCATATTTTACCATTTACTCTCTTTCTCTCTTTTGTTTTTGATATGTTGCAGGATATCTTAGAGGTTAAATGAAAAGGCCACAGAGTGCCAGTTAAATCCTTTTTTGAAGCACCCTGAACAGCCTGAAGTTGCTCTGAAATGTAATGTGAGTTTTGTTTATCTACAGCTCCAGTAAAGGTGAAGGGTTGACTGTTGGAGCAGGATTTGGCTGCCGGCTGGTAATTTCCCATCCCGATCACGCATCTAGTACTCTTATGTAAAACCAAATGTTTTTTGAATATTATTGTTACTTTTTCATATTTTAATAAACAACAGCCACATGAAGAAATGAAGTGCTACATGATGTCTCATACTCCTGAAATAGATTATTTTACATCTTGGGAGGGTTGGCTGATCTGGACTAACATACCAAAGTAAAATTCTCAAACACTATCACATCTAGTGCATCAAGTATGACCACTGACAGATACCAGGACTATGTAAGCCTCACTGTTTCTGCACCACAGTCCATTATAAACCACATAATACATGAAGATAATGAAGGCATTTGCTGGGGAGGATCAAGTCTCCTCCTACTTTGCTTAATTAGATAAACAATCTGCAAATATTACCAAAATGTCTTTTGAATTTTTTGAAATTAAAACAGAAAAACAAAGTAGTACTGACAGCCATAATTTCAGCTTGTGGTAAAACGGTGCTATATTTTAATGGGCATTTAGCATGTGAAAGTACAAATTACATATTTGTGTGCACAGTGGGACACAATATCCAATAACATTTTTTTAATGCAAATTTGGAAAGTATTTATTCTTGGTCACTTGATAGGCACACGGTCTTTTTATATATCACCATTAGCAGTAAAAAGAAATACATGTTTTCCACCAGGGCAGTAAAATGTTAAGTTTAGCTACTGATCTGAGCTTCCCTGCTGTTACTGTTTCATTACCAATAATATTCATGATCTGTTTGTCTCAGGAAGGTAAAGGCACATTTCTGTCCACGTAACAAAGCCATAACAGAGCGCTGGAGAAGAACTAAATGAAATTACAATCCAACTACATATTTTTGCAAAGTTTAGCTGGCTGAGCTAAGCTTCGATGCTGGAAGCTGCCCTTTTATTGCCAATTAGCGATCAGCTGATTTACACAAAGGTAACATACAAAGCCAAAAACAGAGCGCTGGAGAGAGAGAGAGAGTCACTACATGAAATTAATCCAACTAACATAACATCACAAGCCAAAGCACAGCACTGGACAATAAACCAATCCAACTAACAATAAATGTTTTTCTACCAGTCAGTAAAAGTTTAGCTGGCTTCCATGCTAAGCTAACATTACGGTTTTATTGCCAATTAACATTACTGATCAGCTCATTGTCTCGCTTAGTAACCGGCAAAGCCAAACCACAGGCTGGAGAATAAGTAGGCGCCATGAAATTAATCCATATTTCACACCACTGACAGGGGAAACATGTCACGGCTCTCTGTGATTATGGCCAGCTTCTAGCTAAAGCTCTCAAACAACAGCTTTCATTTGCATTGCTAAAGTCCCACAAACAAAGTTAATTATCTGTCCAGCAGAAAACAGACAATTTCAGCACCGCTTTGAAAACATCTGTCCCACATTAAAGTTATAGCCTTCCATCTGGGAAAATCCACAAAATCTGTGATTTCTGCCGTCAGCTGTCTGTCCCAACTCTGTCTGGCTGTCGGCTCTCATGCTAAATAACACATGTGTGCTCCTTCAGTTGTCCAAATGTCACTCCTCTTCTTACTTCTAATAAACCAGAAGACTGTATATTACTATTATTATTAGTCCCTCTTCTTCTTCTTTGTACGTATTCAATGTAGTGACAGACGTCTACACTACCGGTGTTACACTAGCAGAAGGAGAACACCGTGATGACGAAACACGCTCTGTAGCGCTGTTTGTTCGTTGTCGGCTACGGTAGAAACATGACGACAAAATACAGCGATCTCCATAGAAGCGGGTGCCCGCGGTTATGTAGATATAAATGTCTCATTCTAAGGTAATAAAAACACAATGGTTCATTATGTAAGGTCTTTATACACCACTGAAAATATAGTTATGGATCTTATATTGCATTTCCGTCAGTAGAGCCTCAGTAATTACACACTGGACCTTAAAAGTAGATGAACACAGACTTTTGAAATGTTCCTTTTTATGTTTCTTGAGACAAACTAGTGTTTTCTGGCAACACTGTGTGTTTTCTGACTTTATATATAACTTCAAGGACATTTTCAGTTTATAACTAAATCTCATATTTGTACATACAGTAGGACTTGATAAACAGTGATATTGTTCAACAATTTAATCCACCTTGTTTATAAATATTTTTGCTTCTGCCTATAAAGTATATGGTGGATTTATAAGTGTAATAGTTAATATATTAGAAATTTTTATGTAATATGCTTTTTGTGCATATTAGCGGCTAACACATGTGGACTGTCTTATATTCCTCCGATTGTAGCTTACTTTTTACCAGTGCCTTACACCAGCTTTCAAGCTTTAGGTAAATTTTATTTTTGCTGCAGGCACATCCACTATGCTTATTCAAATTCTGTACAGGATGATAGTTTTATTGCCATTCATTTGTCGCACAGAGCCATTTTGGCAAGAAAAAAATCATGCTTTGAGACAGACATAATGGTCTAGTTGGGTCTCACGGCACGGTGCATATGTTCCGGCATTCCATAATTTTCCCATATTTCACTCTAGCTAGTATTTCACCTCTTCATTCTCCACATGACACACACTTAAACACAGTCATGTACACACATATCAAAGTGCTCCATGCTTTTCTCCTCTCAGATTGCTACAGGTTGTGCCTATCACCATTTGTCAGTTACTGCACTTAGTTGGGGAGGAAGAGTGCCATAAGACCTGAAGTTTACAAGGAACAAATTATACTTTCAAAGGTGCGTGTCTTTGATTGATAGGACTTGGGAGGCTTGAAAAACCTTTTTACCTCATAGATCAGCCAATGCGTTGTGCCAATATTCCAGAACCTTTCATGTTGTTACATTTGTCAGAGTGGAAAAGCCTCTAAAACAATAGCCCACCTTTGAGTGCAACAACTGACTACTGAAACCACAACTCATGGGGGTGCTTTCACCGGTATTATTCAGATCAGGAACTGTTCACCTAAAAAACATTTGGTAATTTAAATTTATTTTCCACAACTGGATACAGACTGAGAAACCCTACTCAAATGTACCTGTACAACGTGGTCTAAAGCTGGTTCCAGTTAAACTGCGGTACAGTTTGTGTGCAACTGAAATGCTATCTGAGGATCAAAGTTTCAGTTGCAGTAATAGCCAGAAAATGGGATAAGGACTACTCAAGTGGAATGCAGATCAAAGAAAAGTAAATAAGTCTATAATAAGTACAATTATTATAAAACAGACAAAAACTAGCGAGCTGATTCTTAGTTGTGTGACCATTTTTTTCTTTCTTTAGCTATCAAACATATCAAATGTAAGATGATTCATTGGTGGATACCCAGCACTAAGATGAGAGACAAATATTAATACTATATATTGATAAAGTTCTGTTGGTCTGACTGTTGTGGATTCATACCAAGCATACTCAACATTATTGATCTTCTGATACTGTAATATATGCTAAATAAAAATGGCAAATGGCAAATGGCAGATGTCATCTGAGAAGAGAAGCACTATATTGTGCAGGAACAGAGGGGGATATTTGCCTTGATATGCTTCTGTTCCCTCTTGTTTTCAAAGTGACCTTCTCCCGCCTGCAGTGTTATGTTTGGTTCTCTGATGGTTGTTTGATGCTGTTTGAAGTCTGGCTTTTGCAGTTTCTGCTGAGTGATTAGAAAGATTGTTTGATGAAAGGATATATGGGAGGAGAGGAAAATAGGCACATTCACACTTCCCCCTCTCACACATGTACATTTACTACTGTAAACTCCCTTTATCTATGGGGTTTCTACAACACTCACCCTCCTGTTCTCTTCACTGGGCTGTTTGTGTATGATCAAAGCAAGTTAAAAAATAAACCTCACAAAAAATCTGAACTCTCTGTGAAACACTTTCCGAAGTCTTTGAAGAACATGAGGTACCTAACAAACTGTAGCATCAACACTTACCAGCTCAGAGCTAATTAAGTAGTAGCACTAACTAATTAAGCCAGCTGAACACCAATGCAGCAAATACTGGCAAACAAAGCAATGTCACAGGAAAACAGGAGAGCCAAACTTTTTCTGTCACTGCAGGAGAAAATGTCTTGGGAATCTCATCTATGCCACTTTCATCCAGTCTCCTATGTATTATATTTACATGCAAGACTTCTGAAATGGCCAGCATTGTTTGTGCAGTGGTCAAGGTGGTGGATGGGTATTTGTTTGCCTTCAAACAGTGTCTAGTCAATGGTGAAATATCTGAATAACCCTGAATAACTAAAACAATTTACATAGAGAAGGGATACAATAACATCACCAGAACAGGATAAAGGGAAAGTAGCAAAAAAAACAAAACAAGAGAGAGGTGGGTTAATTGGTTAACTTGGTCAAGAATACAGAATAATTATCAGAAACATTTGTTCCCAGTCCAATGGGGCAGGGACACAAAGGTTGTGCAAATTATAAACAAAGCCCACGTTAAGCCACTTTAGCAACACCAGTTATTTGGAGGTCAAACTGATTATTAACACATCTAAGTTACATTCTTGTTTTTGTCGGTCGATACTGTAGTATTAGCAATTAAAGGGGCATTATGGAGTTTCTAGCGGCCACTAGCGGTGCGGTTTTAAGATTGCAACCAGGCATCTGCTTGTGCTCGCTTGAACTCATAAGCGAGCAGAATCCGAAACACAACCACTTTCATACGGAAATCCTGCAATAAACGCAGGAACCAGCATGCAGGCTGTGGCTTTTCACTCAGACATGTTCAGGCTCTGGTACTTCAACATTCCCGTCTCAGAGACAGATCATACCTTTCATTCAGCGCAGTAAGACACCGGCATATTGACACAGTACTCACGAAGTGAGAGTGGCTATAGAGAGACAGAGAAACAGCTTCACACAAAACTCAGGTAAACTCCCACTGCAACGTTACAGTAATGTTTTTATCAGCTTGATGTTGAACTAATCCATGCTCGTTACATGATAATGGCACAGTGACTGCTGCTTTCAGTAACTATCTGTACTATCTGTGTATCTTTCACCGGAGCCTCAGCAATGTCAGCACAGCTAAATGTATTGGATGATAATGAAACGGTTAGTGAGCTGGACTGAATATTATTAAGATTGTGTCACACTTTATAACAGTTAGACCATAGTAAGTAACTTTACTGTAACTAGTGTTAGTGGATGGCTCTTCGTCTGGGTCACGGTAGTTACAGCGACTGAGAGGTGGAAAAGCTGTGTACCTGAGTATCAGTAAGGGGCAATAAAATCTAAATTGAACGTTACGAAGCAAACAGCGGCAGGTCCGAGCTAATGTAGCGTTAGCTGGCTGCTCGTGGCTGCATCACTATAGGAAAGTAAACAAATCGCTCCACATTTGCTTTTACCATTTACCATTACATCATTTCTTGCAGGCTTTGACACTGACATAATACCACAGGAAAGTAACATGGGTCGCGTTAGTTGGCGAAGTAATGTGGAAAGCGATACAACTTTGCACCGGATAACATTAGCAAGTACTCTGTGTTAGCCGGCGAGCTAACATGACTTTCTCTGTGTTTCTCCAGCTTTACTAATGCTCACTTTGTTCTTACTCGACATCATCTGAACCTGTTTGGTCTGATGGGCTTCAGCACATAAACCTTTATTGTTGTTTTGTATCCTTACGTGGAGCCTGTGTTTTGCTGTGAGCCGGTTGTTTTATGGTGTTAGTGGACTGCATGTTGTTAGCTGCCATGTTGTCGCTGTAGTGTTAGAGGCTCGGGAGCGCTCACAGGGCTGAATCCGACCCGGTGTCCTCACATTAAAAGCAGAATAGTAGCTGATGCAAGCAACAAATAAACAGGCATGTGCTTCATTTCTAAGTGTTTTGAGCCCATTGATAATAGGGCAATGAAAATCTGATTTATTAAAATCAAAACTTACATATAGCCCCTTTAATTTTTTTTTCCTGCAAACATAATCTGGCCAGCATTAGGTCTTTTTTCCCTAAAAAGTCAATGATGTAATCACATTTGAATGTAATTAACTGAAGATAAATTGCAGTTGGTTACCTCTCACTAAAGTGGAGATAGAGTTGCTTTAATTTACGTATTTGCGTGCGCATGATGGGTGCCTCGCATAGACCATGTCCATTAGGAGTGTTGGTATTGCATGTCCTCAGAAATTAACCGTTCACATCTGCAAGATGCAATACGCACATGAACAGTAAGGGCAGTATGGGAATGTGACAGGGTTTGCGGTCAGTAGGCACATCAGCAGTGACAACAATGGCAGACAATTGACCGCAACAGATCACTAACATTTTAGCAGTTAACGTGGAAAGCTTCAAAATATAAATGAAACAAGTCCAAGACCATTACGTTCGTTTAGAAATTGTCTCCATCGAGTGTGGTCATGTTTAATTGTTTACATCATAAAAATCCAGAAGTTCTATACAGCCTGAGTTCTCTGGTGCAATCCTCCAGTAACGCAAAATACATAGGCAAGTATATCTCCACTCTATGTCCCAATCTGCCAGTGAGATGTATTAACAACAGCGGGAGAAAGCACTAACATTACCTAAACAAGAGGAAGGATGGTTTGTATTTGAGATGTGTACACAAGTGTCTGACCAGTCTAAAGACATGCAGTTTATGTAAATTCCCTGTAGGTGTGAATGTAAGTGTAAATGGTTGTCTATTTGTGATAGCCTGGTGACCTGCCCATGGTGAATCCTCATTCTTTCCAGATGGGAGCAGGGATAGGTTTCCAGTCCAGCATATGATGAGCTGGTATGACCAACAAGATTTTTTACCTAAACAATAAAATAGGTAGTTTATTGGTGACTTTTGAAAATGATCTGCCACCTCTATAGTTAAGGTCCGATTTAGTGAAGGTAACTACAGTTGTTTGGCCAATGTAGGGAAAGTTTGTGGTGATGGTTAAAGCATTGACTGTTGTAGGAGATAGGACACAAAGCCTGCTGTTCTCCAGTGTTGAAGTAGTAGTAAGTTGCAGTCAAAATGGTAAAGAATATATTTGCATATTGTTTTAATCTTATAAGGCATCCAGGCTATCTAAGTCCTGTAAACACAGTATAGAAATACACAGAGGCACTCTCAGAATCCTTTCTCAGAATCTCTCTCAGATGCATGTATACATGTCCTGTCAAACACACACGCACTTACATGAATACACATCCATCCACTGAAATGGTGAACTTCACACACACACACACACACACACACACACACACACACACACACACACACACACACACACACACGTGGCTATGCGACCTCTCACCACTGATGCAGAGGCTGAAACGGCAGAGTTCGTCGCACAGGGTGTCTGGGCTCTCCAGCTCTCCTGGTCCCCCGCCTTTCCTCCTCCCCCTTCCCTCCTCTTCTTTCTCGGCGACATCCTCTTCACCATTTTCATTACTCGTTCGACTTTGTCCATCCTGGATGATGAGTGGCTGACCAAGGTTCGCTTATCAGCTGTAGATCTAGCAGACCTCCGTCACTCTTCTGCTTCTTTGTTGTCTCCCACTTCCTCTTCTCTTCCAACTGTCTTATTTTTTGAGAATCCTGATAACTTTTGTCACTCTACACTTACTTGTTTCTTGTCTCACAGTGGCTTTCTTGCTCTCCAAAATTCCACCTCTTCCTCCTCCCTCCTCTCTCTTCTTCCTCTCCTGG
>NW_024044235.1:0-5436 GCF_014851395.1 Micropterus salmoides
CACATCCTCCACAAATGTAACACTTTTCCGACGTTTTCAGGCGTGACCCAGAATTCATAGAACCACAGTTACATACAACACTGGTTTTATAGTGGCTGTTAACGGCTCGCTTCTTATTCACCCAACCCGAAGCGTCTTTTTTTACTGGCTGAAATTGAAAGCAATGACAGTCAAGGCGGAGAGGTGGGGGGGGACAGAAGTCACTGACTATAATTCCGCCTGAAGATACCCTGGGGAGAGAAAGTTACTGCCAGTAACAGCACCCAAATGGTCCACCGCCAACGCAACTTTCAGTGCACCACAGTACTATACACACGGAGATTTATCCATTCTGACCAATGTCTCTGTGTCACGCAGTAATCATTTGGCTTTTCTCATTCTGCTGGCCTGTTGGCGTCAAGTGTGGACATAAGCATTTCTTCCCTCAACTTGCTGTGGTCAGCACGCTCAGTACTGTGTCACTCGCCTTGCTCCTGACCAGCAGATTATCTTCCATTTCACAGTGGGACAATCCTCCCTCCCAGCCACGCCATTGGCCTGTCAATGCTGCACCTTCAACAGGGATGAGCTCAAAACACAGTCTATCAATACAAAGTATCTCACACAGGTGTAGGCGATTATTGATCATATCATAATCATCAGTTAACCCCCGGGATCCACTGGCAGAAAGAAGTACCCAAGTATCCAGGACCACGACATAACAAAACATCGTTTTAAGGTTTAATGGATGTGTGTTGGTAACGTGACCCTTCTGGGGCTCTGTGGCAGCATTTCTGCCTCCATGGCATCTCAGCGTGGGTTGACAAAACTAAAAATCCCACATATTTATGTGTAATCAGGCAGGTAGACTAGAAGTCAAGGCAGGCTGAGTGAGGGACTCAATATTTGGCTGGTATTCCACTTAGAAAGTTAGTAATTATGTAATGAGAACATTTTCACGCTTGGTTTAATGAGGATGTAAAGAGAAGGAGGATGTTAAAATGTAGGCCAGAAGCTCCGGCCGCGCTGTTGGATCTTCCTCTGCCAACATCTCTCTAATTTTCCCTTGTACCTTAAATCCTGTAATATGGTGGGCAGCCAAAAATAGTAATGAGATTAAAATTTGTACCTGCCACTGAGAGGGACCAGTGGATGGATAGAAACACACGCATTGAGGATGTTCAAAGCAGATAACCAATAACTGTATGCGATCAATGTGTGTGCATTAACTGTTTGTGTGAATATAAATTACCATTACTCCCCCTCTGTTCATGTATGTGTGTAAAAACCCCTGTAATACTACCTATTTCTGAGACACTCAGTGAAGTGTGAAATACAAATTGTTGTTGTGTTAATTAAGATCCCCACCTCCCTCCAGTTTTCCGATTCTTGGTCAGTGCGTATGTGTGCATGTGCCTATGAGTGTGTCCTAGTTGTCAGGTCCAACTTGAAAAAGCGTCCTCTGGAATCAAAACAAAGTAAGACTTGATACATTGACAGGTTTTCTCTTGAAAAAAAAAGCAAACTATTTTGGTTTCCTGAGCATGTAGGGTTTTTTGTATTTCATTTCTTTCTTCTTTCCTACATTTCTGTGTAGAAATCTGTTCTGTCACTGCTTTTTTTTCTTTAAGGGCATCTGCTTCTTTCTCTTTGCCAGGTCTAACCTTCTGTAAAGCAGACCAAGGTTTCTCTACAACAAACAAAGAAAAATAATTAATTATCACATTCATTTAACCATGTGCATATTGTCAGGACAAATGGTAATCTCAACATGCTTTTACTGTGCATAGCGCTTTTTCATTGCATTTTCTTAATATAGTATATTATTCTCAAGCTATTTGTACTAAATGTATGTATCTACATTTAGTATTCATCCATGTGCTCCATGTGTACGCATGTGTGCATTCTATATAGTTATTCAGTGTGTGCGTGTGTTTTGGCTCCGGCTGGTAGAGGCCCCTCTCTAGTACACCCCAGCTCCGTCTATCCTGCCAATAGCTAATTGATTTGGCTCCATCCCGCCTGCTCTACTTACTCAAGTAGTTAATTAACTTAACTTTTAATTCGTTTCCACACAGTGCCTGGGTAAAACATAAAGCGACACCGGCTGTGCACGACCACTCACCCTGTTTTTGTCTAACAGAGCACACAAAGCTGGGAGTCCCGCTGCTCATAAACCGGCCTGGAGAGGTCGAGAAGTTGCTCGATGCCACAGACTGGCTAACTTTCCCTGGCTTCATTCCATGACTCAGCCCAGCTCTTCATTTTGTTCTTTTTTAGTTAATGCTTGGTTGCTCTATCTTTTTCAGTGTTGCTCCATTTTCTCTCTTCAGCTTTGTAATGTTAAATGTACATTAATTAATTCCATTTTAATTTGCACATAACACACAATTACCATACTGAATCTGCATGAGGTTGATGAGGTTCTTGATTAATAGCAATTACTTGGTGATCACTTCACCAGGTGCTGAGATTTCTGGCTTTCAAAAGTCACTTTCCAGCCCATACTCTTCTGGAACAAAGATCCTCTCACATTTATTTGCATTTATGGCAGACTAACAAAGAAGAATGGTGCTAAAATCAAGCAACTGGTAATACAACATGTCAGATGTGAAAGCTAAAAAGCCTTATTCACAAGCCAAAACACAAATGACAAGGCAGTATAATTGTTTCATTTATAATGCTGATATATTACCTTTATTATTAAAAGTAATAAGTACTCATAGGTAAAGAAGATGGAAGCAGTGTATGTACATGTGAGGGAATGGAAAAGGAGACATATTCCAGCATTACTTAAATTCCTACGACACACCAATAGATTAACTTGGAAATCTGCTGGATGTTTATGGTACAGACACAGGTTTTTCTTTTATCAGAAATTGTTTTAAAGTAACGCACATGTTATTTCTGTCCATTGCCCTTCACAATGCAGCAGCATGTCCATTGACACATCACGTCCTTTGATTCCATATACACAGTCGGATGTGCAGCGGCACTGGACTGAACACATAAGCCTTGTGCATGGTGCATAACAGGAGTGGAGGTGGAACTAATAACATTAATGATGTCTCTGGTCCATTAAGTGTCTATTAAGAACATGTGCTGGGATGCATAATATTGGTACCCTCTTAAATACATTCAGCCATTAATAGAATGTTTAATATAACAGTAAATTATTACATAGCACAATCCATGTATACATATAACACATAGCTATTAACAGAAAAGCAGATAATAAACATTTATGATTGAATTAAAACAGCAGGACAAGGCGTGCCAGTTAGCTCACCGCTAGAACGCGCACCCAAAGGTTGTGTCTTGCCACAGAGGCCTTGTTTCTATAACCGTGTTCCTTTGCTGCATCCTCTCACTCTCCCACATTACTGTCTATCCCAACTATCTGATCATAAATAAAGGCTAAAAAGTCTGATAAAAAATGTTAAAAACAGCAGGACAAGACCAGATAAAATGATGAGGTAAAAAACGCTTCAGGAGAAAGCAATAGTAAAAAGATGTGTCTTAAGATTTGTTTGAAAGTATCAACAGATATAGAACACATAAGACCTTCAGGCAAACTGTTCCAGAGTTTTGGGGTATAATTCCCAAAGGCTGCCTCTCTGTGCCTTTTAGTTCTGACTTTAGGAACAATCAAGAGGTTTGATCATCTAAGGGATCTAGCAGGTGAGTATTTCTTAACCATGTCAGACAGATAAGACGCCATTCAGTGATTTAAAAACCAATAACAGAATTGTAAAATGAATTCTGTGACAGACAGGTAACCAACGTAAAGATTTCTTTCTGGTTTTCAGGACACCTGCTGCTGTGTTCTGTACGAGCTGTAACTGACAATTGGCTTTCTTATTTTATGATAGTCCAGCCTGCAGAAGATAAAAGCATATATTAACTTTTCGTGTCCGCCTGGGAGAGAAATGGAGTGGCAATATTCCTTAAATGAATAGAAGGACACTTTACTCGCGTTCTAATGTGACATTCAAAATTTAGGTCAGAGTCAATGAATGATTCAAGGTTTTTGACCTGTTCCTTGGTGTGTAGTGCGAATAATTTTAGGTGGTCAGTTTTTCAAAGCTATCCACAGATTATGTCGGAGATGCATCCAATCAAGCCATAGAACTTATATATAGATTTCTGCGTAATTTTGGAAATTGATGGGTGATTTCTAATAATACTGTAGAGTGTGGTAAGACAGACTGAAAAGAATTTGTAGCATAGTAGCATTTCATATCATTTTTGGGATGCAGCTGCAGATTCAGGAGTCTAATGTGTTAAAGCAGAGTCTGACAAAACTTGCTGGTTTCTGGAGGGTTGAAGATGAAAACATTTTTCATGCGTTGAGTTGATTTATAAATCAGTTGGATGAATGCTGTGAATGTCAGGACACCTACATCATTAGGACATGATGAAAATAAGTGATGACATTATTATATTAATAAAAAACTTAAATCTCTCAAGGAACACCACCAGCAACACGCCGTTACCGATATCAGTCTATCTGATGTTATAGTGATTCGTAGTCTTCATAGAGCCGAATTAGCTGCTGCAGGTCGTGGCTCAGGTTTGAGAGTCTGTTCTCTCTATGATTCTACAGACAGAGCACTTAGCCAGTACAAGTAGCTGGCCTGTGTAGACCGGAGCTGCTGGTTGGTCTCTCATTGACTTAACACAGTTACAGAAGTCTGCCAGAGGGATCTGCAGAGTGATACCGTGAGTCTGTGATTGCAGGCCGAAAAGCATGTAAGTACAAAGCTTTTCAGGAGTTTCCTCAGACAGAGGTTGGAGGAGCAGAAAACTTTCCCAAAGATCTTATTTATATTAAGATAAACTTGCTCCAGCAATATTGGTTATTAGAAATAAGTTTACCAAGAAGCCAGAATATCAGTTCAGCTTAGACTAGACTTTAGATTGGAGCCATTGCAAGTCCTGGATGCAGTGCAAAAGTAGACGAAAGGAGATGAAAAATGTAGATATAATTACAAAGGCATTTGCTACTCTGTAATAGCAGTTTCAAATCCATGTTTGTAAAATGCTCTGAATGCATATTGACTGCTTTCAAGTGCTCTTTTATAGACAATTGATTATATCAATGACAAAGGCCCAAAAATGCTCTTTTTTATCCATTTGAAGAATGACACTCACTAAGTAAAGATAATGTCCATTCACAATTTTTGCCTACTTTTAAACTTTCAAATCAAGTCCTTGTGGTGTTATCACGCTGAAACACATAAAACCATTCATGGCACCTTAACATCTTGTCTTGTTCTGCCCCCCCCCCCCCCCTCTGTCTATCTCAGTATGTCTCTTCCTTCTCGTCCTTGTGTGAC
Organism: Micropterus salmoides; assembly: GCF_014851395.1. Taxonomy (NCBI): domain Eukaryota; kingdom Metazoa; phylum Chordata; class Actinopteri; order Centrarchiformes; family Centrarchidae; genus Micropterus; species Micropterus salmoides. The sequence continues at coordinate 5,319 of NW_024044235.1, forward strand.
TGTGCCTGTTTCGTTTGGGTCTGTCTGTTCATTTGTCTCTCGTTGTCCTTGTGGCTACAAAACAATTCAATAACCCTTTTGGCATAACTGGTTATCAGTCAGGAAAACATTCTCAAAA
>NW_024044236.1:0-21440 GCF_014851395.1 Micropterus salmoides
TCATTTGAAAGGGGAGATCCCTGTTGTCGTGTGGGGTGTTGCTCTGATTACCATCAGCCCAGGGGCAGTTTTACATCCCAGTCCTTGTGATTAGCAGTCACATATTTCTTTAATATGTGACCACTGTTCGGTTTGCTTGCTCCACTTGGCCAGAGGACTGAGTGGTGGCTGATGTGGAAGTTGGCTTCCACACCGAACAGCTGCCACAGCTGTTGCATGACCTCAGCTGTGAAATGCGTGCCTCTGTCTGAGTCGACGCGACAGGGCAGACCAAATGTGAAAAGTTGTGATTCATTAGCGGTGGTTTGGGCCGTATCGTTAGGCGCCGGTAAGCCCTCCACCCACTTGGTGAATGCGCAAGTGACTGTGAGGAAATATTTCCTCTGGCTGATTTGGTTAGAGGTCCCACCCAGTCGATCTGTAGGTCTGACAAGGGGAAAGAGATGCCTCTCCGCTGTAACAGGGCTCTGTGAAGCGTGTTGCAGGTTGGAATTGGCAGCATACCAGGCAGCCTTTGATGTAGTCGAAGTCATGGGCATGTATTAGCATAACCCCCCTATGGCTCTGAGGTACCACGAACGCAGGTGAAGTGAGGGCCTCAGAGACATACACAAGGAGGCCCTTGACGAGGTAGAGACTGGCGTACGCATAGAGGTCATTGAAACCAGGCACGGAAGCAAGGTCATTGACTGAGGTGGTGGGATTACCGGTTCAGTAAGGCAGAGTACCATTTTGTGAATGGCAGGATCCTGAGTCTGCAGAGTGACCAAGTCAGAGTTTGTGAAGGCGGGAGCTACGGAGACCGTGGTTGGCTGAGGGGCAGCGGCCTGAGGCACATGCACCGCTTGAGTTCAGGTTCAGGCACGAGTCTGCCTGGAACTGCCAGGGTGTGACATCGACGGCACCTTGTTTGGCTAATGCGTCTGCCAAATCGTTCAGGTCTTTGTCCTGGCCAGGGACTCGGGAATGGCCCCTAACTTCCTTCCAGTAAACTCACAAGTCGTGTGTGTTTACTAGGTATTCTCAAGCTATGAACAGCTCTTTGTGTTTGTCCTGCTGTCAGGAAACCGTTGTGTTGCCATGTTGGTAGGTGACAAGAGAAACTGAGGCGTGCATTGTTGGAGTCAGTGCACAGCACAAAAGTTTTGACGTTGTGGGCAACTGCCATTTCAAGTGTGATCAGGACACCAGCTATTTCAGTGTAATGGAATGACTGAGATCCCAAGTGGAACCGGCGCGGTTCGTATGGGGTGTCGTGGATCCACGCCACGCCCACGCCAGCACGGACATGTGTCTTGTGGTGAAAGGAACAGCCGTCTACATATGCCGTGATTATGCCTTTGCAGACGTTACCATCGAAGTAGTGGTGACGTGTGTCCCTGGGGGGTGTGGGGTTGCAAAGTACCGCGGCATGTGAGAGGGTATCGTCAGAGCAGCGCCGGCAGGCTGTTCTGGGGCAAGCAGTGTTTTGCTGGCATATGCAACGACTCGTTTGTCCACGTCATGCAGTTTGTACAAGCCAGCGCTCAAGCAGTGGGCAGAAAGTCCCACTTCCAAGTGAAATTCTTTGGAGCAGTCGGGGTAAGCTAGACAGGGAGCTGTACCAAGTTTCTCCTTTAGCGTTTGCATGGTGTGCTCCTGTGGTTTGTCCCAGGTGAAGGGGACATCTTTCCTGAGCAAATTTGTTAGCGGTTTGGCTGGGTCTGCGTAATTTTCAATGACCTGTCGGAATAACTGCAGACTTCCAGAAAGCTGCAGAGCTCTAACACGTTCGCAGGGGCTTTGATATTGGAGATGCCCTGTACGTGATTCGTTGTGGCTCTACACCAGCGGAGCCTACGAGGAGACCGACGTAGTTGACTTTGGTTTTACACCATTGACATTTGGAGAGTGAGATCTTTGTGCCGGCGGCGGTTAGCTGTCCGAGCACGTGATCTATTTCCAGCAAGTGGGAGTACAGAGTGGAACTCCTCATCAAGATGTCATCGACGTATATGCGACATGAACTGGAATAGTACAGAATCCAGATGCCACATCCATTGACAGAAAGTATTTGGCATCCCTGATTTTAGGGAGCTCTTGGCCCAACTGAGTCATGGGCCACCTGGACAGGGGAACCTGTTGGTTTAACCGGTGGTAGTCAATGGTCAGTCGCCATTTGCCGTTTGGTTTCACCACTGGCCAGAGTCGAGCCGAGTAAGTGCTGTTACAGGGTCAGATGATCCCTTTCTCTAGCAGGTCGTCTATGATTTCCTGAACGGGTTTGTAAGATGCGAGTGGTATTTTGTACTGACGTAAAAAAGTTGGTGGTGCGTCAGGAGGAGTGGGAATGCGCACCGAATGAAGTGTGGTCAGACCACAGTCAAGGGAATCTTTGGCAAAGGACGCTTTGTATTTGAACAGGAGGTCACGGAGTCTCCCGCGTTCTTCATCATTATGCAAGGCGTTGGCTTCCGCTACGATTTGGTCTACCTGAGCTGTAAACCTCGCATCAAGTTCAGCAGTGGCATCACGTGGAGTGGCGCCGGGCCCTCCCCCCATGTGTTGTGGGAGGGGCATTGACTGTGGTTCTGGCGACACGTTGATAGCCGTGACGCTGACTGTTTCGAGAACCATGTGGTTGTCGTGGTTAAGGTCGACTCTGCAAACAAATTCATCGTTTAGTGGCAGGGAGGCAAAGACAGCAATAGCCCCGGAGGGTTTGGTATACACCACTTTTTCTTCTGAGGGATCAGGGGACAGGAAGGGAGGTATACTCCCTATCACTGGGATCCTGAGCTCATGGAATTCTGTGCTGATCAACCATCCCAATGGGGTGGATTTAGGGATCAGGATGTCCTAGTTGCTATTGTTTTCCACCAACAGGTGAGTTGATCTAGCGGCTAGTTCCATCAGAGGTGTAGCCTCGATGGAGAGCCCTAGTCCAAAAAAGAGCGGAGATGGCTGAAAGAATGCCTGCAAATGGTTAAGGTGTTGGCCCGGCGCATGTCCACGCGTATGGACACATTAGCCGTGTTTGCCGGCACCATTGCATGGTACCCAGTAGCTACCTGGCAAGCTTCAGGTATGGGTTGGCCAGATATCATGTTTTCGGAATCAGGGGCAGGCGTGTTCTGGACCCCTGTTAAGGACCAGAGGATGTTGTTGACCGTGTCTATCTGCACATCTAGTCTGACAAGTATGTCACTGCCGATCAGACGTGGTATGGAAGACCAGGAATGACTAGAAAGGAGTGAGTCAGCTCTCTTTTGCTCCAGCACACTTTTAGAGCCCTGCTGTCAGCACCCTATGGGGAAGAGGGTCCAAAGGAAAGCGGAAAGATTTCTTGGCCAGCTGGAGATTGGGGCTGGTTTTTGAAAGTGCTTCAGGAGATATGTACACCGGGTGAACGAGTACCATCGGGCTTATGGTCATTCGAATCAATGCCATGGCTGTTAAAATGGTTGGACCTCAAGCACAGGTCTGTAGTTTTAGGTTTCTGTTAGAGGCTCGAACCATGGCCTGCAGTTTGTTAAAAAGAGCATATGACATTAAGGTAATGTCTGCAGCGGTGTCAAGGAGTGCTTCATGCATCAGTCCATCCTCAAGTGCGATCGACAGATAGAATTTTTGTGCCACAGTCAGGTGACACAAGAACTGTTAACTGAAAAGGTGGGCTGTCTTGAATGTTTGGGGAATTTTCTTTGTGAGGACTTCCTTTTGAATCGGTCTGTACCACAAGGATTGCGCTGGGGGGAGTTATTTCCCCCGCCGGTGCGCCGGACGGTTCAGGTGCGGTGGCTGGTTCTGTTGAGACGTTGGCTTGGAGTGGTGGACTGGCTACATCGGGTCCCAGATATATGTCGTCCACCACTACTTCAAGTTGTTTTGTTGTAGTATCTGGGGAAGAGGACTCAGGTTTAATGGTGGCTATGGTCAAGAGATTTGCCGTCTTGTTGTCATCTTTAGGCAGGGTTTGGAGCCACCGTTTTGAGGGTTTTAAGCTCTTCCCTACTGAGTGCAGGTGCGTCAGACTTCAGTGTCGTCTTTCTTTTTGTCCTTATTGGGGAATCTCGGGTGTGTGTTTCCCTGCGATTGCCTGTCCTAGCTAGAAAAGTTTTGGGATTCGCGCTGGTTGTATCTCCCCCCTCTTTCGTGAAAGGGCCGACTGTCCCAGCAGTTGGCCGTGTGCTGGGGCCGGTGTAACTCAGACCTCTAGTAGTTCTGGTTCTTATCGGCCCAGGGTGGCCGCGAGTGGCCCCGACCTTGTTCAGGTCGGCGAGGCGGTGCGTGCCTCTGATCCTGAGTCGGCTGGGGAGCCTGTGAAGCTGTTTTTTTTGTTTAGCTTCTCGGTGTTTACTGTGGACCTTGACTTGTGATTTTAAGTCTTTTATTTCCCCAGCTGCCTGTTTAAGGAGGGTCTCTGATCGCCCAAGGGTCTTAGTTGTGTCTTTAAGTTTTGATTTAGTTAACTCTAACTCCTGTTCTTTTTGATGGAGTAACTGTTCAAGCTGGGAGTTCTTTCCCTTGAGTTCAGATTTCTCCTCGTCATCCTCGTCATCCTCGTCATCGCTTTGGGAGGTACGAGGAGCTTGCAACTCAGTGATGTGTTCTTGCGCTTCATTGAGCAGCTGCTGGGTGTTTTCCAGCTGCTGTTTAGGGGCTTGATTTTCCTGAAAGGCAGATTTCTGTGCGGCTGTTGACTGTGCTAACAGCCTATGTGTGTGTTTAGATTGTGCAGACATCACAATCGCCATTTTCCCGAGCATCTGGGCAAGGGCTTTGTCTTTCAGCGGAGTGACTAGTGCAGTTGTTAGCAGCTGTGCCAACACCATCTCAAGTTCAACAGCATCAACATTTTGGATGTCATTTGAGTAGCCGGTATCAAATCATCGGTCATGTCTGCCAGTGCCAAGTTGTCCAACGGGTTTTCCCCACTTCTCACAGATTTTTCCGATGTGTCTTGGTTTGCCATGTTTGAAAACAGGTGGTCGAACCTTCTGGTTAGGGATTTTGTTTTGGGTCCCAACCCAACAATAAGCAAGTGTGTTAACTCAGAGGAGATGTTTCTAAATTAAAATGGGTGTTGCTGCTATGGCTTACTGGAACTGTGTATATGGTCCTTTAAGTTATTTTGGAAGGTGGGGATCTGAAGAAAAGAAGAGTTCAAATCAAATCTATGGACTCTCAGTTACACAATTTGCTTTAAGGGAATCAAGTGGACTACAGGCGTTCGCTGGTACAGCAGGCCTGAGTCAGTTAGTTCAGCAGTGCGTTTAATAGTTGGGGAAAACAAAGGTGTGTCAGGTTGGAGAAAGCTGACTTTCAAATCAGACTTGAATGGTTAAACTGGAAAACTAAAACTAAAACACAGATTTAACAGATTTAGGATGAAAAATAAAATAAAAACTTTAAAATTAATAAAAAAACAAATGAAATTAAATCACTTGGGGTTAAAGTTAAATGCTCTAGATCAACTCAAAGTTAAGGTTACAACTGGCTTGGTAATCAAAGCTCAAAGTCATTGACGATCCAAGTCAAAGTTGAGAGACAAAATTAATACTATTTAAAAAAATGTATTTCCCTTTTTTTTTCTTTTAGATTTAAATTATTAAACTTTAAAATCAAAGTCAAGATTGGGGAAATTATTAAAATTTGGGATTAAAAATAATTAAATTTCTAAAATCAAAGTTCGAAGTCGATGAGAATAAACTCAAAGTTCAAAGTCAAATTAACAAAAACCCCAAGTTGATTAATGTGGGTCAAATTTAAGATGAGAATCTATGATTAAATTGAAAGTCTTAATTATCCTGTGGTAATTAGTTATTAAAGTTGTCTCTCTTATCAAAATCCAATTGCTATAGAAGTCAGAGTCCAAATTACATCTACCGTGAGTAGGGATTAAAGAAAGTCTGAGTGGGAAAGTGATCAATCCAAATGATCAAGCTTAATGTGGGCTTCTGAATTCCAATAATAGCCCAAATGACAAAAGCTAGCAACAATGAAATCAAGATGTTATTTTTTTTATGTATTTCTTATTCCTGCATGGATCAAAATAATAGCACTACAGAAAAGGCTTCAAAATGGCAAAGTTCAAATCAGGGATATAGCAGCAGTAGTGAGAATAAAGCTTTTATTCCAACATAGCTGGATCCAAAATTAGCTAAGCAAAACTTTGAATAAAAGATTGCATCAAATTATTAGAACTATTCAGTGTAGTTCCCGGTTAGGGTACAAAGTTGGCTTAGTACCTTTGCTAAAGCAACACCCAAGAGATCTTTAAAATTAGTCGGTATTCAAGGAAGGAGAGCTTGGGCTCTATCCTGCACTCAAGGAGCAACACTCCTAATTAACTTAAAACACTGGCTTACGTGTCTGAAGGCAGTTACCAAAATTTGATCACAAGATTCTGGTGTAATTTGCCAGACTCTATAGTTCCAGTTCTGCCACTAGTGACGCAGAAATCGATTTAGTGCAGAGCATGTAATTTGTTCCGCCAGCCAGGAGGGGAGCTGTGGCGCCGCCTAGGGCTGTTTTGTTCAATGGACCTGACTTGCCACTTGGAGCGCTGTGGGTCGGTTTGTTTCGCAATGTAGCAAAAGAAAAGAGGCTTCCTCTCTGGGCTATGGTCCTCGGACCCAGTAGCTGTTAGCCTCAGGCTAACGCAGTTAGCAGACCGTTGCCGCAGCAACGCAATAGTTCACCAATCAGAGTTCGCACTAGTTCACCCAGCTCTCGACACAAGTCCCGTACGCAGGGTCAAAAGGGGATTGTCTCCCGTTTATTTAATTCAGCTTGATCCAAGCCTCAATTTTAGCGTGGCTTGGCTCGGGGCAGGAACGCCTCCTAGTCAAGTTTCGGACGCTGTATAACTCCACTGCAAGCAGCTGTTTACTATCTAAATAGCTAGTTTAAATAGAAACGGGAGTAGTTGCTGATACCTTACGATCAACGGCTCCGCGGGTGTAACCGTTATTTATAGCTGCAAAAAAAATTATACTGGCGCAGCGCAGCTATAATCTTTTGCCAAAACAATAACCGGCCACAGTAAATTCACAATTTTGGTTCTCGAGTTTATTTCGTCAAAGCGGGTTTGTCTACTCGTCAGCAGACAATTAAATGTAGCTCAATCTCATACGGTTACTGTAAGTTACTCAATCAGACATTAGTTCTGCGGCTGGAACGCGGTACAGTTTAGCTCAATTACAGATTATTTTAATCATAAACACAGGCGCGGCGGCCATTCAATTGCATTAAATTTCAAAAGCAGGTTAAGGCGTAGAGAGGCCTACTTTACACACACATTTCAGCAATAGGTCAAACTTTTAGCAGTGAGAAAGCATTCTGAGGAGCGACATCAATGTTGGTTAATGTTGGTATTAAAAACCAATATGGATGGGGGATTTCAGTATTTCAGTTTATAATTTAACAGTGTCAAGGATTTCGTGTGTGTACTATCAGAGTCCAGAGTTTTTTACACGCCTGACACGGGGCACCATGTTGTAGCAGATCTAGGCTACGTATAATTTTAATACAGTTACGAAAATGAATACTTCCGGGAATATTAATTTATGCCTCGAAACTAGGAGCACCACCTAAATATTTGCTTGTCCGCCCAAGGCTTTAGGCCTGAGAATTACACGAATTTCTAGTAATTCATTAGTTGTTAATGGTTCAGTTATACTGAAATCGTAAACTCTAGTCAATCAGTCAATCTCAAATCTGAGGGCGAGTTCTATGTATAGGGACTCTAGATTCTTAATAACACACACACACACATCACTGTGCTCAAGGTGAATTTATTAACTAACAAAAGAGAGTACAATAATGGGGTAAATGTGGTAATATTACAGCGACAACAGTCAATATGACAACCAGGAGGTAATGAACAGGGTAGCCTATGTAAGGCTCGATTGAATTTCATTTTATATTGTAGAGGGAGAGAATTCTACGAGTATGAGGGAACGAATGACCGAAATTATGTTGCAGATTTAGTTTGACTAATCTAGGGGTTTATTAACTGTAGATGGAGCCAACTAGAGAACACCAACGAGTCACAGAGTGTGGATTGTTTTGCCCTACCGTTGACGCAGGTCCCGTAGCAAGGCTCGACTGCCGGTTGGCTTGTGGAGTTGGTTCTGGCCCGACCCCAGTGGTGTTTTCGAGTTGAGTCGAAACCGGTGGATTTCGAACAACTGAGATCAGAGTCCTTTGTGGAAAGCGCTTGCAGCAACGGGCCGTCAGCCCAGGCTTTTACTTTGATCTCAGTTCGTTTGGTGTCGCTATAGCGGAACCCACTCCGGGTTCTGTCGTCAGAGCCGTGGTTTCATTCATTCAAGGCCATAAATGAAGGCTTCTGAGTTTCTGGTCCAAAGTTGTTCAAAATGATCGGATGATCAAACAACAAAATCAAATAAACGGGAATATAGGCTATTTAATGTTGCTGAGATTAAACAGGTCTGGGGAAAGACGCTAAGAAAATTGGGATTCAGGGTCATAGCTTTCTCAGCTCGTCTGAGAGAAAATTAAGTACGAAATGAAAAAAAGATGGGAATTTCAAAAGTAAAGGAAGTTAAGAGAGAGTATACGTTGAGTTTTTTTAGAAGAGAAGAGAGAGACAAAAGACAACAAGGCCCTTTTATCTGCCTCCATTAGGTAGTGGTGACGTCAATTTGGGAGTGGGTCTCAGGGGAAGTCACCCCAAAAGAGTTAACTTTCTTTTGGGGATAAAGAAATATACGTTGCGCGTATTTCCCTTAAATCTCTCTCTCCACAATATTGTAGTGAACAACGGTGTGGATTTGTGCATTTTACATTGAATAAATTTGGAGCTACCCTAAATTCCTTTCTCCTCCCCAGAGAAGAAGGGGAAGGGTCAAAGTTGCTTTCTCTAAGTGCTATCCCGACCATAAAACTGGCACCTTTTTGATTCCGAAGTTGGTAACGCGGGGCCTGACTGTTAAACTGACAAAGGGACACGAACCAGCCATTGGCATTTCCCTAAACAGCCTATCAAAACTGGCCCCCCCACACATGTTTCCGTGGCAACTGACCTTATTCTTTGTTTTATTACCACATCAAAAAGGAAAACCCCTGTCTCACCCAAGTGTGACATGGTCCAGACACTGAACTTTCAATGTAAAAGGACTGCAGTAGGAAAGTGTATATGAAACATTTAACTAAAGCATTAGTTAATACTGAACAGACAGTGATTACTACGGAGTAACAGGGATGAATTAAGACAAAACAGAAAGAGGTTAGGGAACTCTTCAAGATTACTTTCTTATGGGTCTGCTACTTTTCAAACATCACTAAAAGGATAACAACGGGGTCATTATTTACTAAACTCAGAGGCAAACGCCACTGCTCACTTAGCAAGGTTATTATTTAAACAGAACAAACACAGTTATAATGGAACCTTGCTTGGTTTGAGAAACAGGGGTTGTTATGGTCTCTTTTCTTTGCATTCCTGGCTTATCATATTGGCTATTAGAGAACGAAATGGTGGTTTATGGCTCAGCCGTTCTGTGGAGGTGACCTGCGGGAGGGAGAAAGGGGTCAGATGGCCCTTTTTGCTGTCCTGTTGACTGTCTCTAGTGACACCTTTACGGTTAGGGAGGTTCACTAAGGCTCTTTGAATACACAATCCTTAAGCGATGCATTGTCTGATTGAGTCTCTGCCAGTCCTTACCAAACACCAGGCGATGTCTCTGGGTTTTGCATGTGAAAAGGTCAACTCTTGGGGAGGAAAACTTCCCTCCCTCTTTTGACACCATCTGACCTTCTTTGAAGTGTGTCTGGTTGAGTTCACAACAATGTGAAGTTGAAGGTGGGGGGATGGAAGTGATTGGCCAAACAGAAGAGAGTGTTGACCACACCATTCTCTGCCTCATACCGGGTATAGATGGAGATCTCTGGAGCTTCTGTTCAATAAAGAGAATAGAAAGTAATGTCTGACGATACTTTTTAAGGGTGTGATTCACTACATTATCACCAAACTATGAAATAATCCAATTAAATAAAAAAAAACATGTGCAACTATTTCTTTTACTTTTTTAATTTGTCTTATTAATCACAAGTAATCAATGTGCTGAGGACAGCAAATTAGATCATTTTCAACTGTTGTCCCACAGATTTATTAAGATAAAGAAGAGAAGGCAGGATGAGCATGCAGGGGGTGTTTCTATGACTTCACCTTAGCTATAGTTTGAAGTCAAAAGCTGATGATACACAGAGCAACTTTCAGAGCAATGGTGCTGGGGAGTGCTGCTATCAATGGTAATGAGTAAAGATTACTACAGTAATCCTCTTCCCCCACCATCCGCCACCCGCTCCGCCCCACCGCATTCCGTTCAAAAAATAGTCCGGCTTGCCACCAGCAAGATTGCCCAGCAACACTGCTCAAAAAGTTGCCCCCATGTATCATCAGCTTTAAGACTTTACCTACATAGTCTGGAGCACAGTCACCCTGATTCTGGTTAACATTAATAAAAACATTAATTGCAAGTCTGTGATGACACTATGATCTATTAATATTTTACATGGCCACCCACACCTTCACACTCGCATTTTCCACATCCTGAGGGACAGAATGGTGTAATATTTAAATAATTCAAAGTGATACTGGGCTGGGTATAACAGACATTTAACAAAACCTGCTGCAGACCTGATCTAACAGACCATTTTACACTCTAAAGTTGTATTCTATTCTACAATGGTTTTCAGTTAAACTGAAGATGGTGATGACACTTTGTTTTTTTGCGTCAGGACAAATGCAGCAATGCTGATGATTTTGACTCGTCAAAATAGTCTGCAACTATGAGCAGTGATTTGGTGATATGCAGGTTGAAGAACGTCTAGGTTACATGTTGCCATTTAACTTGACAATTTTTCATTGTAAATCACTACTCAACTACACAGAAATATAGTTACTGAAATGCTGTTAAGACAATAGTTATGTGAACCTAGACACCCAAAGGCACATGTCCTTAAAGATTTTGCCCTCCAATGAAAGGACTTTCAAGGATATTCCAGTGCTTGTTGAACACTTCGATTTGCTTTAAAAAAGTCACAGCTACAGAAGATGCACTGCTGGCAATGTTTAATTTAATTACTAAACATGTCATGCGTCCTAAAAATTTTTTTAAAGGAGGCTTTCGTGGATTTTTGTTCAGCTATTAACTCTTTAAAATCCACATGTCCTTTAACAAAGATTCATCGATCTTTGGATTAATGGTGACTTAATTTAATCGACCACAGAGAGTCTGTATCAGACAAACAATGTCTGACTTGCTCTCTACAGATGCCTCTCAGGGTGTGGTTTTTCTCATGCAAAAGTAGCAATGTATAGACCAGGGATGATAAGATTTAAGATGTGATCATCTATGCATACTTTCAGGACAAAGGAGTCTAACAAATCATTCTCATCTGTTCTTTTTTATCTGTTTTGGACTCAGCACTCTTTTTTATCTATATTCTTTCTTATGTATTGTATTGTACTCTAGCCTTGTCTCAGTTGATATGTTACTTGTTTTACATGTTAGCCTACCTGTGCTCATGCTGCTTTTATGTTTTGGTGAGACAAAGACCATTTTACACTCTAAAGTTGTATTCTCTTCTATTCTGTCTAAAACCTTTTTAACCTGGATGTCTGGATGTTTGTCTGGTATTTTACCTGCAAGTGATCAAAATCGTGCATCATACTGGGTACAATGTTACAGACAATGACATACAATTTGCATAACGTTATTACACAATGAGTTTCCACAAGGTCACAGATCACTTAATGCCCCTTAAAATGTAAAATGGAGAAATTAACAATGGCGTGGTTTAAAATCTGTCTCAGACAGACAGATACTGAGTTCAATGCCCCAGTTGAGCCTGGGAGGGGTCACGCTCAGTTAACTCAACTGAGGTTGTGCAGAGCCTGGGCCGGTATTTATCAAGCTTCTCAAAGTGCCATTTTATTCTTAAATGCTGAGAAATCATGAAATTTACTCCTACTTTTAAACTTAAGAATAAAAGCAAGTTATCAAATTCCTTAATGCTAAGAATCACTCTTACTCTCCCAGTTATTTAAGACAGCTGGAGAGGTCTCTCAAGTGGTTTGGAGCTGTCAGTAGGGCCTGTGATGGACTGTGGAGACAGAGACATGCTCAAATCTTTCAGGAGAGGAATATTGTTTCCGAATTATTTGACGCCGAGCAGTTAATCAGACGGGGTCAGACTGCGCAGACATACTCCTTGTCAGCGAGTTGGTGAGGGACGTCATCTCACCACTGACTTTACGCAGTAATGCTTATGGTTTTCAGTTAAACTGAAGATGGTGATGACACTTTGTTTTTTTGCGTCAGGACAAATGCAGCAATGCTGATGATTTTGACTCGTCAAAATAGTCTGCAACTATGAGCAGTGATTTGGTGATATGCAGGTTGAAGAACGTCTAGGTTACATGTTGCCATTTAACTTGACAATTTTTCATTGTAAATCACTACTCAACTACACAGAAATATAGTTACTGAAATGCTGTTAAGACAATAGTTATGTGAACCTAGACACCCAAAGGCACATGTCCTTAAAGATTTTGCCCTCCAATGAAAGGACTTTCAAGGATATTCCAGTGCTTGTTGAACACTTCGATTTGCTTTAAAAAAGTCACAGCTACAGAAGATGCACTGCTGGCAATGTTTAATTTAATTACTAAACATGTCATGCGTCCTAAAAATTTTTTAAAGGAGGCTTTCGTGGATTTTTGTTCAGCTATTAACTCTTTAAATGCACATGTCCTTTAACAAAGACGCATCGATATTTGGATTAATGGTGACTTAATTTAATCGACCACAGAGAGTCTGTATCAGACAAACAATGTCTGACTTGCTCTCTACAGATGCCTCTCAGGGTGTGGTTTTTCTCATGCAAAAGTAGCAATATAGACCAGGGATGATAAGATTTAAGATATGATCATCTATGCATACTTTCAGGATAAAGGAGTCTAACAAATCATTCTCATCTGTTCTTTTTTATCTGTTTTGGACTCAGCACACTTTTTATCTATAATCTTTCTTATGTATTGTATTGTAGTCTAGCCTTGTCTCAGTTGATATGTTACTTGTTTTACATGTAACATATAGGGCGGCTGCTCAGTAGGTAGAGCGGGTTGGCTGTTAATCGGAAGGTCGGCGGTTCAATCCCTCGCTCCCTTGCGTGTCGAAGTGTCCTTGGGCAAGATACTGAACCCCGAATGTTCCGCCAGTGCATGAATGTGTGTGACTGGTGAATGCAGATGTAGTGTAAAAGCGCTTTGAGTGGTCGAAAAGACTAGAAAGGTGCTATACAAGTACGGAGCATTTACCTGTTAGGCTGCTTTTATGTTTTGGTGAGAAAGACCATTTTACACTCAAAAGTTGTATTCTTTTCTATCTAAAAACTTTTTACTCTGGATGTCTGGATGTTTTACCTGCAAGTGATCAAAATCGTGCATCATACTGGGTACAATGTTACAGACAATGACATACAATTTGCATAACGTTATTACACAATGAGTTTCCACAAGGTCACAGATCACTTAATGCCCCTTAAAATGTAAAATGGAGAAATTAACAATGGCGTGGTTTAAAATCTGTCTCAGACAGACAGATACTGAATCAAACAATCCCACCCTAACCCCCCCCCCCCCACACACACACACATACACACACATACACACACACACACAAACACACAAACACACACACACAAACACACATCCATAGACACATTCCACACCTGAAACTTTCATCACGTCACATCACAGCATCAAGTAATAAGAGATGTTACATCATTCAAGCCAACAGTGATCTAACTATTTAAAACGCTAAGGTAATATGGAGCAAACTAGGGGATTTATTCATTTTGAAACATGATTGTTATTACATCAGCACATTCAAGTCATACATGTTGCAACTTCCATCTATTCACATAAGTGGAATCAGTGAATCAGTGTCACATCATTTGAGAGATAATGGTTGCAATGGTGGTATCAACTTGATTGATTCATCTGTAACAAGTCGAAACACAGCTTAAGCTCCTAGGAAATTAATGCAGGTTGCAAGACCTGTTATATGTTAATTTGAGAAGGGGTTGGGCCAGGACGATGCTTTAAAATCAATCAGCACTAAGTCACCTGTCACTGTGCATTTTCCTGTCTTTACATCTACTATTTTAAGAGAGAAAGTTCTGGAAAGATGACAGCCGACGTGAAAAAAAATGGTAAGTACACCAGAATTTTTAATATGGGTATCTGATTTAAGTAACTTTATCATCATATCTTGTCTTGTGTGGGTCTCTGCATTCAGTGAGACACCATCAACCTGTTTGCATACATTGTATGTGAATGAACGAATTCCTTAATGTTGTGTTTGGTTACATATGTTTGGGCAGAAGCATACACTTTTCCTTAGTGAGCTGAAATTTCATATTTTAGGAGTCAATGTGGACTGAAATTAAATTTAAAAAATGTTGTAAGATTACATTTCTCATCAGCTAGTTGCTAACTTTGTCTGGTTGTTTGGTGATGAGCAGGACATTTACAGTAGATGTTTTAACATGCTAAAAATGCCAAATGTCTGATGTTGACCTGTGGGTAAATATGGGATAAAACGCTATGCAAAATAAGCTATGGGACAGTAAAGTATGTAGAATTATTCACATCTTTAATGTTTTACCATTTAATATAATGATGCATGTAAAGGCATTGTGTTTGAATCAAAGGACTTTCAAGGATATTCCAGTGCTTTTTGAACACTTCGATTTGCTTAAAAAAAGTCACAGCTACAGAAGATGCACTGCTGGCAATGTTTAATATAATTACTAAACATGTCATGCATCCTAAAAAAAACTTACTTTTATTATTTATTTTAAAGGAGGCTTTCGTGGATTTTTGTTCATCAGTATCAGGTGTTTAAAATATGTAAACATAGTCAGCAGAGTGTAAAGTGTCAGGGGTAGGTGGCGCTGGGGGGGGGGGGGGGGGGGTAATACAAACTCATTATGTGCACTGTGTCTGTACCTATAATTTAAAAAAAAGATTTGAACGTATAATGTAATAAATAATATTTACAAAAATTTTGTACTAACAGACAGAATGACAACTTAATGGCATTTTAATAATTTACAGTATGACTAACATACTTTTTTACATGACCACTCTGGGTAACCATAAAAATGATAGTAATTATATCTGATATGTTTCCCTTGTACACAAGTTCAGAACATGAAAAAGATCATAAAAATTGCATTTAGTCAAAGCAAATTAATGAAATGATTTCTTATTGTCACGGATGAACAAGGTCTTTGCTTCTTCTACTTAGGGATTTGCTATTTATAAGAAAAGTGGAAAGTTACAAATTACCGTCATCAAATAAATCAATTTTATATTAAAGAGTTGATGAACTTTTCATAGCTTGCTTTCTCTTTGATTAACCTGATGTACTCATATTCTATTAAGAGCTTCTAGTCACTTGTTAATGTTTGTATGTTTAATATCTTTCAGTTTATAAGGGAGTGGACCTCCACTGTCAGACCAACAACACTGAACACCACACCAGTGAAATCTCTGTGGATCGGCTGATTGTGAGGCGAGGCCAGCCCTTCACCCTGACCCTAAAACTGACGCAATGTTTCAACCCGGACCTTTACCCGCTCAACATCGTCGCAATGACAGGTTGGTCCTTTATTAAATGAATGAATTAATGTTTTTTTCTGGTTTAAATTATAATGAACAAAGAATGACAATTTGTGTGAATATGCAATTTACAAATATCCTATATTATGCCGACACCAATCCACTCACGCAAAATAACTTGCAACATTTAAAACCAAAAAAGGAATAGGCTGAAGCCCAAGGCTTGCCATTCCTTTACACTAAAATGCAGAATACCAGCAGTACAAAAGAAACAAAAGAAGAGATTTATACTGTTTCTCATTTTCCTTTCTTCGGTTTTGAGAAAATTCTCTATAGAGGCTATTTTTTGTTTTACAGGCTTTTTCCAAACCCTTTGTTAGCCATGGCTTTCCCAAACTTTTGAAATTTTGTCTAGATTCTTTCAACGAAAAATGTCATAGAATGTCAAGAATGTATCTGAAAATGCATCATATAATACATTTGTATCCTCCACGTAAACTTCCTGTCAGTCGTGATTTATAAGTTCTTTCTTAAGAACCTGTTTTTGGAGAAGCTTTTGGACAATGATGGAAGTCTATGA
The DNA here is from genome assembly GCF_014851395.1 of Micropterus salmoides. Taxonomy (NCBI): domain Eukaryota; kingdom Metazoa; phylum Chordata; class Actinopteri; order Centrarchiformes; family Centrarchidae; genus Micropterus; species Micropterus salmoides. Next base: position 16,221 of record NW_024044236.1, read on the forward strand.
TGTCCTACAAAGGCAGAATTTAGTAACTACTGTACATATTTAGTAGCCTATAACTTGAGTTATGACTGAAATCTCACTAATTGGCATCTGATTTGTCATATGAAAACATATAATGTCATAGAAAAGTATAATTTCTGTAAAAACAGACTGTAATATTGTCACAGATAGACAACTAGCTAGACAGGAGATCAAGTGAAGGCAGCTCACCAACCCCTATTCTCAATAGATACATAAAAATATAAACAATATTGTGTTAAAATAAAGATGAACAGGTTCACCAGTAAATGATCAATCAATAATAAATACATCAAAACATTTTTTAAAGAATGTATCCGATGAATGCCTATAGTAGACTTTCCAATCAATCAGAATAATAATTTGATTAAATTGACAATGAGTTTTATCAGATACAAGACAATTTCATTGTCACGATATGTAGTTAATGTGCCTTCAAGTGTTTAGGAACAGGTCGTGAAGTCCTGAGAGTATAAATGTGACACATTCATAACATGCTATGTTGGACATGAGTTCAAATTCGGTGTTCAGATGACGTGACTTGCATGGTCTCACAGCGATTCGGCATCCTGTCTGCACAGAACACATTTAGTTTGTAGATACTATGTTTCCCCTGGTAATTGTCCAATGGCAGTTCTGCATTTTAGGTGTACTTTTCACTAGCCTGAAAACGTCACATTATTTGTACTCAATTTGCATACTTTTGCAGTCAACGCTCTCTGCCTTTTTTAGAGCAGTAGGCATAGAGGAAAACCCAGCTATGTCAGGCTTTGACGACACAGTAACAACAATATAATAAACAATACTTATTTGTAGTGTAAGTATTCCGGGTGTGGCCTTTTTAAGAGATTTGTTGACCATGAGGGAATCACAGTCAGTAAAAACCAACAGATGGTTTTGTTACAACAGTAAATGAATGTCTGCCTCCCTCTGTGTCTCCTCTCCTCAGGAAAACACCCGTCTGATGTTCGGGGGACGATGTCATTCTTCAGTGTCCCAGACAGAGTGCAGGGTTCACCATCAGCAAAGGCAGTGTGGAAGATAGCGCTTCACAAGAGTTCCTCCCCACTAACAGGCCTCTTGAACCTGACCATTACGCCCCCGGCCGACACCCCCATAGGGGAGTACTTGATGTATGTGACGCACAGGGATGAGAAAATGTTACTGGCAACGCCGGTGGTGCTCTTCAACCCCTGGTGTCCTGGTAAGATGTCAGTCTATTGTTATATAGATTGTTATTTTGATATATATTGCTATCTATATCTTCTTTTGATAATCTATGTGCCTTTTGCTGATGATGTACTTTTACTTAAGTTAAGATCTGAACTTATAACATATATTATCTAATCTATTGACCTATCGTCTGTCTGTCTGTCTGAATTAATTCACTCTCTCTGCAGATGACTGGGTGTTTCTGTCTGATGGGGAGCAGAGGCAGGAGTATGTAATGAATGAACAAGGAATCATCTACCGAGGAAGTGGCAGCTACATTTCCCCTATGAACTGGGACTACGGACAGGTACTCACTCACACATATACACACATACATAGACAAAACTGACTGACGTTAAACCCAATGCACAGTCAGACCACAAATGGCCACATTAGTAACACTGTTGTTGATCAACGACATTTTTCTTCTTCTACGTTTCAACACGTGTGGCACGAATCACAATCAGGTACGGCATATCCAGAGCACCCAGGGTGTGCCAGCACAGTTTAATGTTTTATAGGTAATTTTGTGGCCAGTGGCGCTCTTGCATCATAAAATAAACTATTATCATACTTATTTTACATAGTGGATTATCGAGGTTGTGAAAGCCAATCACATTTGCTTATTTCATCCCCTAAACACAGACCTCTCCCCATCTTCAATCCTGTGGAGAGTTTTTTGGAAGCACGTAATGGCCATAAAGATTTTATGCTTATAAGGAATTGAATACCTAATTGTAAAATTGAATCACTGTTGAATACTTTCTGTTGACATTTAAATGCCATTAAATTTATATCACGGAAATTATCTATCTATCCATCTATCTGTTGTCTGATGTCCCAGACAGGGGTATCCTGAGTATCCCAGATGTTCAATTTAGAATTTTATGTCTTATATTTTAGTTTCTGACCTTTACCCGCTGCTGAGCAGTTGATACTATAAACATCTGCAGTTAATCCCAATGTATTACCATAAATAAAATACAATAAGAGCAAAAAGAGCATCTCCTCTTTTCCTGTCTGCTTCTGCCCAGTTTGAACACAACATGGTGGACATTTGTTTGAAGATGTTGGACATGAACAACAAACACTTGAATGGCCCAGCTGACGATGTTTCTGCGCGCTGTAACCCCATCTACGTCAGCCGTGTGGTCAGTGCCATGGTAGGTCACACTGTGTTTTTTAAACATACCTCCACAAACCTTTTATAGCAGCAAAGAAATGTTTCACAGATATTTATGGGCTTTTTTAAGGGACATTTTTGAGTTTTTTGAGTACCAAAATCCAGCAATGATGCGATGCCAATTGAAACTTTCCACCGCTAGATGACAGTAAAAGTGGGATTTTCAGCTTAACTTCTTCAGGGCTAATTAGCAAATGTTTGCATTCTAACATAAACTAAGATGGTGAACATGATACATTATACCAACTATACATTTATATACAAATATTAGAGTTATCTTTGTGAGCATGTTAGCATGCCTAGATCAGCGTTTAGCTCAAATCAATGCTGTGCAGTACAGAAAGAGGCCAGAGAGCACACAGTAGCACAATGCAGGTTCCACATAGAGATGTAAAATATTAAATGTAATGGTAGTGACAATAATAAAAATATGAAAACAATTAGAATAGCAATTCACAGGACTAATAATATCAATTGCAGCAGTAGGTATAGTGCAGGAAGATTAGGTGTGGTAGGTGGCTTGCAACCGCAGATCCAGACTCTACAGCTCCGGAGGTAGAAATACCTGCAAAAAGTGACAGAAGGAGAGAGGACAGTGACGAGGTAGAGAGTTTAAGATGTAATCCTCAATATATATGGCAAGTGTTTGGTGTGTTTGGGTCATTCTTGGGAGGGGAAGAATGAAAATGTAGTTTTGAGAAAAAAGTCACCTTATGATAATTTCCTTGTTTGTCTCAGGTCAACTGTAATGACGACCGTGGTGTCCTGCTGGGACGCTGGGACGGTTCATTTTGCGACGGGGTCCCACCCTTTCAGTGGAATGGCAGTCATGCCATTCTTAAGCAGTGGATAAATACTGACTGCAGCCCGGTCAAGTACGGGCAGTGCTGGGTGTTCGCCGGTGTGATGTGCTCAGGTACAGTAACATCTGACTCTGCAGGTCCTCACACCTGGAACAACATCTGGAAAGATAAATGCTAGTTCTGAAACAATTACTCAAATAATTTATTTGTCAGTTGATGGATTGTTTAATTAAGCCATTCATTAAGGTAAAATCCCAAACATTGGCTGTTACCATCTTCTCAAATGTGAGCATTTGCTGCTTTTCTCTGTTTTTTATTGCTTCAAATTGAATGTGCGTGGGTCTGGGACTGTTTGGGCAATGCAAGTAATTATTACTATTATTAAGTCATTATTTTGACACTGATCACATGACACTTGGATTGGATGGATTTCTGGATGTAACAGCTTGCATCCATAAATAACAGCTGCATTTTACTGTTTTATTTATTTTTTATTTCATTCATTTGATGAACAATATGAAATTAATTAGCAACACACACACACTTACTGTTTTACTTATTTATGTTTATTTTTTAATATTTGTTTTTACTTTATGTATTTTATTTTATTTTATTGTAATTATTATTTAACACACACACACACCTTTAATGATTTATTTACTTATTTAATGAAATGTATGAAACTAATTCTTTGTAAAATTGACAGCAAATAAGTATGTTGACTCAAGTACTGTACTTAAGTAAAAAAGAAACGAGGTATTTGTACTTTACTTGAGTATTTTCTTTTCATGACACTTCTACTCCACTACATCTCAGAGAGTGATATTGTACTTTTTACCTTTATTACATTTATGTGACAGCTGTAGTTACTTTAAATGAACTTATTTGAATGACTCAAATCTCTGTGTGTGGTTCCAGTAATGCGCCTGCTGGGCATCCCCTGCCGTGTGGTCACCAACTTCGAGTCAGCCCACGACAACAACAGCAATCTGGTCATCGACATGTACTACGCCGACTACGGAGTGAGAGAGAAAGAATCCCCTGACAGTATTTGGTGAGACAAAGAATCTACAATTTCTTACTTTGAGAATGCACAGATGGCAAGATGCAGACCAGTGTGAGCTTCAAGTCCATCAAACTTGCACAACTCCAGAGCACCACTCACACCACACTGTTTTATTCACCAAACACTTTCGGTTAGCTTGCTTTATTTCCTTTTTCATTATAGAAGTTACATATATCTGTCATTTGACTGATATATCCATAGGAACCATATGTAGTAGTAGTAGTAGTAAGTATAAAATAGATAATAATCACATGCCATATGTCCATTGAAAGAGCTGGTCGCTGTTATCATTCCTCCTGTCAATACTGGCCATGAAAATACCCCAAATTCCCAAAGTAGCTGTCTTACTTTCCTTGTTTTGTGCAAAAATGCATTTCAGCTGAAGCTAATATAATGCTCTAGAAGTCTGAGTCAACAAATCAAGTAGGCATCTTCACTTAAGTCAGACTGCTGAAGCCTCAAGTTAACATTAGGTGAACTTTAAAAGTCATTTATGTGCAGCATGAGGACTGTTGAAGGTAATGCTTTACTGCCATTAAGGAGAAGAGCAAATATTTGTGTTAGTGGAAAAACACTGTAATCACAAAACTGACAAACGTGTTAGGAATGCATACATGCATCCAGCAGGCACAGTGCAATATTAGCATTTATTCAAATTCTCTCTCCTTTTAGCTCCGGTTTGGTCTCCACAAACTAATCTGGCTCTTTAGCTGCTAAATTATCCACTTTCTTCTCCAGCTGACAGCTAACTATGTCTGCTGTTTGGTGCAGAGCAGGTAGTGTACAGAGGGGATTTAAGAGCTTTTTATTTATTTTTAATCAAAAACAGCAGCATCCTGAGGCTGGAAACGACACTATGAGAGTGGTGAGAGTGAACCAAAAAAAACCTTTTACATATAAGCAGTAATGTGATCCATTGTCAATATAAAAATATTGATTAA